>NW_028318264.1:0-312291 GCF_062004578.1 Staurois parvus | reverse complement strand
GCAAGCAGAGTTTGCAACGCCTGAGCGAACTGATCCAACAGGTGATCCTGTTGATCGAGTCTGGCGACTAGCGTTGGAAGCGAAGGCAAGCCTGCACCGTCAGGGTTCATGGCACTTGTGTAATGTCAGGGCAGGAGCCGAGGAACGGACAGGCAGGCCTAACAATGTAACGCACTGGCTGACGACAACCACCACCCACAGATTGGAGTCCCTCAGGGCGCGGAGTCTAAGTCCCAGGCTGCCCTTCACCAGGGCCCCTGATGGTGGGGATGGACTTGACGCAGCCAGGAACCAGGTCGCGGCCCCCGAGACACCTCAGCTGCGGTAATGGCCGCCGCCAATGGCGTGTAGCTGGTGGAAGAGACAAAAGAGTAGTCAGACAAGCCGGGGTCAACAACAACAGGACAAAACAGTACAGGACAGCAGACGAGAATCACAGGTCACAAGCCGGGTTCAGCAACAGAGGGTCAGATCAAAGGAGAATACAAAGAATAGTCAAGTCACAAGCCGAATCAGAATACCAGGAGAGTCACGAGAGTCAGAACAGAGTAATAGTAACACAAAGACACAAGACACAAGTGCAAAGAGCATGTGCGGGCCACAGGCTTATATGTCATCAGCCACGCCCCTCTGGGGGGTGGACCTCAGAGACCTGAAGGCCTAAAAAGGACTCCCATCATGCACAGCAGAATCCAAGATGGACGCCAGCACATGGAGTAACATAACCTCAGGGAAAAGGTAGGACCTTGACATGTCTAAATAGTGGCACGCTTGAATAAAAATTGTCCACGTATAAGTGGTACCCCATATGGAAAAAGGATGACACCAAGTCCCAAACTATCTTGCCACTGCTCCCCATGTAGTCTGGGCATCCGGGGGGCTCCATGTGACTATCTTTTCCCTCGTAAATCCGAAACTTACAAGTATAGCCTGTTGCCCTCTCACAGGTCTTATACATCTTGACCCCATATCTGGCACGCTTGCTGGGTATATACTGTTTGATTACAAGGCGGACAGAAAATTGAATGAGGGAATCATCGATGCAGATCTTTTTATGGGGAGTATACAAATCTGCAAATTTTTGGTTAAAGTGATTTATGAGGGGCCGAATTTTGTGGAGCCGGTCAAATTCACGGTCACCCCGAGGACGACTGAGTGTGTTGTCGTTGAAGTGCATAAAACGCATTATCGTCTCATATCTATGCCTGGCCATGGCAGCAGAGAACACGGACATGTGAACAAGCGGGTTAGTGGACCAATACAACCGCAATTGATTTTTTTTATTAATGCCCACATTGAGAGTTAGGGCCAACAAAAACTTTAAATTCGGAAACTGTAATGGGTTTCCATGCGAATGGTCTGGCAAGGTTTGAATTTGGGTTGGGGGCTATAAATTGTCTTGCATATAAATTGCTTTGATCCACAATCAATGCATAAAGATCATCTGTGAAAAACAGCTCAAAAAAATCAACGGGAGTTTTTAAATTTGCTGTTTCCACCTGAATTCCGGGTTGGGCAGTGAATGGGGGAAGTAAGTGTGCTTCAGAATTTGTGGGCTGCCAATCGGGATTTGCAAGCACATCCGGAAGGATACTAGGGGCTCTACGGGCCTGTCTGCGAATTCTTGATGGCCGCGGGACACTACTTGTGCTCGCCACCACACCAGCTTGTACTGCACTTATGGGACTCGCCACGTCACCAAGTGATACTGCAGTGCTGGTATGTATAAGACCAGGACTGACTAGGCCGCTGGTGCTCGCCAGTTCACCAAAAGGTAGTGCGGCACTAGTACTGACACTCTGCTGCATATGAGAGTCATCATGCCTTTGTACCACCTCAGCAACCTGGGAATGGGGTCGGGTACACCTGATCTTAGCAGGAACCTCTTCTCCATCATCTGAGCTATCTGTCAGGGTGCCGCTGCTGTCTACAGGTTTGTATTCTGAGCCTGATTCTGTCAGTGAGTCTTCCCCTCCACTCTCACCTGACATGCTCAGAATCCTGTAGGCCTCTTCACTAGAGTACCTTTGCTTAGACATTTTGGCCACTAAATTTATAGGTACCTAGTGAGACTCACGGGAAAAAGAGCGCGGGAGACTCACGGGAAAAAAAGGTCATGTGACCTGCTGTGATTGGTCACAGCACGTCACATGGTACTGGTACACAGTTCGGTCATCGGCCATGTCCGAGGTACATGGCCAGTGACAGATCTCGTCACAGCACGGCACACGCAAAGCGCGATCCAGGAAGGACATCATATGATGCCCTCCCGGAGGGACGAAGTGTTCGCCCGACCGTCATTTGAACATAGGCCGGGCGGCAAGTGGTTAATAATAATAATAAATACATACAATGTACAAACAGGAAATAGCAGCAAAGGACCAGGAGTCCTGGTGGAATTGTGCACATATACCTTGATATTTATACAGTAGTCATTATTAGAGATATCTCCAGATGAATGTTGTAGGAAAATCCAGTTGCAGGGGCCCCAGAGGACAATTGTGATGCAGTTTATGCCTTGATGCCGAAAGCCTGAAAACAAGACCAGCAATGATTGGGAGATCCTCCAACCATTGTCCAACTGGCCTGGAAAGCAGCTCTTTGAAAGGATCTAGATAACCTCCATTTTGTTGATGTACGCCATTTTAAGTATTAAATTAGCTTTTTGCAGATATATTAAAAGTTTAATGAAACTGTTTTAGTTTGCACCAGAATGTATAAACAATTATAAGACGACCCTGACATTGTCTTTGCCCAGCTAATTCTCTGAAAGCTAGCAAAAACATTTTATACCAAGAAATGTATATGTCATGTTTCATGTAGTTAGCTCATGATGGAAACTTGCAAGTTACAGTTTTGAAACTCGTTCCCCTCCCTTATTTTTTGTGTATCCTATATAATCTTAGTAATGTCTAATAAACGTTGAACATTTCTGAACATAAGCTGCCGTTATTTCCGTGTTCAAGGGGTGTTCCCAGAATTATGCTGATAAACCAGGAATCTCTCCACAGACCGGGGGTCTCTGAGGGGATAAGAAAATCAACTAGCAGAAACAGGGGAGTGGCTCTGGAACTCAGTCTAGATTGCATTTCAGTCCTTAGTAGCTTCTAATCTGTCATGCAACTAAACCTCTAACTACCAAATTACCTTTGGATGCCTAACCTGGCTATAGCCTATACAGGTTATTGAGCCCCAAGCTAAAACTAGCTATAGAATCCCAGACCAGAAGGCACAGGGAAACTAAATAATAGGGGCTGCATATAAATTCTATTGCAAAAAACAGGTCCACTTAATAATATACTGGAAGGTGACGACTACACACATACAGTAGTACAGACTTAGCTATCAGGCACTGTGCATATAAGATAACAATAGATTTTGTTTAACCATTTCAATACCGGGCAATTTTACCCCCTTCCTGCCCAGGCCAGTTTTTACGTTTCAGCGCTCTCACACTTTGAATAACAATTGTGCGGTCATACAACATTGTACCCAAACTAAAATTTTATCATTTTCTTCACACAACTAGAGCTTTCTTTTGGTGGTATTTAATCACCGCTGGGGTTTTTATTTTTTGCTAAATTAACAAAAAAAGACCAAAAATTTTGAAAAAAAACCCCACGTTTTTCTTTGTTTCTGTTATAAAAGTTTACAAATAAATAATTGTTCTTCATAAATTTAGGCCAAGATGTATTCTGCTACATGTCTTTGGTGAAAATAACCCAAATTAGGATGTATTATTTAGTTTGTAGGAAAGTTATAGAGTTCACAAACTATGGTATAGATCTGAAAATTGATCAATCCTGAAGTACTGACAGCCAATCTAATTTCTTGAGGTCCAAGAAAGTCAGAACAGTACAGATATCCCCAAATGACCCCTTTTTGCAGAGTAGACAGTCCGACGTACTTCATAAGAGGCATGGCGAGTTTTTTGAAGTTGTATTTTTTTGTCATAATTTTTCGGAAAATGAAAAAAATGAAAATAATTATTTTCACTATTTTTTTTTTTACATACTGTCACCAATGCAGTACAGCGTCATCATATAACTGGCATGGCGGTGAACAGGGACACTGACTGGTGACAGTATGAAAAAATATATATATATATATATGTTTTTTTTTTATTATTTTTAATTTTTTATTACTTTTTTTTTTTGAAGATTTTTTTTTCATATTTTACTATGACCAAAGTAGTACAATGTTACCATAGTAACATTGTACTACTTTGGGGAAGTGATCAGTATTTTTTTTTTTTGCACAATTTGCTTATAGCAAAGAATTACTTTGCTATAAGCAAGCATTTACCTGAATGACATCAATTCATTCAGTGTTTTTTTTTTTTTTTTTTGTGCTTAGCTGTGATTTGGCCACAGCTAATCACATGACATGTGCATGTGACCTGCTGTGACCATTCACAGCTAGGCACTAGTATACAATGGATGGCATGATTAAAGCCATCCATTGTATACAACTGTCATGTGACCTGCTGTGATTGGTCACAGCAGGTCACATGGTACCGTCCGGGGGCCGGTACTCAGATCTGTCATCGGCCGTGTCTGAGGTACGCGGCTGGTGACAGATCGCTCCGCTGCGCGGCTCTGCAACCGCGCGAACTGCGCATGTGCGGGAGGACGCCAAATGGCGTATACCCCGGAAAGCTACAGCATTTTTGCGGCTGCCAAACGGCTATAGGCCGGGCGGCTAATGGTTAACATCCAATGGTTGTATCTTAGTTTAAATTATTTTTACAATTTTTCTTCATTTGCCGTCTTCAAATTTAAAGTATGATACACAGGTATTTAGATGTATTGCAATTAATATTATATTGTTACAATGTTGTGGTATGAACCATCTCAAATATCACACCAGCTAAAAACTAAACTAACTAAAAAAAAAGAGACATAAAATTGTTTCTATACTGGCCAGTCATCATTTTATCATGGACTCTTAAATAGGTACTGTATCAGACCGGTCCACATGAGCATGAACAAAAGTTTTTTTTCCTGTTTTCTTAATTTTTTTAAATAATTAATGCAAACAGTTTTCAGAGTTGTCTGCTGTGAAACAGTGCCATCTAGTGTGTACAGTATAGTACTAAAATAGCTTTCATTAAAGAAAAAAAAATCTATTGGGAAACATACATATGTTTCCTTTATTAAAGATTTAATCTCCAATGAACTTTCACTTCCAGCTATTTACTCACCTGCATTGATTTTGGTTTTGTCTGTTTTAACTTAGGTCTCACAAATTGCAGCAGGCTAGTGTTCTCCTGAATATGCTCGGAACTTGTCCCTATGTTGTTAGCAGGTTTTAAAGTGATTCTAAAGCCATTTTTTTTTAAATTACAAAAAAAAAGGTTACACTTGCCTGTATTGTGCAACAATATTGCACAGAGCTGGTCCATTACCTTTTCCTTGCAAGTGTCCTTATAGCAAGCCATGTGCTATAGGGACAGCCGGGGAGGCGTGCGTCCATAGACACATGCAGTGCTGTTTGGACACTCTTCTCCCTTGACAGCACCTATGTTTCCCACTGCTTTCAGTGAAGCTTGTGAATCCAGGAAGAGAGAAGAGCGGGACTACTGGCAAGGATGATGGCAGACTCCCCACTGTGCATGTGCAGCGCTTTTGGACTGGTCCCACATCCTCTTAGAACATGTGGTGTGTCCCAAGAGATTGCAGGGGGGGCGGAGTGGTGCAAGCACAGTGGTGCAGGGTGGAAGCAGGTACCTGTCAGAAACAGGTACCCACTCCAAGAGAAACTAAACAACTTCCCAAAATAGTTGCGGGGGGAAGAGGAGAATGAGCGGAGCTTTCACTTTTAAGTGAAGTTTCGCTTTAACTATCCAGTGACTGGTTTATTGTGCTCCATCCAATGCCAATTTTTACCCGGGGTGTGAGGGGTGGGAGCACAGTATATTCTTGAATGAGGTCTTGTGATGTACCAGTGTCATGTACTTTGAAGTTACATGTACATAAACTATATTTTTAACATCTGGGATGGAAATAAGGAATCACTGAAATGTTTCATTAAATGATTAAACTCCAATGCATATAATTTATCATTTACCATGTCTTGCAGTCAACACATTATTTTTAGGATGTAGAGGTCTATGTGGAACCAGATGGAAGTCTTGCAAGTAGCCTATACTATACACCCACTGCCGAAAATATAGTGCTAATAGCTCCTAGCAGTTACCCCTTGTTCAATTAATTCCTTATACACTGCTCAAAAAAATGAAAGGAACACTTTTTAATCAGAGTATAGCATCAAGTCAATTAAACTCCTGGGATATTGATCTGGTCAGTTAAGTAGCAGAGGGGGTTGTTAATCAGTTTCAGCTGCTTTGGTGTTAATGAAATTAACAACAGGTGCACTAGACGGGCAACAAAGAGACGACCACTACTCATCTTTTCTGACTATTTTTCATTAGTTTTGCATTTTGCTAGGGTCAGTGTCACTACTGGTAGTATGAGGCGATATCTGGACCCTACATTGAGAGAAGGTTTGCTGTGTTTCCCAGCACAGTCTCCAGAGCATGGAGGAGATTCCAGGAGACAGGCAGTTACTCTAGGAGAGCTGGACAGGGTCATAGAAGGTCCTTAACCCATCAGCAGGACTGGTATCTGCTCCTTTGTGCAAGGAGGAACAGGATGAGCCCTGCCAGAGCCCTACAAAATTGTCCCCAGCAGGTCACTAGTGTGACTGTCTCCGACCAAACAATCAGAAACAGACTTCCTCTAGTGGGCCCTGTGCTCACTGCCAAGCACCATAGAGCTCGATTGGCATTTGCCATTGAACAGCAGAATTGGCAGGTCCACCACTGGTGCCCTGTGCTTTTCACAGGTGAGAACAGGTTCACCCTGAGCACATGTGACAGACATGAAAGGGTCTGGAGAAAATGTGGAGAATGTTATGTTGCCAGTAACATCATTCAACATGACCGTTTTGGTGGTGGGTCAGTGATGGTCTGGGGAGGCATATCCATGGAGGGATGCACAGACCTCTACAGGCTAGACATTGGCACTCTAACTGCCCTTAGGTATCGGGATGAAATCCTTGGACCCATTGTCAGATCCTACACTGGTGCAGTGGGTCCTGGGTTCCTCCTGGTGCAGGACAATGCCCAGCCTCATGTGGTGAGAGTATGCAGGCAGTTCCTGGAGGATGAAGGAATTGATAACATTGAATGGCCCCCATGCTCGCCTGTCTTAAATCCAATAGAACACCTCTGGGATATCATGTTTTGGTTCATCTGACGCCACCAGGTTGCACCTCAGACTGTCCAGGAGCTCAGTGATGCCCTTGTCCAGATCTGGGAGAAAACACCCCAGGACACCATATGTCGTCTCATTAGGAGCATGCCTCAACGTTGTCAGGCATGCATACAAGCACGTGGGGGCCATACAAACTACTGAGTACCATTTTGAGTTGCTGCAAAGAAATTTCAGCAAAATGGACTAGCCTGCTGCATCATTTTTTCACTTTAATTTTCAGGGTGTCTTTGCATTTAGTCCTCTGTAAGTTTATAGTTTTCATTTTCATCCAACAATGGGGCATCCTTATGTTCCTAACACATTACCCAGTCCATATCAGTATAGATATCCAGCATGATATTTTTCCCCATTGAGATCTGATGTGTTTTCAAATTGTTCTTTTCATTTTTTTGAGCAGTGTAGTTGATACTTACTGTGACGGACCGGATGTACCCTACCTGGGTGCTTCCGCCAGAGAGCTGCTTCCTTGTTGCTGGAACAAAGGAATAGGATAGCTGGGAATTGCACCCAAGAACTAGACAACACTAGCTTAGGTGCAAACAAGAAGTGAACTTTATTGAAAAGTTACACAGAATTTATACCACACAAAATCAAATAAAAGTTTGATCACATTATACAAAACAATGCAAACTCAAAACAGTAATATCATCAGTGCATCTAACAATATATCTAATGAACAGCTAGCAGCTAACAGTAACCTAATTAAACAGTGATCTAATTAACAATTAGCTAATCAACAACCAGGCACCCAGACCAGTCAGGGAGCCCACCCCAGACAGTCCGGCAACCACAGCCCTGAATACAAGTACATTACACATGCTGTCTTTCAGGTGTTTGGTTTTCACTTGTGTGATCTGTCCACTAGAAAAGTCATCATAAGACAAAATTCATACAATATTCCAAATGTCTGCAAAAAGTGGAATTAATTTATCTTCAAAGATTTCTTGAGGGAGGTTGTTGATAAATATTTCTGTCGTACGTGGAGGAACTTCTCCAACCCAGTCTGCAGGAGGTCCACCATTTTTCCTATGACCATAATCTTTAAATGATTAATATTACACCTTTCCATCCACTTAATAAGGGAAGCTTTACTGTCTTTATTCAGAGAATTAATCCAAATCTCGCTCTCAGCGTACATCAAGATGTTCATCATTAGATAATGATCTGCTGTCTCCATAGGATCAGAGGCTGAACTGAGGTTTTTTTCCATGTTTGGACTGGGAGAAGCAGACAAAATACCCAGTCTCCTTCATGGGCCATAATCAGTGGATAGAATGATAGCCCCTAGTCCCCTCCAAAAGCCCCTTTCTCAGTTTGGTCTGTCACATTTTTCTTCCCTCAAATAAAGACTAACCAGGTCCCAGGCCTCCACCTGGTCTGGACATGTAAAATAAACTTATATATAAAAAAATATATATAAAATCGAGCGCAATGTATGGATGTAGGTAGGGTAGCTGCTGGCACAAAAAGGCACCTCGTGAACCTCCAGAGTAAATGATAAAGCATGAAAGTGCAGCGCTAACTCAAACAATGATTACACATATGGTAGATCACATATGATTGTGGATCAGTAAAATGACGGCGTAAGTTCATCAGATGTGCTAAATACGCATACAGTCTCCAACGTGTGAGGAGCCAGAAATAGTGAATTTCAGAAATGATAAAAAATAGCCAAGTAATGCACTAACCAGATAGCGCATGTTAAAGCGCATGGGACATTTAAGACCTGTCCCTGGTACTCAGCCACTGTATCACTGGAACAAGGGGGTGTCATCTATAGGGTGACCACTAGATGTCATCTGTCCGGATGGAAGCTGTATCCAGCCACTGTATTAATGGATCAGGCGGGTGTCATCTATAGGGTGACCACTAGATGTCATCGGTTCCAGGAGGAGCTGTATCACGGATCCAGGGATGTCACTGCAGATGTGTTCTTGTTAGGCACAGCCCCAGGACCTTCTGGATTACAGGCTCCCCAGAAATAAAGAGCCCGTGGAAAAAGGCCTCAAATAGTGTGATAACGTTTATTAAGGTCAATAAGCAATCAAAAAAGAACTTACTAACAAAGGTTCAGCTGCTCATAAACGGCCAGACCGGAGGTACATGTACAAAGGATAAAAATAGCTTGGCACTTCCCTAACGCGTATCGTGTAAGTACACATCATCAGAGGGAACTGTGCTAGTGGTAAGAGGCGGTTTAGAGGCGGCAGAATATTATCTGAATGAGGCCATAGACATACCACGCATTCAGAAGCAATATTTATTGGAACTATTAAGCTTCGCAATGAAGCACAATTATTTTTGGTTCGACAATAAGTATTACCTGCAGAACACAGGCGTAGCAATGGGCGCTAAATTCGCTCCAAGCCTAGCTAACATCTTTATGGCAAGATGGGAGGAGGAGGTGATATATTCCATGGAGTGGCCACATTTGCGTTTTTATCGACGCTACATAGACGATATAGTGTTGCTATGGGATGGCGATGACTCCTCACTACTTAATTTTTTTACCACTCTAAACTATAACAACTTAAATATTAAGCTCACTTTTAATTATAGTTACAGTAGTATTGATTTTCTGGATCTCACCCTCATTAATGATGGTACTAAAATCACCACCAAAACCTTTTTTAAAAGCACAGACAGAAATGGGTACATCCCAAAAGACAGTTGCCACCTGCCTAGGTGGCTGGATAACATCCCCAGGGGACAATTCCTTCGGATAAGGCGGAACTGTGGCAATATGCAAGACTACATTGCACAATCCAACATTCTTAGAACTAGATTCATAGAAAAGGGCTATGACAGCCAACTACTGGATCTGGAGATTGACCGAGTGGCTAGTTTGGACAGGACCAATCTGTTAACTACACAACATAAGACCATTAAAGAGATTTTCTGTCCTTTTACAACTGCCTTCTCGATGCAATATAAAGAAGTTACCAATATTATTAAGAAAAACTGGAACATTCTTAAGAGTGACCCGGTGATGTGTAAAGCCTTTCCGGAATACCCAGAAATCATCTATAGAAAAGCACCTGCATTAAGAAACAGACTAGCCCCCAACATTGTCAATCCTCCTAAGCAATTGACGTTTGACTTTCTAAATAGAAAAGGGTTTTTTCCTTGTAACAGATGTATGATATGCATTTGTAATGGCATTCACAAGAACCCGATAAAATGTTTCTGTTCAAATTCAACCGGTAGATCATTTGACATTCAGTCTACTATTACGTGCTACAGCTCCTATGTTGTCTACCTTTTGGAATGTAGTTGCGGGAAGCAATATGTCGGTAGAACGACAAGGAGACTGCGAGACAGGCTGAGGGAGCATCTGGTCAATATTAAGAAAGGCTACAAGGAGCACTCCTTGTCTATGCATTACCGCCAGCGACACAATAAGAATCCACACTCCCTGCGATTTGTGGGTAACGATATCATCAAAAGTAACTGGAGAGGTACCCACAAAAAATGAGCGGTCTCTATGCTCGAGACCAAATGGATATATCTTCTACAGTCCCAAGATCCACAGGGACTAAACGTAGAATTAGATATTAATTGTTTTATTGATACCAGCTGATCGATCTTTTATGATTTGAAGTACATTGGTTTAAGTATTTTTTATGATCTCACTTCTTAACCAGATTGTTTTTACCTATAAGTTTGACGTATTTGATGTTATTTTGCCTTTATCTGTATTCCTATTTGAGTGTTTAGATCACTCTAATAAGTCGATGCACCTTAATCTCTTGATCACTTTAACAAATTCTATGCACCTTAATCTCAGTACATTGGTTTTAAATTTAATATTTTATGGGTATTACTGTTTTAACCAGATTGTTTTTGTATTTCAATGGTTTTTATTAATTTTAAACAGTATAAAACACAGGCAACAAAACACGCCCACGCAGGGGCTATCAATTGCACCAATAAAAAAGGCAAAATAGAGCAGACAACGCTCTAATTCCAATAAGGCAAAACGTATGCCCACGCAGGGGCTATCAATGGCACATAGATTACAATAACATCAGTGAGACTTTGATTATCGCAACTAAAGACAGCTGTCCACTGTCACATCAAAACAAACAGAAAAGGAGAGAAGAAGAGCAGAGAAGAAAGGGAAAAAAAAAAACAAAAAAAACCACACCAAAGAGCAGGGGTCCACGAGCGCCAATACCAAACTCCATTATCTCCCCACACTGGTCGGGGGGAGCGTGGGAAAGGCGTATTGCAACCACGGCTCCCAAACTTTCAAAAATTTATGTTGAGAGTCGTTGCATATACTCGACATCTGTTCGTTGAGCATCATAGTAGTCATACGATCCCGCACCCCCTGGAAAAGTACAAACGGACTCTTCCAGGCCTGAGCAATTGTCCTAGTAGCCGATAAAAACAAATAGGAAGCCAACCGCTGCTGACGAGCCAAGAGGCCCGGTATGGGGCAATGAAGCAAAGCATACCGAGCATCCCGGCGTATAGAGAGATGGAACAAAGTGAAAAGGAGGCCAAACACACGAGACCAAAAAGGAACCAACCTCGGGCATGACCACCAGATATGCAGTACATCGCCACGATGGCCACAACCCCGAAAACATCAATCACTACAGGCAGGGTTAGCCTGGGCCAGACGAGCTGGAACCCAATACCAACGGAACAACACCTTGTAGGCTGCTTCCAGCGTGGTCGTATTAAATGAACATTTAACTATGAGTGACCAGGCCCTACTCCAGTCCTCCGGATCCACAGCCACTCCCAGGTCGCGTTCCCACTGAACAACATATGAAAGAGAAGTGTGAGACGAGCGTCTGTTCAAAGCTGCATAAAGAAGGGAGATAAGGCCCGGGGCGCCCGGGTGCTGCTGGCAAAGCCGTTCAAAGGCATATTTCTGATATGGGAAAGCAGAAGTGGCCCTCAGCGAAAGTAGCCAGTGCCGCAATTGAAGGTACCGAAAAAATTCCGCTGGGGGAACATCCCGAGACTCCCGAAGGACATTCCAGGTGGGAAAGGACCGAAAAGTCAAAAAGTGTTGCACCTGTGAGAAACCATGAGCCACCCACCAAGAGAATGCCCTCGGGTGATCTAGACCAGGTGGGAAAAGAGGGTTGTTAACGATTGGAAGCAAGGGCAAAAAGGGTGACATCAGGCCACTGGAGTAACGTACCGAGTCCCAGACTTGTAGGCCATGGAGCAACATCGGACTCAGCGCCATAGGGCGCAGGACAGGGGGAAGCCATAGGAGTGTCGACAGTGCGATAGGGGCACAATTAGGTAGTTCCAGCAGGACCCAGAGAGGAACATCGGAGGAAGCATGCAACATAGACAGTGGGGCAATCTGGCTCGCCTGATAATACTTAGTTACATTGGGTACCCCAAGACCACCCTGGAGTCTATGAGCAAAGAGCGTGTTTCTAGAGACTCTGGGGTGTTTATTGGCCCAAATAAAACGCATAAACTTCGCCTGAAGCAACCGAAGAAAGTGAGGGGGAACTTGCGAAAATAATATAACAATTTCGGCAAGATGGTCATTTTCACTGAATGAACCCGTCCTATCCAAGACAGGTGCGGAAATTGCCAGGAATGCATAAGAGAAGATAAAGAGCTAAGCAAAGGATAATAATTCGCAGCAAAAAGGGAGTCATAGGTGGGGGTCAAGCGAATGCCCAAGTATTCCAGAGAAGAGGAAGCCCACCGGTAAGGGAAGTGGGATTGTAGGCGCAAAACCAAATCTGAAGCCAAAGTAATATTGAGAGCGACGGTTTTATCCAAATTGATACGTAGATCCGAAATCAAGGAGAAGCACTCAAGAACTCGTTGCAAGTTAGGAAGCGACGTCAGAGGATTAGTAAGGGTCAAGAGGGCATCGTCCGCAAAGAGGCTCAGCTTAAACTCCTGTCCCGCATATGGAACCCCCGATATATTGCAATCGGTCCGGAGCGCTAAAGCCAGTGGCTCAAGCGCCAGGACAAAGAGCGCCGGGGACAGCAGGCAACCCTGCCTCGTCCCTCGCCCAACAGGAAAGGGATCCGAGAAATACCCAGCGTATTTAATGGAGGCCGAAGGAAAGGAATACAAGGCCTGAATCCAAGAGAGGATAGAATCCCCGAAACCCCAACGAGACAGCACAAACCGCAGATATTCCCAAGATAGAGAATCAAAAGCTTTATATATGTCCAAGGACAGTAGGAATCCTGGGATTTTCCGTTGTTGCATAAAATGTATAAGACGGACCACCTTACGGACGTTATCACCCGCCTGCCTCCCGGGGACGAACCCTACTTGGTCCCTGTGGACCAAGCTACACAAATATTTATTGATGCGAAAACTAAGGATCTTGCCCAATATCTTCAGGTCTTCATTAAGAAGAGAAATGGGCCGGAAGGCTTGCGGTTCCTGGACATCGTCGGTCGTCTTAGGAATCATAGAGATATGTGCCCTAAGTGCATCCGGAGAGGGCAAAGAGCCCTGTCGTAACTCATTGAAATAGGCCGCTAAAAAGGGCGCCAATAGGGCTGAGAATTTTTTATAATAGAGACCGGAGAAGTCGTCGGGACCTGGGGCCACGGTGGACCGTAAAGATTTGATCGCTTGGAGCACTTCCGGTACGGTGACACCAGCATTGAGGGCCGCCTGTGCTGCCTCAGTTAATCCGGGAAGATGGAGGTCTTGAAAGAATGCCTCTGCCTGGGCCACAGGGAAAGGATCTGGGGCAGCATAGATGCGCGAAAGGAAGTCCGAGAATCGGGAAACAATCTGCTGGGGATTAGAAGTACAGCCACCTGTGGAAAGTCGAAGTCGAATCGGTTTATGGGGCTTCCCCACAGAATTGAGTTTCCTGGCTAGCATGGGACCGGGCTTATTAGCGCAGGAATAAAATTTATGTATGGTCCAACGCAGGGCCCGTTCCGCCTCCGAAGAGGCGAGGAGGTCCAATTCTGTCGCCAGAGCGTCCCGAGCGCGTTTATGGGCCACGGATGGAGAGGACTTCCAACGCGCATCCGCAGAGGCCAGGAGAGAATGAAGCTCCAAGAGTCGGCGTTCCCGCTCCCGCTTCCGGACCGCAGCCAGCTGTATAACATGACCCCGCATCGTGGCCTTATGCGCTTCCCAAAGGGGCACTGCTGAAGAGACCGATCCCGAGTTTTCTGCAAAGTATGTCCGTAAAAAGAATTCTATTTGTTGGCAGGTAGCCTGAGTGGTCAGCAAAGAGTCATTGATGCGCCAATGAAAAGGGCGCCGTTCTGACCCAGAAAGGGCAAGGAGGGGTACCAAGGGATCATGATCTGACCAGGGTGAGGAAGGAATAGTTATCCGCCGGACCGAGGGGAGCTGCTGGACCTGCATGAATATATGATCAATTCTACAAAAACTATCATGGGGATTGGAATAGAACGTAAAGTCGCGTTCAGTTGGATGAAGTTCCCTCCAGACGTCCGCTAGCCCCGCCGTCCGCAAAAGAGAGCGCATACGTTCCTCTAACACCAAATCATGAGAGGGGGTCGCTCCCCGTGCGTAGCGCCTATCCAATGTGGAATCCAAGGTAACATTCGAATCCCCCATAACAAGAAGAAGACCCTTAGAATGTCGAGAAACAATGGTGCAAAGATGCGAAAAGAATTTATGCTGGAAACGGTTAGGCGCGTAGTAAGAGACAAAGGTAACCTCCTGGTCCCAGATGGTGCCTTGCAGAAGCAAATACCTGCCCGTGGGGTCCGCTATATGCCTAGAACAGACAAAGGGGAGATTGCGTTTAAAAGCTATCAGAACACCCCGACGCTTCTCAGAAGCCGAGGCCGTGTAAAAGATGGGATAGTGAGGTGAAAGATAACGCGGAGCGGAGGACTGAGAAAACCTGGTCTCCTGTAGACATACCACATCAATTTGTTGCGATTTGAGGTGATGAAAAACTTTAGCCCGTTTCTGAGGCGAATTGAAGCCTTGAACATTTTGTGAATGTATTTTCAAAAGGGGCGAGGCCATGGCGGTATCAACGCAACACGCTCAGCAGAAAAAAGCCCAAAGCAGCCAGCAATCTCCACTCCCAATGGTGATCGGATCATGGCGTCCCGCAACCCTGCAGAAAACAAAAACAAAAAAAAACTGAGAAAAAGAAAAGAACAAAGAAAGAAAAAAGGAAAAAGACACAAAAAGTATACATAACAGTGCAATTGTGTCACACCAATGGTGACGTGCATCCTACACATGAAGGATACAATTAAGGGTAACTCTACCACCGGACACATGGCTGTGTGATGGATTTGGTAAAATGCCTATTTCGTTTCCTATTGAATATATATATATATATACGCTATTTCTATAAGTTTTATAAATATTTACTTTTATACTTTAATACTATTTCTTTCCACATATTTATAAATGTTTAGCATGAATATATATGCTGTGTGAATATTTTCTGCCTGCTGGGCTTTGTGGTACTTTAAGAAATCCTTGCTTAAGAAATATTTGCTCACAGGAACAGACCCCCTCCCATCGTGTGATTTGGAAGACAAAAGAATGTTTTTCTCTTTTTAAGATAAGACTGAAGAAGATCACACCTATACCATGACGGAGATTGTTTTCGTGTAAAGTGACCAATCAAAGACTAATATAATACTTATGCTGTTATCACGTGATGTTCGCATCATTTTTCATATATAAACTCACGGTTTCATTTCAATAAATTAGAGAGAAGTTTTCACAGACCAAAGGTGTCAGTGTGAGTTTCTTTATGTGCGCACATTCCACAAGCTGGCCAGCGTCATCAATTTTGGACAGGAACAGATAAGCACTGGATGATTAAGTCCATGACTAAAACAATTTGGTGCCAAGAAACCCGGGAACTGAATAATGAACCTGCAGCCAGCCGCCATGAAAAGGCGTTCGGTGTCAGTCAAACTGGACAGGCCGGAGAGCTTGATCACCTCTCGGAGCATGGTAAGATATATTTTGCTATCTTACCATTGCTTATCCTGTCTTTGTTGTTGATTCATACCTGTGCCTAGTACGGCTGCTAAAGGTCAATAAAGGCAGGTAACCTTGTATGCCCGGAGTTTATTTAAATATACCTGCATGTGCTTATCTGTTACCTGGGTCTCTGTTGTGTGTTTTTATGTATCAGTCTTGAGGTGGAAGAGGAGTGGACCTACTGAGGGTTTTGACACATAATTTCTCTGGGTGTGTGGTAACCTTGTGTGTTGACCACAACAGAGGAGGTGTCGGATATGCGTCACGGTAGTGTGACAGCGGGTGCCCTAGCCATTTTTGGGGCTAGGAAGAGTTACTCAGTGATCTGTACTCATGGCCCACCAAGATAGACTGCTATGTTATGTTCTAAATGTGTGTCTGTAAGCTAATGTTTGCCATTCATAACAGAAGGTTGGGGTTTGTTAAGGGTTAAGGAAAGTCTGGACAGCAGCCTGTGAAGTGTCTTAGATTCCTGTTAGGAAGGACAGAGAAGGGGGGAGGAGATGGGTCAGACGCTGATAAGACCCCTAGAAAGGAATGTTAGCAGGTGACCTGGTTGCACAGAGGGAGGGGGAGCAGTATGTTAAAGGGATTAGTTAAGTTAGAAAGTGTGTGGAATCAAAGATAAGGAGGTATGAGAAAAAAAAAAAAAAGAGAGAAGAAAGATGTCTTAGTTGACAAACATGTGCTGAAGACAGCAAGAAGTTTGGTATAATGTAGCCGAAGTTATCCACAAAGAGTAGTGGACAGAACAGGTATTGCTACAGGGAAAAAAAAAAAAAAATAAACTGTTTATGTGTACCATTAATGTGTTAAAATATTGAAAAGGATTACTGGCATGTCATATTGTGAAGGAAGTGAAGCAGTTAAAGTTATAGTAAGTAGCGAAAGTTTGTAAGCTGAAGGTCAGGACTGGCATAAATCATTGTAGGAACAGAGAGGAATGTTATGTGATAAAGGTTTGCTGAACGTGACAGAAGTTTTGTACAGAACTGGAAAAGTGTTGTATAAAGAAGGATAGTTGGAAGAAATTCAAGAAAATGGCAATTGTATAATGTATTTGTATCACAAAATTGTAATTGGAAGTTTGCTAAAACCACCGCCCTATGTTGGAATGTGGGGTGGAGGAGGGGAGGGACAGCCCTGCCCTTTGTCTAACGCTTACTTTATGACCACCACCCCAGCCCTGCCCAGTGCACTTCCTGATGGCAGCCATCTTGCTGCTCCTGCTTTGTCCCTTCCTGCCCAGTACACTTCCTGCTAGCAGCCATCTTGCTACACCTGTGTTGTCACTTCCTGCCCAGCCCAGTGCACTTCCGTTCGCCGGCCATCTTGGTACACCCGGAAGGCCTAAATAAGGCATATACCCAGTTCTCCCTGTTCTAAACCAGGATGGTTCCTACCACACTCCCGTTTTCCCCAATATGGAAGTGTCACCTTCACAAGCCGGATACATGAATGACAATGTATTCGAGTCGGATGATCAACAACCTCAAGCAGGAAGGATGCCGATAGGTATGACTCCCAAACCTATGTCAGATGTCCAATTGAATGACGATGCATCTGAATGGAGTGATCGACAGCTGCAAGCGACAAGGGCACCAATAGATTTGATTCCCAAACCCACGCACAGTGGAGTACAAACTAAACCGGAACAGTACACAAGACAACACCGACATTCAAGATTACCGGAAGGGGCACCGATAATGTATGTCGCTTTTACCCCATCACAAGCAGCGGCCTTAGTGACGAGTCTGCCTGACCCAGAGAAACAGCCAATGCCCTTTTACCGCTGGGTAGTGCAGATACAAGAAACTTACTCAGCTGCTTGGAAAGACCTGCTCAGTCTATGCCAAATTAAAGCAGGACATGTTTTCTGGCCAGTTATGCAGATGAGCTTCAATGATGCCTGCCTGACAAGTGCTATTTCCTGTTCTTCAGGCGTGGAGTTTTGTGTCCAGCTCCACGACTAAACAAAGGAGAAATTGGCGGATCAGACTACCACAATTCAAGACATCACCCAAGATAAAGGGGAGTCTGTGGAGAAGTATTATGCCAGACTCATACAGGCCTTTGATGATCTGGGCTTCTCTCAATATGAAAAGGCACAAACACACATGCTCTCAACTGCTTTTGTCTCAGGGCTCAAAGAGGATATCAGGAAAGGTCTGATGGTGGCCCGCCCTGAATACCGCTCTATGAAGATGTCTGATGACTGTTGGTGGCCAGAGGCATAGAAAATAAAAAAGGAAAAAAAACAGCGCCCCTCATGGTGGTCAATGATGAAGATCCCACCTACACTCGTCCACCACCATTGCCAAATATCAGGGAAAGGATCACCTGTTATAACTGTGGGAAACGGGGACACTTTAGAAGAGAATGCAGAGCCCCAAGATATCCCAGATAAGACAGGGACCCCCGAGACGGGCAGCGTGAATATCAACCACCACGCCCCAACTCTCGTTAGGAAATGGGCAAACCCGTGTCACCCCTTATGGCAGTATTTTCAAACAAGACTGGGGGACCGTGTAGCTGTAATCCAGGATATTCCCCAACCTAAAGCAGCTAAACAACTGCATGCCTTTCTTGGACTCATATCCTACTGCAGGGCATGGATCCCTGATGCATCGGTCCGTATGCAACCATTTTATGATGCTCTCAAGTCTGTGCCATTTACCTTGTCAAGCAAGGCCATGGATAATTTTATTCTGCTGAAGCAAGCAATATCCACCGCTCCTGCCTTGGGACTTCCAGATTATGAGAAACCTTTCAAACTGTTCATGTCTGAACGCCAAGGCCATGGCACAGGAGTATTGGCCCAGTCCCACGGAGACTGCCTACGATCCGTAGGCTACTACTCATGCCGTTTGGACCCAGTGGCTAGAGGAGCACCGTCGTGTCTGCGTGCAGTTTTCGCTGCTCAAGCTCTGCTGGATAAGACCTCTGATATCGTACTGGGACATGAACTTGTTCTTCTGGCACCGTATGCCAGTGCTGCCATTTTAAACCAAGTCCAACCTAAACATTTGTCCACAGCGAGGCATCTTAGACTACAGTGTTCCCTCCACCTTCCTGATAACGTCACTCTCCTACGTTGCCAAACCCTGAATCCGGCCACTCTCCTCCCAATTGCTGAGGGGGGTAATGAAGGTAATGAAGAAAGTGGAGAGGATAATGGAGCCACTGAGCCTCATAATTGTCTTGAAGTGATGAAAATGGAAATCTTCCATCTCCCCACAGTGAGTGAAACACCTCTGCAGGATCCAGACTTCACTTTCTTTGTTGATGGTTCCAGATATGCAGATGAAGGAGGCATATATTACAAAGGATTTGCGGTCACTACTGCAGACACAGTCCTACAGGCAAGAGCCCTATCGCCAGCAATATCTGCACAGGGAGCTGAACTTCAAGCACTCGCAACAGCATGCCAGATGAATTAAGGAAAAAGGGCCAATATCTACACAGACTCCAGATATGCCTTTGGGATGGCCCATGACTTTGGACCCATATGGAAGGCAAGAGGATTTATGACTGCGGCAGGTACATCCATAAGACATGGAGCAGCCATTGGACGACTGCTGGAAGCACTCCTTCTACCCATTCAAGTGGCTATTCTGAAGGTAAAAGTTCATGGGAAATTAAACTCTTCAGAAGCCAAAGGCAATAATCTGGCAGATTTGGCGACAAAACGAGCGGCCATGGGACCACCAGAAATGGAAGGAGAGGTGACCGGAGAGTGGGAACTAATGTTCACCTTACAGACCTTACCTGTGGACAGAAGCTACCTCAAGGAACTCCAAGAAGCAGCAAGTCCAGAAGAAAAAGAGAGCTGGAGACGGAGAGGAGCTATTCTCAAAGACGGTCTGTTTGAGTGCAACAAGAGGCTTTGTTTACCCAAGAATATGTTTCCAGCTGTAGTCCAGTGGGCACACGGAGCAGCCCATCTGTCAAAGAGCCTCATGAACTCTCTCATCAACAAGTACTATATAGCGCCTGGAATCACCACATTGACGAACAATTTTTGCAGAACATGTGCCATCTGTGCAAAATGCAATCCGGGACGCACAGAGAAGACACCACAGAAACACTTGGCCAAACCCCTATACCCTTTTCAAAGGATACAAATTGATCATATCCAGATGCCAAAGAGTGGGCGGTTGAGTACACCCTAGTGGTGTTGGACATGTTTTCCAGTTGGCCAGAGGCCTTTGCTGTAACTAACAGGACTGCTAAAACAACTGTGAAGAAACTCCTCACTGAGGTTGTATGCAGATATGGGCTTCCAGAGGTGATAGAGAGTGACCAGGGCCCCGCTTTCACAGCTTCAGTAACCAAAGAAATATGGGCGGCATTAGGAGTCACTCTGGCGTTCCATACCCCCTATCACCCCCAAAGTAGTGGGAAAATAGAAAGAATGCTAAAAGTAGCCCAAGAGACTGGCATGAGTTGGCCAGACAGTCTGTTTATTGCCCTATTTAGTGTCAAATACACACCAAGAGAGAACACTCCCTATCCCCTTATGAGATTTTGTTTAGCTCAGCCCCCAGACTTGGTTGTTATTTTCCACAACAGTTGCAATTACAATTTGATGTGTTAACTGATTATGTGACTGCATTATTACGTGAATTAACCCGTATCCATGTCCAAGTGTTTTCTCCATTCCAGATTCTGAGTCAGATACAGGAACTCACAGCCTATTACCCGGAGATTGGGTATTAGTAAAGACATTTATGAGGAAACATTCCCTTGAGCCAAGATATGATGGTCCATTCCAAGTTCTGCTGACCACAGCCCCTTCTGACAAGGTGGCCAGGAAGAACACTTGGATACACGCCTCCCACTGCAAGAAAGTCCCGAACCCTGAGGGAAAGGCGTTATCTACACCATGACAACTATGTTGTATATCCTTTTTCTAATGAGTCTGATAGAGGCTCAACAGGTGGATATCACCGAAATAGGTGACACCACTATATTTTGGTACAACTCATCCAACACTCATGTAGCTATTTACACCTTTGATTTCTGTAGTACAGATCCCATGTGGTGCTATGACCGTAATCTATATGATCTTGACACAACGAGCATGTTCCGATAGTAGTGAGTGAATATACATATGTGTCACGGATAATTACTGGGAACCAAAAGATTAGAATAAGATTGGAAGGGATTTGGACTGGTGAGTATGCTCTTGCAAAGGCCATTATGCCTCTCCACATCCTAGCAGAGAATACCCCTGACCCAACGCCTGGCCATAGGAGGAAACGAAAAGCTCCTTCTGGTAGTTTTGACCCACATGTGTATATAGATGCCATTGGAGTCCCAAGGGGGGTGTCTAATAAATTTAAAGCCAAAGACCAAGTAAAGCAGGTTTTGAATCCCTGATTCCCATGATAACTGTTAATAAAAATGTAGATTAGATAAATTACATATACTACAACCAACAGAGGTTTGTGAATTACACCAGGGATGCCCTTCAAGGAATCGTTGACCAGTTAGCCCCTACATCCTACATGACATTCCAGAATAGGATGGCTCTAGACATGATTTTAGCAGAAAAAGGAGGTGTCTGTAAAATGATAGAAGGAACCGGAACATGTTGTACATATATTCCTGACAATACTGGCCCGAATGGTAAGGTTACTCTGGGTATAAATAAATTGGAAGATCTGTCAGTGGAGCTGAAGAAGAACTCAGGTATCTCAGACCCGTGGGATCAATATTTTAGCTGGATGAGTGGGTGGCAAAAAGTGCTCGCCCAAATAGGTGTAACGGTACTAATAATTCTAGTTCTTTTAGCTCTGATTGTATGTTGTATTCTACCATTTGTAAAGAAGTTAATAAGCAAAGCTGTAGACAACAGTACACCTATCTTCCTGAACCAGGAGCAAGAGGATCCCCACATGATGGATGAAGAAAAACCTTATACCCCATTACTGTCCCTCCCCGCCAATAGTAATCTCACAATTTTGTAGGGATAGCATCTGACTTCCTTATGTACAAAGTCTGTGGCAAGGGAGGTGATGAAATAGTCATCACTTGTCTAACGTACAGCATAAAAGAGTTCCAAGGTACATAAGGACAGATGAGCTAGGCTTTATAGGGACAGAGTAAAATAGTCATTTTAAGGGGGGACTGTGATGGATTTGGTAAAATGCCTATTTCGTTTCCTATTGAATATATATATATATATACGCTATTTCTATAAGTTTTATAAATATTTACTTTTATACTTTAATACTATTTCTTTCCACATATTTATAAATGTTTAGCATGAATATATATGCTGTGTGAATATTTTCTGCCTGCTGGGCTTTGTGGTACTTTAAGAAATCCTTGCTTAAGAAATATTTGCTCACAGGAACAGACCCCCTCCCATCGTGTGATTTGGAAGACAAAAGAATGTTTTTCTCTTTTTAAGATAAGACTGAAGAAGATCACACCTATACCATGACGGAGATTGTTTTCGTGTAAAGTGACCAATCAAAGACTAATATAATACTTATGCTGTTATCACGTGATGTTCGTATCATTTTTCATATATAAACTCACGGTTTCATTTCAATAAATTAGAGAGAAGTTTTCACAGACCAAAGGTGTCAGTGTGAGTTTCTTTATGTGCGCACATTCCACAAGCTGGCCAGCGTCATAAATTTTGGACAGGAACAGATAAGCACTGGATGATTAAGTCCATGACTAAAACAGCTGCAAATGAAAACATCAAAACTGAAGCCTTCAGAGGGCAAAAAAGCAATAAACATAATATAATGTAATAAAACTTAATGAAACTAAAAGTCCCAGGAGCAGGAACCTCCGCGATAACCTCCCCATAGGAACCCAGAGAACCATAGGAGCCAACCCCCTTCCAGACAACCAGGCCCTCCGGGTCAACCTCCCACCCTGGGGCCCAAGGAGCAGTACCAACCCGAAATGCATACAAACTGGGGGAGCCCCAAGGGCTAAACTCACGGTCCCGTCAGAGAGTTCATCGGTGAGATGATACATGGAAAATTCAGGACGCATCTTCAGCCCGGAGAAGAAAAGGAAGGACTTGATCGCGAAGGGGTCTGGGAAAGGGCCCTCTTCCTATTGGACGACCGCTCCCAGATGTGGCTCGGAGGAAGCGGCCTAGCCGGTGATCCAGATGAATGAACTGGCCTCCGATCTGCAGCCTCCGGCGAAAGAAGATGTAAGGATTCAAGGAGAGAGTGAGCCTCCTCTGGTGTAGCCACAGAGTGACTGCGGCCCTCGTAGGTGAAGGTGAGGTGGAACGGAAAGCCCCAGGCGTATTTAATACTATGTTTCACCAGGTCCGAAGTAAAGGGCTTCAACTGGCGGCGCTTTTGAAGAGTGGTCTGGGAGAGGTCCGCGAAGAGCTGATAGCGATGCCCCTGAAAGCTGAGATCAGGTTTATTTCTGGCCGCCAAGAGGATGGTTTCCTTAGTGCGGTAATAAGTGAACTTGATGATAATGTCTCTCGAGGGCCCATCCGGTCGTCTGGGGCCCAATGCACGATGTATGCGATCAAATTCAAGACGGTCAATGGGAATGGCGGGTGTCAGCTCCTGGAACAGTGCAGTAGCAGTGGAGGTAAGATCCGTAACCGTTTCCGGGATACCCCTTAACTGCAAATTGCCACGGCGGGAACGATTTTCAAAATCATCAAGCCGTAGCAGCGTGTCCGCCAATTCTTTCTTGAGGTCGCATAAATCCTGCTCGTGATTTTCAAGGACCATAGCCGCAGCATCCATTTTATCTTCAAGGTCGCTCGTCCGGCCGCCCAACTCCCGAATTTCCCGTGAGAGACGGTCGGCCAGCTTGGAGGTGGAGGAGGACAATTCTGATTGTAACATAAACTGGAAGCGGCACAGGAGCTCAGCATCCCGCAGAGATGGCATGGGAAACTGCTGGGATGGCTCCAATGGCATGGGAGACTGCTGGGACGGGTCCTCCACACTGCCATGATCCGACCCACCTGCAGATGGTGATGGCATGGGACCCAAAATTGCGGCTGGGGCTCCATTTAAGGTCTCCGGCGGGAGCCGCGAATCCGCGGCCGGGGTCCTGGAAGTGGTCGGCGGCCGGCCCAAAATCGAGGCTGCGGCTTCAGCCGCAACCTCCGGCGGGTAGGCCGCAAACTCCGGAGCCGCCCGCCGGGAGCTGGAGGCACGGGCGGCCGGCGTTTTTTTGCCCATCGCTGCACCAGGGCAACAAGGGGCCAGAGAAGGAGCAGGGGGACCCCCCCTGAGGGGCAGGAATCGGCCGATGTGTCCGGCGGCCACAGCACATATCTAAAAGGCAACCATCCTGGTTGCTGCTCACGAGCGCCCCCCCCAACCAGATTGTTTTTAATCCATACGTTTGTCATATTTGATGTATTTGGCTTTTATCTGCATCTTAATTGAGTGCCAGAATCGCTTTATAGATGAGATCCCACTCATTTATATTTTTGTCTTTTTACCAGGCCGTTTTTGCTACAATGGGGCATGCAGTATGGTCCATGCATTATTATAGCTAACTTACTTGCCCCGTGCGTTTTTAGGATTGCAGTATCTTATTCCCACTAAGATTGCTGCAGAGCCAACACTTGTATGTCCATGTATTCATATTGCATGGAACAATGTGTGTTGGGCTCCTTTAAAATGGCCGCCGTGGACGCTACTGCGCATGCGCGAACGGCCGATCGCTACTGTGCATGCGCGAACCGGCAATAACGGTGCCGCCGCATTGCAGTGTTTTTGGCGCTTTTTTAGGTTTAAAAACACCACACTTACCACTGGCACAGTTCCCTCTGATGATGTGTACTTACACGATACGCGTTAGGGAAGTGCCAAGCTATGTTTATCCTTTGTACATGTACCTCCGGTCTGGCCGTTTATGAGCAGCTGAACCTTTGTTAGTAAGTTCTTTTTTGATTGCTTATTGGCCTTAATAAACGTTATCACACTATTTGAGGCCTTTTTCCACGGGCTCTTTATTTCTGGGGAGCCTGTAATCCAGAAGGTCCTGGGGCTGTGCCTAGCAAGACCACATCTGCAAGTGACATCCCTGGATCCGTGATACAGCTCCTCCTGGAACCGATGACATCTAGTGGTCACCCTAGAGATGACACCCGCCTGATCCTCTAATACAGTGGCTGGATACAGCTTCCATCCAGACAGATGACATCTAGTGGTCACCCTATAGATGACACCCCCTTGTTCCAGTGATACAGTGGCTGAGTACCAGAGACAGGTCTTAAATGTCCCATGCGCTTTAACATGCGCTATCTGGTTAGTGCATTACTTGGCTATTTTTTATCATTTCTGAAATTCACTATTTCTGGCTCCTCACACGTTGGAGACTGTATGCGTATTTAGCACATCTGATGAACTTACGCTGTCATTTTACTGATCCACAATCATATGTGATCTACCATATGTGTAATCATTGTTTGAGTTAGCGCTGCACTTTCATGCTTTATCATGGTCTGGACATGGGTTAGTCGGGCAGAGTGAACCCACATAGTCGGTCCACACAATCTCTATTCTTGGCTGCAGGGAAGAGTTGTTGTCGGTAGGTGTGGAGCACAGGTTGTGGACCATTTGTCCGGGTGCCAGCGTTTCAGCGGGGAGGTCTTTACCATTCCAGGGCTCTGTCTGCTGCTGGGAACAGTGGCCAACTGTCCGACTCCCTGGAGCCATGAAAACACATGAGGTTCTAGGCAGAGGCCAGTGGCGCTCTGTCCAGTTGCCAGGGCTCAGCTAGATATGCCACATCCTCCACTCTGGATAACTGTTGGGGTGGGAGGATAGCCTCCTCTGCTCCCAGACTGTGAATCTGCCGCTAGCAAGAATGCTTACCTCCTATACCGGACTGTGGAACTGCCGCTGGGTAAATGAGCTGGCTGCTCTATCTCCTGGACTCCCTTGCTCCTGCTGTGGATCAAGGAAGACGTCTTTCGCTCCCAAGTCCCTGAACTGCTGCTGGGAATATGGAGAGATGAGCCGGCTGCTCCATCTCCTGTACTCTCATCTGTACTCTCATCTGGCTGCTAGACAGACTCATTCCTCCATCCAAGCTCATCGTTTGCAGAAACAGGTTTGTCAAGGTGAGTCAACACTTGCTGCATCCACCATAAAAGCTCTGCTTCCATAGCTGCGGATGGAGATGGGCGAAGCACACAGTTACTCTACCCCATTACTGACACTTCAGCTGGGATTTCAGAGTTGTTGACTGGTACTTCCTGATAGTCCCAGGCAAAGGGAGTCTAGCCTAGCTCCTGAGCAGGGACTAGCAAACTGTCTGTAGGTGAGCTCCTCCCCCCATTCCTGAATGGCTAGAAACTCCAAAATGTCTGTGCCCAGAGCACTTTTGAGTTGTCCAGCATCCAGTTTCTGTAATCCTTGATTTCCTGAAAAATGCCACTCCAGATCAGTCCCGAAGTCAGGGTCCTCTGACAGCCTCCTGTACAACAGCCCCAAGCCTTCATAGCCAAAGCCTTTCATTGGGCTGTTGTACACTGTCCAAGGGCACAGTTTACAGTGCTTAGATGGAGGAATGCATCTGTCCATCAGCCAGATGAGGGTACGGGAGATGGAGCAGCTGGCTTATCTCCCCAGTGGCAGTTCAAGGTCCCAAGAGAGAAGGAAGCTGTCCTCATTCCCCAACCACAGATCCCAGAATGCATGGAATTATTTGACTTTTCATCCGAGGATTTAACATTTACTGAGCTTCTAACAAAAGTGCTGGCAACAGGGCAGAGCTCTGCTAGTTTCTGCCCAGCACCAGTAACATCTCCTGGGTTCCAGGGACAGGAGATAGTGAGACTCTATCTTCAGCCACCAGCTCCAGAGACTGAGGATTTAATAGACTTTTCTGCTGAGGAGGGATGATGCAGTGAGCCTCCAACAGAAGAGCAGGCATCGAGGCCAAACACTGCTGACTTCTGCCTTCAATAATCAGTGGCCACCAAATTTTCATTTTACTGCCCAGCAGAAGAGCTGGCATCAGGGCAGAGCACCACTGACCTCTGCCCAGCAGCAACAACACTTCTGGAGCTCCAAGGAGCCCCACTACCCAGCAGCAGACTGAGCCTGAATGGTAAAGACCTCTCAGCTAAAGCACTGGCAACAACGTAGAGCAACATTGGCCTCTGCCTAGCATCTACTGTGTCTTCATGGCTTCAGGCAGTTGGCCCCTCTCCCCAGCAGAAGACTGAGCCTTGGAATGGTAAAACCTCTCCACTGATGTGCTGGCAATAGTGCAGAGTGCAATTGGCCTCTGCCTAGCCTTCATGTGTCTTCACGGCTCCAGGGAGTCAGGGCAGTCGGCCCCCAGAACGGTAAAGACCTCCCAGCTGAAGTGCTGGCAGGGTTCACGACGTTTGCTCCAATGGAGATTGTGTGGACCAACTATGTGGGTTCATTTGCCTGACTAACACATGTCCAGACCAGTTGGAGGTCTGGTACCTGGTTAGTCTACTTTTGAGGGGGGAGAAATCTGACAAACCCAACCTGGACATAAGCTTTTGGAGGGGACTGCAGGCTAGCCTCATGCTTACTGATTATGGGCCCTGGCATTTGAGGGGGCTGTATTCTTTGGGAGGTGTGTGCCTGGGGGATTTTTGGAGTAGTTTTACTTAGGATCCAAGTCCATGTCTCCCTGAAACACACAGACTCTGAGAACTGGAGGACCCGGATACAGATTTGGGGCCTCTGTACCAAAACCTGCATAGACTGCTTCAACCTCCTCCTGGACTCAGAGCGGATGTTAACATAATCAGCTCAAAACAACCTGATGCTGCAGTCTCCTGCTGTAATCTGTTTATTAAGGTGAAACACAAATGAAGCAGCGCTACTACCATAAATATTCTTCACACATAAATGAATAAGTAAAACAGTGCAAAATTAGTGACACAAATAACATAAACACACAATATTAAATAGTGCCAAAAAACTATTGGGATCCAATAGTGCTCCAAATCAAACAAGTAAGTCACAACAGGACTCAATGTGCTAAAAAACCTCCTACCGGAACTAAAAATCAGTTCACACCATATAACACAAAACACACGTGCATCCCAATAAACGTATAAACTAAGAACTGATCATGCAAACAAACATGAATAAATGAATAAATATATAAAGTCCTGTGAGGTGTAAAACACCTGACAATATACAAAAAAACCATATATAAAGTCCACAGCAATTCTTGAAAAAAAAAAAAAAAGTGCTGATAAATGTGCAGAGATAGCCAAAAATGGCTGAATTGCCCGCACACCTCCCTCTTGCAACCCGCACAGGGTCAGAAGGCCTTGTGTCGACTTGACCTCATTGTCTAATAATTGTGGGATGTATATCCCAATGTGCAATGTTTGTTTTATTGTTCATGTGGGGACTGCCCCTATTTCTGAAGTGTATAAAACCTGTATTTCTGCTCAATAAAGTTGTTCCTGTTTGCACCTAAGCTAGTGTCATCTAGTTCTTGGGCGAAGCACACTGTTGCTCTGCCCCATTGCTTGTCCAACACCTTGTTCCTGCGTTCCAGTGGCGAGGAAGCAACTCTCTGATGGAAGCCCCAGGCAGGGTGCTAGGTGGTCTGGCACACTTATATTAGATAATTGCTCTGATTATATCGTATATATTTCCAACAAGAAGTAGAGGCACAAAAGAAATGCTTATTGGAAAGAAGGTATAGTAAAAATATATTGAAAAAGCTTTCCAAAAGGTCTGCTCCTTTTCAAAGGATACCTTATTATTTCAGAAACCTCAAAAAACACTAAGAAATTCACTACTGCTAAGATTATCACCCAATATACTCATCAACATGAGGATATTAGACGTACTCTCCAAAAACACTGGCATATTTTATTATCAGATGTATTGGTTAGTGGATTTGTGGGATCTACCAATGATATCATGTTAAGAAGAACTACTTCCCATGATGATAAATTAGTACACAACCACTATAGAGGAGATTAAAGAATGGATTCCTGTACATTTATTGTACTATTGTAAGGTGATATTGTTTATTGTAAGGTAATTGTACTCATTGCAAATATTTTATGCTTCAACAAATGTATATTACCCAATGGTAAGTTTTTACACTAGACATTTGTGAATTGCAAAACCACTGAAATTATCTACCTGCAGCGGCAGTAACTGTCTAGTATTGGGGGGAGAGACTGTAAAAAGAGGGAGAGGGGGAGCGAGAGGGAGAGAGTTAGAGAGGGGGAGAGAGAGAGAGAGGGAGAGAGAGTTAGAGAGGGAGAGAGAGAGGGAGAGAGTTAGAGAGGGAGAGAGAGGGGGGGCGAGAGGGAGAGAGTTGGAGAGAGAGAGAGAGGGAGGGCGAGGGAGGGAGAGGGTGAGAGAGAACCTGGCCTGTGGGAGGTCATGAGAACAGCATACCAGTTCCATTACATCACAGCAGTAGTTTCCTGGCTCAAAGGTACTGATAACTATTGTGAGTACTGCTGGCTCCCCTCTAGTCTACATGCACCTTTTACAGTTCACATTACAGTTACCCAAGCATGCAGGGGCAGATAGTTTGCAGCGTGCAGAGGCAGCTAAATATTGCCTTTGGACGCCACAGTGCTATAGCTAGTGGCACTGATCATTTAGGAAAACACTGATAGGCTGGTTGTACACAAGTCGATCAATAAATCTATTTGGTTACAACCAGTTAGCCATGTAATTTGCCCATACATGGATCGAAATTCAGCCAATCCCTGCTGAACCAGCCGAATTTGGATCCATGTATGGACGACTTTATTCTCCCTAAGTCTGGGTTCACACTTGTCCATTGCATTATGTTAGGACAAATCATTGTGAGTGGGCTGCTTGCAGACCGAACAAAAAATGAACAGATTCCTCCCTCCACATAACTGAGGCGGATAGAGCAATCCTTCCCCCTAGGAACATTATATTCTGGCACCGTCTGCTGTCACAATATACTGATCAGTGGCTGTGGCCACTAATCGACAAACGTTTTCTAAATTGTCAATTCAACAGAAGTCAATTTAACAATCAACTTCTTTCAAGCAGAGGGCCACACATGGCTCAACATTCATCCATTCCCTGCTGATCCTGCTAGTTGTGTCACAATCGCAGATGCCTGATCCAACATGCTGGATTTTGTTTCGAAAAAAGAACCAAATGGTTGCACAATCGTATGTGCCAGTTTCATTTTTCCATTTTTCAGTCAGTTTTCAATTCAGTCAGTTTTCGACTGTCTATGGGAGCGGTTCTCAACCTGTGGGTCGCGACCCCTTTGAGGGTCGAACAACCCTTTCACAGGGGTCTCCTAAGACCATCGGAAAACACATATTTCTGATGGTCTTAGGAACCGAGACACCGCTCCTCTATCAGTCTCCAGGCGGGTCCGCCCACATGCAGATACATCCACATTTCCCTGGACTTGATGTGTAAGCGGGATGACATGCCGCCCGTCATCTGGCCACATCCCCGGGATCACTCAACAGCTTCGCCTCCTTGCCAGTGATTGGCCGCCGGAACTGTAGCTCAGGAGAGGCTCACAAGCAGCCAATCACCGGCCAGGAGGAGGAGCCGAGCAGCAGTGCGAAGATCAAAGAAGATCGAGCAAGGGAGCGGCCGGAGAAGGAAGACAGCTGACAGGTAAGTGTCTGTAGCGTGCAGATGGTGCTGCTGGCTGACAGGTATGCTGGCTGTAGATGGGAGAGGGAGGGAGCAAGCCCAGGCTGGAGCAGGAGTCAGCAAGGTAAGTATCATTGGTGTCAGTGGTGTCACTAATACCAATGATGGGGCACTATTCCTCCCACTGACACCAATGATGGGGCACTATTCCCCCCCCCCCCCCCACTGACACCAACGATGGGGAACTATTCCTCCCCCCACTGACACCAACGATGGGGCACTATTCCTCCCCCCACTGACACCAACGATAGGGCACTATTCCTCCCCCCACTGACACCAACGATGGGGCACTTCCCCCCCCCCCACACTGACACCAATGATGGGGCACAATTCCCCCCCACACTAGTATCAATGATGGGGCACTATTCCCCCCCCCCCACTGACACCAATGATGGGGCACTATTCCTCCCACACTGACACCAATGAAGGGGAACTATTCCTCCCACTGACACCAACAATGTGGCACTATTCCTCCCACTGATACCAATGATGGGACACTATTCCTCCCACTAATGCCAATGATGGGACACTATTCCACCCACTGACATCAGTGATGTGGCACTACTCCTCTCACTGACACCAATGATGTGACACTACTCCTCCCACTGCAAAATTACAGTTATGAAGTAGAAACAAAAATAATTTTATGGTTGGGGGGTCACCACAACACGAGGAACTGTATTAAAGGGTCACGGCATTAGGAAGGTTGAGAACCACTGGTCTATGGCCTGCCTAATCCCAGACTAAATCACCAAGCAGCACACTTCAGACTCACCCAGACCTATTTATAAATATCTGTTCCGTCCTGACAACTGAGGTCAGGTCAGTCTTGCTGACAGAAGACTGACACTAGGTAATTTTTCCCCACCCAGGATCGACATAAACTATGTAGTACATTTTATAGTCCTGACATCTACACTCTACAGCAGTGGTCTCCAAACTGCGGCCCGGGGGCCGGAAATGGCCCTTTGCTTGCCTTAATCAGGCCCTTGGGGCACTAATCCTCCTACTGATGCAAGACATTGTTCCTTCTACTGACATCAACAATGGGGCATAATTCCTGTCACTGACACCAACACTATTCCTCCCATGGACACCAATGATGGGTCACTATCCCTCCCACTGACACCAATGGCAGGGCAGTATTCCTCCCACTGACACCAATGGCAGGGCAGTATTAATCCCACTGACACCAATGGCAGGGCACTATACTTCCCACTGACACCAATGATGGGTGATTATTCCTTCCCCTTATACCAACAATGAGGCAATATTTCTCCCTCTGATACCAAGGATGGGGCATTGTTTACTCCCATTGATGCCAAGGCATTTTTTACTCACTCTGGCCACAGTCCGGCCCCCTCAAAGTCTGAAGGACAGTAAACTGGCCCTTTGTTAGGAAATTTTGGAGACCTCTGCTCTACAGGTTCAATTCACAAAGTTTTAACACCAGGATATGGATCTTTATTTTATGCATGTGACTGTCATTTTCTGCTGCAATATTTTTATTGTTATAAAGCATAACAATGGAACAGGTGTACAACATATCACATATAATGAAATATAGGAAATATGCATAAAAACACAGTGCAATCTCTCGGGGTAACTATGTAATAGCATAATGTGAGCAGCTGACAAGAGCAGACCTGACAAAAAAGACAGTATATAACTAATCCTATGTGGAGTAAATATTCACTATTATAGTGGATGCAATTATTTTATTGAGATCAATTAGATCATGAAAAGGTAGACATTGGAATCATGGTGAACACATTGTCAATCACGAAAATAAAATCAAGAAATAAAAACAAAAAATGTTCTGCGTTTTCACTTAGCTGCGTCTATGGCAAAAAAGCCATAATGAATATAGGGCAAAGACTTCTGTATTTGGTATAGGAAGTCCATATATTGAATCCAGATATATGTATATCTTCAGTATTAAGGTTTCTGAATCTTTGTCTTCTATCTTTAACATATCAAACTTTTCCTTCAAATGTTCATCAAAATACAGTGATGAAAAATGAGTGATGAAAATCCTGAAGAATAAATATATGATAAATACAAGAATCCTGGAATGAATGTTAAGGCCTATTGTTATCTTGCATCATCAAACTAAACCCTAAATATAAATATCATGGCCACTAATGGAGGAATGGTATACAATATTACCTTCTTTGTAATTCATCATCATCACATAGATTGGTTAGAATAGTTCCGTTGTGTATGGCCAATTCCAATCGGCCGATATTCCTTAAATAGGATACTTTTAGTGGATAACAATAATAACTAGAAAAGCTACAATTTCTGGGGCAATTGTGTGAAGTGTTCTTGCCCCCACCAGTAGTCTACAACTGGAGTGGGCGGAGTAACTGGGTGGAGTGGGCGGAGTAACTGTTGTGTGGTTGGAGTGGCTGGAGTAACTGTGAAAAGGTTGGACTGGGCAGAGTAACTTTATGGAGTGGGTTAAAAACTCATGCAACTCACTCTACAGTAAGGGCAGAGAAGAGCAGTTAAAAACAAACTGCTCCAACTTGCTCACTTCACTGGCGGTTGCCATCTTCAAACGGTTGTAGTTTAAAAATTATAAATCCCGCACCGAAGAGCTTTATATTGTGAGAATCACATTTTCAAAGCTCATTGGACTGAAAAAAGAACTGTCACTTTTGCAAATGAGGTGTGTCAGCTTTGTGAATTGAGCTTTATTTACAATGTAGTACATTAAATAAACTTTAGGCTGGCCAATGATGGATCAAAATTCAGCTAGGTCAGCAGGGATTAGCCAAATTTCAATCCATTTTTGCTCATTCCCACTTTGACATTAATCTAACGATCCACGTTTGTCTAACCGGAATGATGGAAATGTTTCATTCAATCAGCACTGACCAGTGTATTCAGGGAGTGGAGGAGTCCCCCTGTTAAGCTGGACATAGATGAGTCACTGGATGAACAAGAAAAAAAAAAAAAAGACCCAATTCCTCCATCCATACACTTGATGTGGATGGGGGAATGCTCCCCGCTGAGCTATTGTATTCTGACAGTGGGGAGACTCCCACTCTATCAGACAACATGATCAGCATTGAAGACTATAGTCTTTGGCACTGATAGAGCGAGGAAAATCCAGTAGGGTAGTTGGTGATTGACTTATGTACAACCTCTGTGAAAATACATGGTTTGAAATTCAGTTGGTCCCTGCTGAACCAGCAGAATTTGGATCCATGCAGAGGGGTTCTCCATCTACCTTGCTTTTTTAGATGGGAAAATCTGTTTGTTTTTTTGATTAGCACAGTGGCTGACTGCTAAAAAAAAAAGATCCAGCCTTAGGCTGGCCATACATTATACAATTATCAGATTTTTGGTTTAGATTTACCAAAAACCATATAATAGGAGGACAAACCTAAACAAAACTTTCAGTTGTATCCAATTAGGCAGGCCCTTGCACTACATAGTTGAAGGTAAATCTAAAGGAAATTGGGCAGAAAATCTGCAGATAATTGTATAATGTATGGCCAGCCTTACTCGTGCACTCCATATATATTATGTGTTCCATATGTGTAGTTTTCAACTGTTTTAATGAAGTTCATCTTCACAGTAGGCTCAGACAAAGTGTTAGCTCTCTGTCTTTATTCTGTTTAGGTTTGTGCATCTGTGAGGAGTCACTAATGTTGCCTCATCACCTGTTTTAACCCTAAAAAACCTGCATGGTGAATAGGTCATATTTGATAGGTGCTGCTGCCTGTTGAGTGCAACAGCCTGAATAACCCTTGCCTCCATCTGCTGCTTTTGCAGCCTAAGGGATAGCAGTCAGGGGTGGGTAAAAACACAGCTCGGCTGTGAGCTGAGCCTATTCCCCCCCCCCCCAAAAAAAAAATTACCTATGGCCCTGTCTACCTGCTTACATACAGTAGATTGGGACACCCCTCCAAATCATTGGATTCAGGAGTTCCAATCAACTCCCAACTTTGTGGTAACAGTTTGGTGATGGCCCCTTCCTGTTCCAACATGACTGCACACCAGTGCACAAAGCAAGGTCCATAAAGACATGGATGAGCGAGTTTGGGGTGGAGGAACTTGACTGGCCTGCACCTCAACCCAATAAAACACCTTTGGGATGAATTAGAGCAGAGACTGCGAGCCAGTCCTTCTCGTCCGACATCAGTGCCTGACCTCACAAATGCACTTTTGGAAGAATGGTCAAACATTTCCATAGACACACTCCTAAACCTTGTGGATGGCCTTCCCAGAAGAGTTGAAGCTATTATAGCTGCAAAGGGTGGGCCAACGCAATATAAAACCTTATGGACTAAGACTGGGATGCCATTAAAGTTCATGTACATGTAAAGGCAGGCACCCCAATACTTTTGGCAATATAGTGTGTGTATATATATATATATATATATATATATATTGTGACAGTATGAACGGCAAGGTGATCGATGGATGCTATGTGTCACCTCGCATGCGATCATACTTGGAAGTGTAAGGTGAAATCCACTCCGGGTTTTCTGGGCCACTATGGCAGAGGTGATTCCGGACCTGATTTTGTGGTCCACTAATGACCACCAGCAGGTGCTATAAATAAGGCAGGGCTGGAGCAAGGAGCTGCTCATGGCCTGGGACTCAGAGAACCATTCCTGAGAGAGCTGTGTATGAAAGTGATTGTTATACAAACAAGAGAAAAGATTGGCTTACTGTTTTGTTTTGTTGGTGACAGGGAGAAGCCATCACCAGTGAGAGAGGAAAACTCCTGTGTTTAGTTAGTGCCTGGATGGCAAGGGTTTATTTTGTGTTTTGTTTGATTTTGATATTTTGCAACCTTTAATAAAACTGACGACCAGTCAGATTTTAAAGAAAGCCTGCTGTGCGGTCTACTTTTTTCCCAGGGAAGGTGATCCCCCCACCTGCGCTAACCCCACAATATATATATATATATATATATATATATATATATATATACATACATACATATATACACAGGTGAAACTCAAAAAATTGTAATTATTCTGAGACTATGGACATAATCAGACAGCTAGGGAGGTTAATTAGCTGATTAGAGTGGGACACTTTGAGCCTAGAATATTGCACCTTTTCACAATATTCTAATTTTCTGAGATTGTGGATTTGAAGTTTCATGAGCTGTAAGCCATAATCATCACAATGATGACAAATCACGGCTTGAACTATCTTGCTTTGCATGTAATGAGTCTATCTCATATGTTAGTTTCACCTTTAAGTTGTATTAATGAAATAAATGAACTTTTGCACGATATTCAAATTTTTCGAGTTTCACCTGTATATATTACTTACCTCTCTGTTATCCTGTTCTTACAGTGGCTGCAGGAGACTTCAATCCACAAAAGTGGGAGGAGAGCAGAGCGCAATATGGAATCTCTCCTCCTTGCTCTGGCAGATACATGATGTGCTCAGATTGGCAGGGAGGGTTATCACCAGTGAATGCTGCTGCTCTACTGCTGAGTGACAACATTGCAGTGAACTTGCTGGAGGAAAAATAGCATTGACATCCTTTGGATGGAAAGGGGAACCCTTGCAGGATCACCATGCATATAAATAAGTAGAGTATAAATATTATTATTATTATTATTATTACAGAGTATTTATATAGCGCCAACAGCTTCTTCAGCGCTGTACATTACAATGGGAGACAATACATGAGACAGTACAGTAAAAATACAATAAAATACATGAGGGGTTCGAGGGCCCTGCTCCTTGGAGCTTAGAATCTAGGAGGGAGGGGAGAGTGCTACAGGAGGAAATAGCTGTGGGGGATGGAGTTGTGGGGAGAGCGGAGGAGATCAGCAGTTAGGTGAGGGCGGGGTAGGCTTCTCTGAAGAGATGGGTTTTCAGGGTGCGCCTAAAGGTGAGGAGGGTAGGTGACAGTCTGATGGATTGAGGTAGTGAGTTCCAGAGGATGGGGGAAGCCCTGGAGACGGGCATGGGAGGAGGAGACCAGGGAGCTGGAGAATAGGAGGTCTTGTGAAGAGCGGAGAGTGCATTAAATTAATAATTCTTAGGTGCATTATGCATTATTTTGAAATGATGTTTGCAATGTACAGTATAGGTCATATTTTTAAAGTGGTGAATGTGATCAATTATTGCAATTTTAAACCCTTACACCTAGGAGATTGACCTGCATTGAATGTTTGGTGAATGGCAGATTTACTGCTTCAAAAATATTCCTCTGTGTCAGGTGTTTCCAAACTGTCCAAGCAAAGGTCCAGTCTACTGTCTGTCAGACTTTAGGGGGAGGCAGACTATGGCCAGTGGAAGTGGAAAATGCCCCAGCGCCAGTGGGCTGGCTCCTTCCCTGCTGACAGGCTGTCTTGCCCCATTAGACTGTGGGACAGTAGAGGTCCTTCTTTTAAGCTTCCAGCCTGTAAGCAGACCCCCCTCCTCTGGGGTCTCCTCCAAGACTCCAAACCAGCAGCACCTCCTCACTCCATCTTCCAATCTACTCTTTTGCTGACCAGGCTCTCTCATATTTAAGGGCTGACCTAGCCACTGTGCCAAGCCTCCTGCCTGGGCATTGGCCAGATTCCCCTAAGTATGCAGATTAGCCCTTCCTCACTCCCGCCTACTGGCTTCTAGAAACTTGTTCAAGTTTCTAGAGCAGGGGGAGGTATCAGAGAACTGACCTGCAGAGCCCGCCAGCCCTAACCTGAAGTAATCTTGTTGACTCACTCCCAGGCTTCTAGCTAGCCTCTAACTATACCAGAAAATATAATGTTACACTAGAGGGCGTTACACGTGCTAGGGGTGTGGAGGAGACCTGTAAGTAAAAGTGAAATTGCACCAAAGAAAGATTAAGTCATCTTTTCTGCCAGACAATCCTATACTGTGGTCAGGACTGGATAACCAGAAATATAAATTCTTGGCAGGTGAAACAGCTTCCTTGTATGTTTTTAGCTGCTTGTTTGGAGCTTTAAGTAGCTTAATTAAGTAAAGCAATCAAAGCAATTTTTATTTTATTTTATTTTGTTTACTTCTCTTAAAGTTAATTCCTTACCTTTCATTACACTGATTTTTTTTTCTCTAAGTATTTATAGCTACAAAGGAAGTTTAAGCAAACAGATGCTGCTAACCAGGAAGGACATCTGCGTACTTATCAAGCCATCTAATGAAGGGTGTAGCAGTGGAAGAACTACTTCTAGAACAGAAGGAACTAGAAAACACCTTTCGAAACATTTCACCTACTTCCTCTTGGTGTGCTGTGTATGTGAAAATTACAAATCACTGCATTTAAGAAGATCTGATTGTATGCACGCATCAAGGACATCGCTCCCACTCGCTTATCTGCTTCCTGATTTCACTTTCCCTTCTTGTTATGTAACATTGTCCCCACTCTTGCCAATACCACCCACAATACAAACTCATTTGATGCACTTTAACAATCAAATTTGCATCTTTCAACTATAGCACAGGTAGAATCCTTTGATGTGACCTTTGCTATTACATTTACCTGGGAGTATGTGACAGTAATGGTTGAGTAAATAACCACACCTAACACCATCAAAGTGTGTACAATTACATTTTATTGGTTGTTCATTTGGATTAAAATTATAGACATTTGAAAAATCAGATATGAACTCTTTAGTGATTTTGTCAGCACTATACGGACAACAGTTAAAGGAGAAGTACAGCCAAAGCTCTTTGCCTGTACTTCTGTGGATCACAGGAGTGCAGTTCATTCTGTACTCCTGTGACCTGTGTTCAGCTCACAGCGGGCTGAAGCGTGCTGTCAGCTGACTTCACTCAGCTGGTCCAGGCTGGGGAAAGATCCTGGGACTCTGGAGCGGCACCTGGCTCAACTACTCACTGAGCTGCTGAGAGCCTGAGCCAGCTGCTCCCTCCCCCTCCACAGCCCAGTGCAGGGTGGGGACAGAGCAGAGAGTGGTGACTAAAGATGTTTGATCCTGTCTTCTCTGATCCTCCCCTTCTTCTACTGTCCCCAGTCCATCTGCTGATAGAACAGAGCCTTGGGGGCAAGCTGCACATGGTCAGTTTGGTGTTTATTGCTAGAGAGTTTTTTTTACTTGGAAGAGTGCAAGTGACCAGCACAGGGCCAATCAGCACTGTCCAGACAGATGGTCAGGAATCCTGCAGTCTAATTTCCATGTTCTGTGTACTGTGAAAGACCAAATATAGTGAATGCAGGGTCCTGGGTTTAGTAACCATTTAAGTACAACTACATACAAAATAAATATCTATTTATCAGAAATTTTTGAGATGCATTGGGGTGATGCAGGATACTCCAAAACAGAATGTATTGCTAGCAGAGGACACTTCTTACTTAGGAGCAGTAGCATTACACTAGTGTAGGTTGAACGGAACAGTCCACGGTTCACAGTCAGGGACCATGAAATACCATGAGCACAGATAAAGGTAGACTGGAACAGTCCACAGTTCACGGCTGGGGACCATGAAACGGTTATGCACAGCAAAGAGGCTGTATTCACTGGATCCTGGTACACAGAGTCTATACATGCAGCCTCTCGTAAAATAGTCCAGTATTCAGTCCAAAGGGCTCCAGAGGCAAACAGCCCCCCTCCTCACAGCTCACAGATCCATACCCACAGAGGGCAAAAAGACAATCTCCTCAGTCTCCAGACTAGCAGTTTAGCCACCATCTGGGCACACCTCCTTAGGGATTGGCTAAGCTCTGCTTAGTATTCAGGCTGGATATTTGAATTTCCCCTCCCTAAGGTATAGAAACGTCTTCTAGAGACAGGGAGACGTAATCAAACCCTCAGCCTGTGAAGCTCTGAACAGACCAGCAACCTAACTAGGAGGCTTTCTATAGAAAGAGTCACACTATGAGGACGGACCACACACTATCCAAATGATTTCCCTTGTAGTGGCTTATATTTCCCTGATATCTGGGGGAGGATATCTATAATATAACAATCTGGGATTATAAGGCTTTGTAGCCTGCATGCTAAGGATTTTGGAAGGCCTGTAGTGATTAAAGCGGAGATCCAATCTCTGTTAAAAAAAAATAAGTCAGCAGCTACAAAAACTGTAGCTGCTGATTTTTAAAAAACATCCACTCACCTGTCCTAGGATCCAACGGTCTCCTCACTGCAGCAGGTTCATCGGCCATCCTCGCTCCCCGGCGTCGGCATCTGAAGTATGGGCAACTGGCTGTGACAGCTTGCAGCTTCACAGCCGGTTGCCCACTGCACATGCGTGAGCAGCACTGCATATAATGGATGGTCCCGCAGTCCTCTGGAACCTGTCACCTGTCCAAGAGAACTGTGTGGGGTAGGGAGGAGAATTTCCACTTCCGATTGCCTAGGCCAGGTGTCTCCAAACTATGGCCCTCCAGCAGTTGAAGTACTACGAGTCCCATCATGCCTCTGCCTCTGGGAGTCTTGCCTGTGGCTGCCAGAGTCTAGCAAGGCCTCATGGGACTTGCAGTCCACCTGGAGGGCCATAGTTTGGAGATTCCTGGCCTAGGAGATCGCAGCAGAAGTGGGAGTGTATATCTGTAAAAATCGGGTACCCATTCTCAAAAAGGTGCCAATCCTTAACAGGGAGCGGAGGACAAAGCCTTAATGTGGAACTTCTCCGTTTGGGTGGAGCTTCGCTTTAAAAATGGTGTGAAGTGAATTGAATCTACTTTTGTCATTATCACTTGGACCCACGGTGTGGTGATCGTCTGTACAGATTATGAAGTTTTATGCTAAGCGGTTCGGTGATCACCTGTGTTTGATGCCCGACCTACCTATACTCATTCCCTCAGGGTTGATAATCTTTATATTTCTGGCCTTCACCAATGTGTTTCTCTAGCCACAGATGTATTTGATTCGTTTGTTCTTAATTGATTCAGGACTTAAAGGATCTCCTGAAGAAGCAGTTCTCCAAAACATGCAGAGCCACTGATGGAAATTATATATTAGAAGTCAGAAGGCTCAAAATCTGAATCAACATTTGTGTTCTTAAGACAACTTTGTGTTATTAAGGGTGCTTTTTATCTAATTTGTTTTCACTGGGATCAGTGTTTTAATTATGTATGCATAAAGGTGATTTATACATTTTTTATATCTGTCTTTCTGTGCCTAAAAAGTCCATGATCTGTCCAACTACTTTCACTGTTCTATAATTAGGACATGGCACATTTTACGCTTATTTGGGTTTACAAGATACCACCTGGCGGTTGCCCATTGGAAAATCTTTAAGTATATGCCACAAGAGCTGCAGTTTTTGAGTTGCTCTGATCTAGTTGTCTAACCATGTCCAGCCATTACAATTTGGTCCTTGTCAAAGTAGCTCAAATCCTTACACTTGCTTGTTTTTTCTGCTTTAAACACATCAGATTCAGGGACAACATGGTCACTTGCTGTCTAATATATCCCACCCACTTTCAGATGCCATTGTAAAGAGATAATCAATGTTATTCACTTTACTTGTCAGTGGTCATAATGTTATGACTAATCGGTGTGTGTGTGGTGTGTGTGTATATATATGTATATATATATATATGTGTGTGCGTGTATGTATGTGTGTGTGTGTGTGTATGTATGTGTGTGTGTGTATATGTATGTGTGTGTGTGTATATGTATGTATATGTGTGTATATATATATATATATATATATATATATATTACACAGGTGAAACTCGAAAAATTAGAATTAGAAAATATCATCAGCCATAATCATCACAATTAAGACAAATCACGGCTTGAACTATCTTGCTTTGCATGTAGTGAGTCTCTCTCATATATTAGTTTCACCTTTTAAGTTGCATCACTGAAATAAATGAACTTTTGTACGATATTCAAATTTTTCGAGTTTCACCTGTATATACCCCTCCAAATCACTGGATTCAGGTGTTCCAATCACCTCCATGGCCACAGGTGTATAAAATCAAGCACCTAGGCATGCAGACTGCTTCTACAAACATTTGTGAAAGAATGGTATTGCGTAATCACCTCAGGAGTCACTTGATTGTTGCCAACATCCCGTAATAGTATGTAGGTAGAAGATCCCAAAAAGAATATATGGGACTTTTAAGGTGACTTCAATATATATATATACATATATATATAGTTTTATTGTTACAAGTGTTACAACATTATAAAACATTACATTTTAAAGAAACAAGAAAATTTAAAACTCAATGCGGTGGCTGAGTACCTCTTACAAATTATACATGTTGGTACACAACACATACTTACTGTACATATCCTTCCTTGGATGATGGGGAAGCGATATGAGTTCAGCAGAATCAGCAAGATAGCTGACGCGTTTCAGAATATCTTTCATTCTTTCATCAGTTGAAGAAAAGTGATGACGGAGTCACCTTTCTAAGATACAATGTACAACAATATATAAAAAAGAAAGTCTCCATGCAGATATTGAAATCCTTAAATTGTGTATATAATCATTTACCTACCGTCCAGGGTATATATTGCTCTGTATGAAGCCATAAAAAGAAGGAATAAAATTGCCTGAACTGCTATCTATTCAGTGCCACCAGGTGAAGAGACCACACTGAAACCCCAGATGGAACGGATCATGGAAAGCTCACACTAGGGTCCCCCACAATACTATAATATATATAAATATTTTTACTTTGAGGTAGTGCCTTTGGCATCATCTGCCAATTGTGGGGGACACTAGTGCGAGCTTTCCATAACCCTTTCCATCTGGGGTTTCAGTGTGGTCTCTTCACCTAGTGAAGAGAATATCTATTCCACGGTTAACTGTTATTGTAACAAAGTGGAAGCAAATGGGAACAGCAACTCAGTCACAAAGTGGTAGGCCATGTAAAATGACAAATCGGAGTCAGTGAATGCTGAAGCGCACAGTGTGCAGAAGTCACCAACTGTCTGCAGAGTCAATAGCTAAAGACCTCCAAACTTCATGTGGCCTTCTGATTGGCACAACAACGGTGCATAGAGAGCTTCATGGAATGGGTTTCCATAGCCAAGTAGCTGCATCCAAGCCTTACATCACCAAGTGCAATGCAAAGCGTTGGGTGCAGTGGTGTAAAGCATGCTGCCACTGGACTCTAAAGCAGTGGAGACATGTTCTCTAAAGTGACGAATCACACTTCTCTGTCTGGCAATCCGATGGACGTGTCTGGGTTTGGCGGTTGCCAGGAGAACAGTACTTGCCTTACTGCATTGTGACAAATGTAAAGTTTGGTGGACGAGGGATTATGGTGTGGGGATGTTTTTCAGGGGTTGGGCTTGGCCCCTGAGTTCCAGTGAAGGGAACTCTTAAGGCATCAGCATACCAGGACATTTTGGACAATTTCTTGCTTCCAACTTTGTGGGAACAGTTTGGGGATTGCCCCTTCCTGTTCCAACATGACTGCGCACCAGTGTCCAAGGTCCCTAAAAACATGGATGAGCAAGTTTGGGGTGGCAGAACTTGACCTCTACACCTTTGGGATGAGACTGCGAGCCAGGCCTTCTTGTCTGACATCCTTGCCTAACCTCACAAATGCGCTTCTGGAAGAATGGTCAAATACTCCCATAGACACACTCCTGAACCTTGTGGACAGCCTTCCCAGAAGAGTTGAAGCTGTTATAGCTGCAAAGGGTGGGCCAACTCAATACTTGAACCCTATGAACTAAGAGTGGGATGCGCATAAAGTTAATGTGCGTGGAAAGGCAGGTGTCCCAATACTTTTGGCAATATAGTGTATATATATATATATATATATATATATATATATATATATATATATATACAGTGCTCAGCATAAATGAGTATAACCCTTTGAAAAAGTACGATTTTAATCAATATCTCAGTGAACATGAGAACAATGTAAAAAATTTTGACGAAACTGGAATGAATGAACACGTTGGTGACATACGGCAACATCTATCTTTTTCCATTTTTCAAGAATGACCTCTATTAGATCATGGATGCTGGATGGAGAGTGATGCTCAACTTGTCTCTTCAGAATTTCCCATAGGTGTTCAGTTGGGTTCAGATACTTGGCCACCGAATCACTTTCACCCTGTTCTTCATCAGAAATGCAACAGTGGCCTTAGATGTGTGTTTTAGATCATTGTCATATTGGAAAAGTGCACGACGACCAAAGGCACGTAGTGATGGTAGCATCTTCTCTTTCAATATAGAGCAGTACATCTGTGAATTCATGATACCATCAATGAAATGCAACTCCCCAACACCAGCAGCAATCAGCCCCGCAGAAGGACACTGCCACCACCATGTTTCAGTGTAGGCACCATGCATCTTTCTTTGTACTCCTCACCTTTGCGATGCTATACAGTTTTGAAGCCATCAGTTCCAAAAACATTAATCTTGGTTTCATCACTTTAGAGTACAGAGTCCCAGTAGTCTTCTTCTTTTTCAGCATGAGCCCTGGCAAATAATTTTTTGTGCATGGGCTTTAGGAGAGGCTTTGTTCATGGATGACACCCATGCATGCCATTCCCCTGCAGTGTACACCATATTGTGTCATGGGAAGCAATCATCCCAGTTTTGCTTTATACTTTTTTTTAGCTAACTGCAGTGAACTTGCATGGTGATTTTCTTCAACCCTTCTCATCAGAAGATGCTCTTGTCGAGGTGGTAACGTCCGTGGATGGCCTGGATGTCATTGTGAGATGGTTGCAGTTCCATCTTTGGTAAATGTTTGTATTAATTTTGCTACAGTATTCTGACTGATAAGTAAAGCTTTGCTAATTTTCTTGTAGCCTTCACCTTTCTTGTGTAAAGAAATTATTTTCATTCTCAGGCCTTGTGACATTTCTCTTCCATGTGGTGCCATTGCTGACAGCATGAAATGGGAAGGGGTTTTCTTTGTTAAGTAACGCCCTTTTATAACCAACTGTCTGCTGGACACCTGTATAATGAATAATTAGGCTTACCTTTAGTTAAATTGTTGTTAATTAGGATTTTGTTGTCTAAAATTGAATTATGCCCCTAAGACTTTCATTGGGGTGTATTCATTTTTGCAACATGGTCTTGAATGAATTTGTTAGGAAAAATACTTTTTTATGTGTTCAAATGAACAAATCTTGTTTGCAATCAATGGCCTGCATTGTGGGAGTATTTTGTAGTATAGTGTCCCATAGAAAATGCTGATTCTGAAAGGAAAGTAAAGGTTTTCTGACAAATCTGTTGTTGTGTACTCATTTATGCTGAGCACTCTATCTATCTATCTATCTATCTATCTATCTATCTATCTATCTATCTATCTATCTATCTCACCCTAGTTAACAACTTGCCTACCGGGACTTTCACCTCAATTTTCAGCTTTCAGCACTGTTACAATTGAATGACAATTGCGCGGTCATGCAACATTGTACCCAAACTAAATTTTTATCATTTTTTTAAAACAAATAGAGCTTTCTTTTGGTAGTATTTAATCACCACTGGGGTTTTTATTTTTTGCTGAACAAACAAAAAAATACTAGAAATTTTGAAAATAAAAAAAGTTTTTCTTAGTTTCTGTTATGAAGTTTTTTAAATAAGTGATTTCTCTCCTTTACTGATGTGCACCGATGAGGCTGCACTGATGGGCAGTGATGAGGAGGCACTGATGAGACTGCACCAATATGTGGCAGCACTGAGGGGCATTGCTAGGCCTCATTGATGGGTGCTGATAGGCGGCACTAATGGGCATTGATAGGCAGCACTGATGGGCACTAACAGGCATCACTGATGGGCACTGACAGTCAGCACTGATGGGCACTGATAGCCAGCACTGATGGCCACTGACAACAAGCACTGAGGAGGCATTGATAGCCAGCACTGATGGGTACTGATAGCCAGCACTGATGGGCACTGATACAAAGCACTGATACAAAGCACTGATAAACACTAACAGCAAGCACTGATGAGCACTATTAGCTGCACTGATGGACATTTTTGGGGCTACTCAGCGTGTCAGAATGAGGAGAGGACTGTCGATAACCGGCATTTCCTATTTACACTGTGATCAGCTATGATTGGATACAGCTGATCACATAGTAAAAGGACGCTCTGATTGGCCCTTTACCCGGAGTCATGATCATCTGTGTGCGAAGGATCGCACCAGGTGTGCACCTTATGGGGCTTGTGAGGGGTGTGGATCTAAGAAGACGTTCATGAACACCCTCCCAGAACTAGCTGACCATGCTGTAGCAGTTTTTTGGCTATAGTGTGGTCGGGAACTGGTTAAGGTTGCTAGAGAGGTTTAGGCAAATTTAGTTTTGTTAGCTTCTCTGTAATCAGTGGAAACAGTATATGATTGCTTATGGCTGTTCTAGGTCTTGCTGGCTACAGGCTCAACTGCTCCCCTGTCTAATAACTATAGCAGGCTGGAAGAGGCAGACCCTGTGCCTGAATATTCATGCAGTCTCAGACAATCCCTGGGGGGAGGGTGCCCAGTAGGTAGCTAAGAAGTGCATAAATAGTCTGGGACTTAGAACATCGGGGTTCTTGTTTTGAAGGTGGTGATCCCAGCTTGGAAGGGCTGCTTGCCCTTCTGGACAAGTCAACTTAAATTTGCAGGAGTCCACTAAGGTCCCAGCACAGGGAGAGCTGGGGGCCTGCTTTTGGATAGAAGCTGGAATTAATTCAAGGGGAGTTGACTGATGATCTGGCCTGCAGGCTCACAGTACAGTGCCTGGCCGGTATTGGGAATGAGGCAACCAAGTACACGGGGACACAGTGAGTGAAGGTATGAGCAAAAGAGAAAAATCCTACAAAGGGCCCTTTCACACGGGAGAGACTGAGAAAAATTGGAGAGACTGTTCCAGAGTTGCTACATCAGGGCTGCTTTCAGAATGGGAGTAACCTGAGCCAGTGGTGGGAAAAAAGGTCAACCAGTGGCCAGAGTGAAGATGCAAAACTGAGCCCCCCCTTTCCCAGATGCAAGAATAACCCCCAGCATTGGAGCCAGTGTACGAATTAATAACCACCCAGCAAAGGTGTTGGTGCACACAGCAATAACCCCCAGCACAGGTGTCAGTGGATGCTTTAATAACCTGCATTGGTATCAATGGATGTAATAATAACCTCAGCATTGGTGTGAGTGGACACCATAACAATCCCCAGCACAGTTGTCATTGCATGCAATAACTCCCAGCATTGGTGTCAGTGGAAGTAATAATAACCCCCAGCACTGGTGTCAATGGACTCATTAATAACTCCCAGCATTGGTGTCACTACACACAATAACTCCCAGCATTGATATCAGTAGATGCAATAATAACCACAAGCACAGGTGTCAGTGGATGCCATATTAACCCCCAGCACAGGTGTCAGTGGGTGTCATAATAACTCCTAACATTGGTGTCACTGCATGCAATAATGCCCAGCATTATTGCCAGTGGCCGCAATAATAACCCCTAGCACCGGAGTCAGTAGGCACAATAATACTGAAGACCCTCTACTTTTAGGCAGAATGTTTATTGTAATAATTGACATATGTACGTTTGCAGTAATGAATGTTAAAACATATGTGTGTTCGGTCTGGTGCTATGTTACCATTCATTCGGAATGGCAACCCGAAAAACATATTTGCTAAGAAAAAACACACCTGCAGTATAACGCACCCCAATGCACACAAGCAAATACTTTGTGCAATGTGTTACACTGTATATACACTCACCAGCCACTTTATTAGGTGCACCTTGCTTGTACCGGGTTGGACTCCCTTTTGCCTTCAGAACTGCCTTAATTCTTTGTGGCATAGATTCAACAAGGTATTGGAAACATTCCTCAGAGATTTTGGTCCATATTGACATGAGTTACTGTTGCCTTTCTGTCCTCTCAAACCAGTCTGCCTATTCTCCTCTGACCTCTGACATCTGTCCACACAACTGTCGCTCACTGGATATTTTCTCTTTTTGAACCATTCTCTGTAAACCCTAGAGATGGCTGTGCATGAAAATCCCAGTAGATCAGCAGTTTTTGAAATACTGAGACCAGCCCGTCTGGCACCAACAACCATGCCACATTCAAAGTCACTTAAATTCCTTTTCTCCCCCATTCTGATGCTGAGTTTGAACTTCAGCAAGTTGTCTTCACCACGTCTACATGCATAATGGCTGGTTCACACAAGATGTAGTCCAGTGCATTTTTTTTCATCAAAAATGCACACACGGTGTTTTTCATGTATTCCAATGGCCCTAGTTCACACCAGGGGCGGACTGACCATTTGGAAACTCGGGCAGCGCCCGAGGGCCCGGGATCAGTAGGGATGCCCCTGGTACCTTTTTCATAGGCTTTTTTGAGTGTGGGCAAGGACACAGGGGCCCCATGATCCCCTATTGCCCGGGGGCCCCATGAGTTGTCAGTCCACCCCTGGTTCACACCAGTGCAGTAAGTTTCAGTCAGTTTCTGGTGCAGAAAAAAAGTAGATCATGTTGCATTCTTTCTGTGCAGAACTGTACTGTAACACAGCAAAATGCACCAAAAACACACTGGAACAGATAGTGGTGTGAATTGTAAGCAAAAACTCATCTGGAACGCATCCAGAGTGTGTTTTTGTGTTGTGAACTGTGAAATGAAGACACACACATGCAAACATATATACATAAAGAAAACCCAAAAATACATATACTGATATAAGTATAAACAGTGAGTGTATTGAAGAATAAAATAAACTAGCAAAAAATAGTGATAGTGAAAAAAGCATGAGCCAAAAGCTTTTTCATGGACCTTATGTCTGAAAATGGGACATAAATTGGCCTATAATCACAGACATGCTAAATACAAATGCAATTCAATTCACAAGACTAATTTAGGATTTGATCAGTCAGACAGTATCTTAAATCCAGGGCAAAGGTGGACAGACTAACCTGTTGATCAGGCTCAGGTTGAATATCCAGCAGTCTGTTAAATACTTCTGATTAGTGTAGATGTATACTGCAGAGACCTTAGTTGTAATGCTGTGTAATCTCCAGCAGATGGCAAAAGCTCAAGGCTGATCATTACAAGCTTTGAGGTCACCAAATCGCAGATCCCATAGATGGGTCTGGAAGTAAAACAGGCTCAAGAAAAGGAGGGCAAAATAATGTCAAATCATTGCAAGTCATAGGAATGAAGAAATGTCAATAAGACCAGATGTAAATCATTTAAAAGTTTTAAGGGTTTGCCAGTTGGTCAATATATTTGGATCAGAATCAATGGCAGCAACCCATCTTTGATTGTGTTAACTCAATTCATGAATGTGTAAACTGTAAAGGATATTCTTTTAGGTATGCACTGGCAGATTCCAAGATATCGGTTTGGGATCATATAACAAAAGGGAGAGGACTAAAACAGAACAATATTTAAAAAATTCTCACATTTTGTTAATGTTAATTTTACAAACAGTACAATAATCACATTTAATCAGGAACAGGTACACCTCAGACAATTAATTATTAAAGGATAAGTTCACCTTTCACAACATGTTACACCCATATTCAGGGTGTAACATGTAATATGGTACAATTAGACCGCCCCCCCCAACCACTAGCTGCTAAATTTTTTTGTTAAACCGCAGCCATGCAGGGCTCCGCTCGTCAGGTCGTATCACAAATTCACAGTGATCTGTGAATGAGAGACTACAAATCCCGGCAGCCTTAGCGGCTGTCGGCTTGTAGTGCTTAATGAAGTACTGTACCATGGCGCTGTGGAGCGATATGGTAGTTCATTCATTCTTTCTGTCAGTATATCTGCTTGCTCGTACATCCCCTACGGGCAAGCTGGTGCAATGTTTTACAGGCTCCTGCAGACAAAAATATTAAATCCACATTTTTTTTACCTGCAAAAAATGCATTTCTTATTTTTTACTAAAAGGTGAACTTATCCTTTAAGATAATTAGCATTGGATAGTTTTCTGTATCTATATGTCATTTTGACACCTGCGTGCAACCCCTTGCAGAAAAAAAACCCACACAACTATTGTACATGGGTTTCCCCAAGAAATGGTGACTATCCTTCCAAATCCACCACCACTTAGACCAACACCTGTCTTCAGCAGTTCCCCTCTGAATATTAAAAGTTCTCCTCCAGTGGTTCTCTGTTCACCCACCCAGTACTTCCTGTCACTGACCGCACTACACTAACCAAGCCTGCCTTCCTGAATACCCTTTGCTATGTACTTATATACTGTGGCACGTATTCCGTTGGTTATGTCAAAAGTTTTGATATTTGTTTATTGCTATTATCAGTGCTGGAGCTATAACTGCCAGTCATAATTACTTTTTGGATAGTATTTTAATTGATTGGTGGATCCAGAGTCTTCAAGTGATTTGCCACACATTTCAAATGCTCATGTTTGCACATTTTTTGTATAGCTTAAAAAAAATCACCTAGTGAATGGCAAATTTATTTTGGCAGCTCTTTATTAAATCAGAAAGTCAGATATCGGCTATATACAGCACAGTTGAAATAAATGTATGAGAGTTGTTTTACTTGCCAAAAGGTTTGTGATTCTGTGCAACTAGTTTTGTGATAATGACACCTTCCCAGCCATCACAACCAGGTCAGTGCCCTCCCTGCAGCAAAAGAAATTCTGAAGGACCCTCTACACACTGGTATATACCCTTTCCAGCAGACTTTGCAATAAATATGGATATTTGGTTTACAAATATTGCAATACATGTTTAAGCTGGCCAACTGCGTCAAAGTACCGTATTTTTCGCTCCATAAGACGCACTTTTTTCCCCCCAAAAAGGGGGGAAAATGTCAGTGCATCTTATAGAGCGAATATGGAGCGGCCGGTCCGGTATTTCCACCGCCGTCAGAATACCGGACCAGCCGCTCATCTCTGCAGCGGGACCTTATGGAGATGACTGCTGACCTTTGGGGAGGTGGGGAGCGGGTACCTGAATTTGAAAGGTACCCGCTCTTACTTCCGCGGAGTTGTTCTTTGATCTTACCTGTTCCTCTATCCAGCGGCGCGCTGTCTTCCCGGCTTCTGTAGTGTGGGCGCTGGGCTTGACAGCCGGGTGCCAAGTGCGCATGCGCAAGAAGCGGAGCTTTTTGTGAATGGTAAGGCGGTACCTGGGACACATGACAGATCCCAGAAGCCGCCGGACCAATCACAAAGCGCAAGTGCTTCTCGCTCATGCGCACTGGGCACCCGGCAGTCATGCTCCGACACTACAGAAGCCGGGAAGACAGCGCGCAGCTGGATAGAGGAACAGGTAAAATCACAGAACAACTCAGCGGAAGTAAGAGTGGGTACCTGTCAAATTCAGGTACCCGCTCCCCCCCCCTCCCCAAAGGTCAGCAGTCATCTCCTGTACTGTCCGCAGTCTCTGGTCATCCCTGTGCTGTCCGCAGTCTCTGGTCATCTCCTGTACTATGTCTGCAGTCCATTAGTTCAGAATTTTTTTTTCCTGTTTTCTGCCTCTAAAACCTAGGCGCGTCTTATGGTCAGGTGCGTCTTATGGTCAGGTGCGTCTTATGGAGCAAAAAATACGGTAATCCCTCTATGGCCAGTCCTACTCTGCTCTGCCTACACAAATGCTACTGTGGACACAATGCCAACATAGGGGAAATGACATGAAGTGGGGGAGAGCTACCAGGTCTAGGTCTGGCTACTGACCCACAATCCAACAAACAAGATACACCTGTGCTGAAATCCCAATAGCTAGTACATGCATTTATCCAACAGGTGCTAAAGGGGTGTAACCACATATTAACACTTGAAATTCTGAAGCACCCTCTACACACTGGTATACACCATTTCAAGCAGATTTTGCAAAAAATAGGGATATTTGGTTCACACATATTGTAATACATGTTTAAGCTGGCCAACTGTGACGTCATCACACTTAGTCGGCCTGTCACGGCGAGTACGAGATTTGTGCTGAGCACACACAAAGTTTGATAAGGCGCTTTTTATTTGTTAAAGATGTGAGTGGGATTACTGGCTATGTTAATAAAGGTGTTTAAAGGATAAGGCACTATCTTTTGCTTTTCTTTTGGTATCATGTATGTGGAGACTTGGAGGGGATACAAGGAGGAATAGACCCCTGGAGGTGAGAAGGGGAAATCCATCCATCCATTCATCTTTATACCACCATAAGAAACCACACACTGGAGAGACATCAGGTGGATAATCAGCAAATTGCAGTGTGGAATCATCTGGGACGGAATTCAGGAGTAGCAGTTTTTGCATCTGTTCTTATAGGACAAACAGCTATTTCAGCCTATAATAAGTAGGCAAATAAGGAGGTAAGCGCATAATAGAGGAACAAGTATCCTGAAGCCGCCTTATGTGTTGGAACAAATCCATATATTAACATTGGAGAACTATTTATTTAAATATTATTTTGGACACTGGTTGATGTGATATATTGTTTCTGTTTATGGGATTGGATAATTATATTGTTTAGGTCACTAATATACTTGTTTATATTCAGGTTAATTATATAGAGCATTTGTAGATTCATAATCACAAGGGTAGGATATATAAATTTAATAATATTTTTTGGTACACTAATTTATATATTATTTTTAGTATATCAACTATTCAGTAAGGGAGCGCTGCAGCATTGTTTGAACATTTAGAGTTAATAACACTATTTATGAGTTGGTGTAGGGTGCTAGCGAACCTGTTTTTACATATATATTAATTATTTTTATTATATATATAATTAATTTTTGGTAGTAGATAACACATTTTTTGATTTTCACCATATTAGCTCACAAGTAATTTTGGCACTAACCGCTAAATATTTTTGGTTCCCGCTCTGTTCTGAACCTGATTTGGAAGCAGAGCCCCTGCTGAAACCACCGTAAAACCTTAACGAGGAGAATCTTCTGTCCTTGGAACACATAGTAAACAGACAGTTTAAGACAAACTAATATTTGTATGTGTACAACAGGTAGACACTCTGCAAGGCTCAGCCAAATTATCAAATACAGTACCACTTTAAAACAAAAATGTTCTGCAGGACCAGAGTTTAAATGCCAATCCCCCCACTGAAATATCTTTCCCAAAAATGAGCTGAAATAGGCTATCACGAATTTGGGCTAACATTTGGGTTCTCAATATCTAGAAACAGGGTTTAGCTCTAAAGTTGAATATACTGATGCTGTCCCCTTTATTATCACCCCAGTATATAAAAGAAAACAATTCTTCTGTACGCTTGTTGGGGCCCTAGTTGGTGAAAGGTTGAGGTCCTTTCTGCTTGGGAGCAAGATTTGTTGAAGAAAGAAAAGCACAGTAGTAGGAAAAACTTCCCCTGACTGATGGTAGCAAAACCAGGATAAGGGTCCCTTAGTGGAAGTAGGCAAGAATCAGTACAGATGAGGATGGGGCAGGAGTAGACTCTAAAAGAAATTGTATTTTACAGTAGGTAGGGAATTGTCTTGATGAAGCAATATGGTTCTTTTATGGCTATAATATGTTGGAGATGAGGTAGTAACAGTGTCACTGTCCACAAAGACAGATGTGCTGCAGGAGTACTCCTGTATGCAGAGCAGTGGGGGGGGGTGGGGGGCACTGAAGCTGTACGCCGCAGTACTGAATTACGCTAAGAACTCTGTGTTTCAAGTGGTAGACTGTGATGCAAAGTGTACTGCATTGATATAACTGAGAAAACAACAGGAAATCTAGTGACCGAAGACACTTTGAGTTGTGGAACCCTCTCACTAAGTCTATAGTCTTAGCAGAGTGAAGAACAGTCTCTTGGTTGGGGGCTTCCCTCTGAGAAAAGAACAATACTGGGCACGATTCCAGGATCTGTCTGCCTGCTTGTCAGCAATGCCAGCAATCTACAGTCCTTCAGTGCAGCTCCCCGATGCAACCTGATCCGACCCTTGGCCCTCTGAGCCCCGCATCAGCATCCAGCACCCATTCTTCCTCTCAGACAGTCTCTCTCCTCCCTCCAGGAAGTTCCCGGCTTTTGGCCCCTTCTCCAGCCCCTCTGGGAGATGTTGTCTGCTTCCAGCCTGTCTGTGCACAACAGTCCTGTCTTCAGCATACTAGTTCAATAATACCTTGCTATACTCAGGTCTTTAATAACTAAAATGTGGAACACTGCCATCTTGTGGTTGGATCAACATCCTGCAAACAGTAACAGTGCAGTGTGTTACACCTGAAAGGACTCAAAATGGCAGAATCAAATAATTATTTGATGAAAAAAATTGCACAGTGCGCAAGAGAAAAATAGCAGCAGCAATGTGTATATCCAAAATCTAAGCCATGAAAAAGGGGGATACCTTTGAACCCTTGAAAAGCATTGGATGTTTTATAATGGCTTGCTAAATAAACTCAATGAATAAACATTTTTGGACTTAGCCCACTGTTCTGGTGCTCTTTGTGGACTATATATACAGTATATCTTAGTCAAGAACACTGGTCAAACACAGCAGTACCACACTCATGATCTCTCCTTTAGTCAACATGTTCACTGTCAGCACATATGCAATGCAGCACCTACTTTTGGACCCCTCCCATCTGCTGTACAGGAGAATACAGGAGGCTGATATAAAAATGATTCAGATATTTACACTAGTTGTACTTAAAATGTATTAAATCATTGTAATAAATTCATTGTCGATTTAATGTAGAATCTAATTCAGAAACAGATTTTGGGTTAACCATCCCCCCATGATGCCTGCTATGTATAAAACCTGAAAATTGTCAAATACCTGTCACCCAGAGTGCTCTCCTTCTGAGTTCCACAGGGCAGTATTTCACTTCTACTTCTGTGTTAACTCTGAAAACAGAAAGAGTTCTCCCATGACACAACAATGGTGCTTTATGATTGTCTGTTAAGAGTCCTTAGTGTAGCTGGCCAGCTAAGACCAGTCCTAGGTTGTTAATATGGTTCACATATATGTGTATACCAAACCTGCCAATAACCTCAGTATAGTATATATGTGTATATGTTAAAGCCAAAAGCAGAATCATTGCTGTGATTTATGTCTTTGATTGTTATATGACATTTATATATTCATTGTGTTAGCAGAAGCAGAAAAGGAAAATATGCCTTTAAGAGTTAGTATAAGGTGAGCCAATCACAGACAGCCTCACACTGTACAGAGCCTTAACCAATCCTAGCCAGTGTCACATTTATGCCTGTGTAAAACTCCCTGCTAGGATTTTCTAGAGACACATGCTCACCAGACAGAAGAGGAAACAGACAGTTCCAATCAGAAAAGCTTTATGGAGACAGAGAAGGCCAAATAGGTATTTAATGCACTTGTGTGTTCCTCTGTTGTTTAGTAATGCAGCTAGATCTGTATCTAAAAACTGTTGTGTGTGTTTACTTGTAGTTCCACCGAATTTACGAACTTACGAATCAAGTCACTGTAGAGTAATCTAACGAACTTATGAATCAAGTCACTGTAGAGTAATCATAATCGTACGAATCAAGTCACTGTAGAGTAATCTAACGAACTTACGAATCAAGTCACTGTAGAGTAATCTAACGAACTTACGAATCAAGTCACTGTAGAGTAATCTAACGAACTTACGAATCAAGTCACTGTAGAGTAATCATAATCGTACGAATCCTATCGAATTTATAAATCCAAGTGAATTTATCAATCTATCGAAATATACAGAACGAATTTATCAAATCTATTGAACCTATCGAGATAAGCTAGCGAATCAACCCAATGTAATACGAATTAAACCATTGTAATATGAAAGAAACAAGCCATTGTAAGCAGTTATATGAAGAAGATTGAAGTTATTAAAGAAGTTAACTAAAGTATTCGGTGTGCTCTTTAAACCTACTGCATCCATAGAGCGGCATTGGAGGAATTACAGAGTAAAGTCAGTCTAATCAAACAAAGAAACAGCAATTGCATAATTTTTCTAATGCCACAGCGCACAAGGCACCAAAGGGTGCTGCGCCTGCCACACTTAGCCCATTGTAAATTCTAATTACCAACTTTCAGCATACATGGGATTCATTTCTTTGCTCCCAGCAGCTGAATAGAACAGCAGGAGTGTGAAAGAAAAGTAACTATAATCTGTTGGCTGCGCTATTAAAGTGAACCTGTGGTATTGTCCTTCATGGGGTGGACTGGTATCATCTCTTCTGAAGACCAGCACTGTTCAGTCAATGTCAATCTCTACTCTGTGTACCTGCTTCTAATTGGTCCTGCCAGCTTGAATTTGAAGCCAGAGATTTTCAGGCAGTTGGTTTTATACATATTAGTAAGGACTACTGAGACAGTGAACAGAGTGGTGGGTGTGGAAGGTGTGTTTGAAGAAGTTTAAAGACACGGTATGACACATACATAAAAGCAGGACTATAAGTAAGCGACACTTAGACAACTTAGTAATGACCCTAATCTATAAAGTTTTAAAAAAGGATTCTACTTTTCCAAAAAGCCTTGTCAGATTTAATGGAACAAGGTGAGAATATGGAGGCAATTAAGCTGAAAAACTGTAGAATATCATAAATTCCAGTCACCTATTATTCCAATGTTCCATTACCTACAAAAAGTGCATTAGCTTGGTAATATACTGGAGGGTTGCCCTAAAGTGGTAAGAAATACCTCCCTCCTGAAGAGGCTGAGGGAAGGGGTTGATATCTAGTAGATGGTAGGCTATTGTTAGGGATGCGGATGTGACCAGAAGTGTGTGGACTGACACAGGGAAACGTAGGTTTCAGATATAGTAAATAATATAATTTATTAAGACTAACAATACAAACGCAGTGCAAAACTAAACATAACACAGTGCAAACAAACTGAACCAAACCTCCAACAGATAACAAACATACAATACAAGAGTAGTCAGGCAGGCAGGCCGGGTTGGTAGCAAACAGAGTACCAGGAGCAGACGGGAGAGTGGTCAGGACTAGCCGAGGTCAGTACAGGCAGAGTTCAGGCAGCGTCAGGACAGCAGAAACAGGATCAGGAAACCAGGGCCAAGCAAACAGTACAACAAGGCACAGACTGCAGGTCTGGCCATCCCTTAAATACACCACCTGCAATCAGCCCCAGGTGATGGCTAATTGCCGAAGTGAGCCTCTGGTTGTTGAGAGCACCCACCCTGGTACTGCAGCCACAAGGCAGGTGAGTCCCACCACTATTGGCAAGTCCATTCCTGACCGCTATATTAGGGATACCAGTGTGATCCTATACCACCTCCACAATTTTGCATGAGTGCTTATCTTGGGCCACTATGAATGAGAGGGCATTATACAGTATTTCTCTAGCCTTCACCATCTTGCATTGACTGCCTTACGCCACCATCTTCATACTTACAATATTTATTCTGAATAGTTGCAGACATTTTTGTTGATAATGGTTTAGTGCCTATTAACACACATTAATTTTTGTTTTAATTGAACCTATTAACTGCAGAGATTTGGAACTCCTATAGGGGCAAAATCTTCACCCTCATTCGTCTGCTTCTATATGGGATGGTGGGAGGGGCTCTACATATTTTCAGGTGGGAATCCTTTTGGAGATTTTAATTTTTGGCATGGCAGGTTAAATACCAATGATTTGAATTTGCAATTTACAAAATTGTGGAACTCCAACAGTTTTCTGGATGGGGATACTGTTTTAGGGAAAAATCTTCTATTTTCCATAAATCCTCTTCAGGAAATTCTATTCTGAGGGCTACTAGTTTTTATCCTGTTCGTGTTGTTAGGCTGATTCCTATAGAGGAATTTATATACTCTAAATGCAATTGTTTTGCACAAAAGCTGTTAGAGGTGGAGTCAGGTTACTCTCATGGTCTATTTGTAGCAATGACTTCCTAAAACTGGCCATAGATGAGTCAGTATTTGAATGAAAAAAACTGACCTGATTTCCGCATCCGCTCCCATTGTATTATTGTATTCTGACAGTAGGGAGACTTCCCCGCTGTCAGAATACACTGATCAGCGCTGCAGGCTATAGCCTGCAGAACTGATTGTGTGGAAATTTTCCAACAGGTTGGTTGAACAGCAGTAGATATTCGGTTGGTAGATTGACTTCTGTTAAACCACAGTGCCCACAGTGCCCATACATGGATTGAATCTCGGCTGGTCCCAAACTGGCATGGGTATTGACGGACCCAGGGGACACTCAACTGCCTTTGGAAGGTTCCTCTTGGCCTTATACCATTTGAGCCTACTAATATGTGTTGAATTATTGATGTCATATCAGTCCTTGACTAGCTTTCAATCTCTTTGTTTTGCTGTCTTTGAGTATATGAAAGCCTATTCCTTTTACACATGTCAGCCCCTGCGTGGGCAATACTATTGCTTGTTTATTACTTGTTAAAACCAAAATAAACATTATTGAAACAGAAATTTGGCTGGTCCCTGCTGAATTGGCCGAATTTTGAACCATATACGGTATGTCTGGCTTAAGGAACTGTTGGATTGTTGGGTCCTCCAGTGGTGACTTGCCCTGACCAGACCCGACAACTCACTGACACACCAGCAGTGAATAAAATGGGCTTTATTTAGGCAAGAAAAAAGCCTTGCAGTGGATGTACTGGTTAAGTATTTTCAAAAATGTCAGGCTTAACTTGATATCAAACACAGCCACAATTATAAGTGCAACAATGTAAAGCACAACCTTCTGCTTCTGTTACCACATTTTCTGAGAAATACTTTGTCAATGTTGTATACTGATAAACAATTGCAAAGGTCCTAAAATGAGAGTTGACACTTTTTGAGCAAGAGAACCCCTACTCTGGGCTCTATACTTACAGTATGTCTAGTCTGTATAAGTATGCCATGAAATGTAAACAGGTCTTTCTAGTAAGGGTTCCTGTAGTTGTGATGTAGATATCGCACGGTCCATACCAAGGCTTGGGAACTTTGAACTTTGTTCCTTAGTATTAAGTGAAAACTAATTGTTTATGTTATTTCCTGGTAGGCATATTCCCTGCAATATGTAGCCTGCACTTTTAGTAGATATGTGCCTGACGATTCAATTTGTTTTTCGGACAAAAATTTCATTTTCAGAGATTCTGATGTATACAAATCTCTGAATGGACATAGTAATGAATGTCAACGAATCCGAAAAAAGGTCTAAAGATATTAGTGAATACATTTGTTACATTCATTTCATTTGGATGATGTCACATGATGTGACAGTAGTTTGGGTCCATGGCAAAATATATTCAATTTTCAAATTAATTCGATAATTTGGATAATGAATGGATCCAAATTTTGTTTCATTCGTTTAATTGGGATGCATATGGAATCAGTCGAATCCGCTCATGTCATTTATCTTAATGGATTGGGCTAGCAATAATATATTGAACTTTGTAGCAAACTTCCAGAAAAACTGCAAAATTTATCAAATCCATGGGGACCAATGAATATATGAAACAAATTTCGAAGATACGAAACGTATTCAGAAAATGAATTGGGACAGCATAACAATAATGAAGATAATGATGAAACACAATTCTTCAATGAACAAATATATCTCAAACTAAAATTTCTGACGTGCACATGTCTAACATTTAGCCCCTTGGAATCTCGCACTGGTAAACATTTTTGTGGAGCACCTCCCAACTTTAAGTCATGCTAATGTTTCTAAGCACTTTTTAACAGAACATTAGAAGTTCAATTGACTTGCTCCAAAAGTTTCTTTCACATGCACCAAAAGTTTCAAAAACAGGATTTTTTGGGGGATTTTCAAGCTCCACTCCTGAATGCCCCAGGGGTTCATTATGAATGGGATGTTAATTTACAAATTTATTTGTTCCCTCTTCAGTTTCCCTTCTTTGTGTATATGGGTCTTGTTTGCTTTATTTAGGCCTAGTACACATGGGTCAAATGTTCGGCCTGTTCAATAGAAACCAGCCAACATTTGGCCTGTGTGTAGGACAGCCGGTCCAACAGAAGCCTACCTTTCGGCTGGCTTCTGTCGAAGGGGCATGACCGAAAAAGGTCTGCCAATCGGCTCCCGATCAGCACTCTCAGCCAATGGCCGAGAGCACTGACCAGAGTGTTCTGACGGGAGGGGGGGAGGCATCCCCCCTGGCAGAACACAAAAGCACAGTGGGGGAGATTGCTGTACTAACATCAGATAGTTAGCACAGTTGTTCCTCCTGAGCTGTGAGCCTGCTGGGTTTGCATGAAAAAAAGCTAGAAGTGTTTACTAAGCTTTAGGTTTTATATTTTGTTTCCATTTATCTGGCTCTGTTTTGCTGCTCTATAATATGTGTACTTATTATTGCCACGTAGTTGGGGCTGCAAGAGAACCATTGCCTGGAGAACCCTGTGTTTTATTGTGTTTTCAAGTTATCCAGAAAGAAATTGTAACATATGGCCTACTATTTATAATATATTCCTATGTGGGTGTCGGACTGTCTGGGGTGGGCATTGTCTATGATAATGTGATTAGCTCTTATTTGATGGTTTTCTGCATACATTCAGTGTGTTTCTCTAATAAGGCAGTTCTTGTTTACTCCAAAAACTGATGTTGTATAGTTCTTTGGGGTAGCTACAGCTATAGTCACTTGTCTTGTTTTCCAGAGCTTGGGAAGCAGCTTCTTGGCGGAGATACCTAGTTGGGGTGTAAGGAGTAAGTCACAATTATTTTATGGATGTCGTTAAGCTTTCACTGCATTTATTCATTGATTTTGTACCCCACTAGTTTTGGGGATATGAGAGTATTTTAGTCAGTCTTATGACTAAGGTCCTGTTGGGCTGAGAAGCATAAGTTATAATGTTTTCTTTGTCACTTGATAAAGGACTTTTGGAGGTATCTGTCTGTGGTGGCATTCTTTCACTACCGTTAGCAACATGGCAGTGTTAATGCAATTTATCCTTTCGTAACATAACATTGTATCGGGGCACCTTTATAATTAGGCCATTGCTAGCTAACTTCCTTTTTTATGAACATAGTATGCTAAACAATATGGATTATTTTGCCATGAGACACATCTGATAAAATAAGTAGTGGAGTCAGAGTTCACCCTTTCTATTAGCTATGATGCCTCTGTTTGGGTGATGAAGAGTGTTAGATGTGGCTTGCATGTAATATTGGTGGCTGCTTAGTATGTTAGTTGACAGAAAGTACGTGTGGTTCTTGGAATGCCAAGTACAACAGGACAGGATGCTGTACATGACAATGATCCAAGACACACATCTAAGGCCAAATGTTTTCATTTCTGTAGAAGAACAGGGTGAAAGTGATTCAGTGGCCAAGTATGTCTCCTAATCTGAATCCATAGAACACCTATGAGGAATTCTGAAGAGACAAGTTGAGCATCATTCTCCATCCAGCATCCAAGCTCTAAAATTCTTTAAGATAAATGTTGCTATTTGTCGCCAACTTGTTCATTCCATGCCTAGAAAATTTGGTGCTGTCCTTACAAATCATGGAGGTCACAAAAAATACTAGATGTAGTAGTTTTTATTGTGGGGTGTATTCATTTTTGCATCAACTAATTTGAGTAAAACTGAAGATTTTATAATCTAAGTTATATTGTTAACCTTACTTTCATATAATGAGCTAAACAAATGTTCTATAAAACTCAGGGGTAAGAACTACAAAAAATGAGAAGGGGAACTAACACAATACACCCTCTCCACCCTTCCAGTCTCCGATGCAATTACTTTCATGGATGACTAGCTTTCAATGTCCATGCAGCCAGTGCAGGGTCCAGGGATTTGAAAACGGCAGTCCTCTTCCAATTCTTTTCTTAGGGACACCGGGATGGATCAGTGTGATTCTGACTGGTCAAAGTGGTCACGTGCTGGCACATGACCAATCAGAATAACTCTGATCAGTCCCAGAAAAAGAACAAAGCTTTCAATTCCCCATGGTGACCAGTGAAATCTGATGAACCACAGAGGTAAGTGCAGTGGGGACCAGGGGGGAGGGGGAGTTGGGGACAGTGTACAGTGTTAGTTCATCTTTTCAATCTTTGTGAAAAGGTGAATTTACAGTTTAAATGAAGAGCATGCATATGTACTCTATAGCTGAGTAAAGATCCTGGATGTGTGTACAAATACAGACAATTTAATGATGAATACATTGTTGTAATTATCCTGTTAGAACAATACATAATTTCCTATAAAGAACTCCTTAATGTACAGTAGGAAAGACTAGAGTAATGGTTGTCAGAATATTAAATTTGACTTTGATTGTGAGACCTTTTGTCAAGATTATGCTAGCAGTTTTATTTTAATTCAATTTTTTGTTATGTGTCTATACATAGTATTATACAGTAGATGCTTCTTTCTGTGATATATAACACATTTAAAAAAACCGCCTGTCTGGCCAGAGTATTCATTTGACATTTTAATGCCAAGTAGGATTGATAAAATATTCCACAGTGTCTGCCTAGCAATTAGATGATTAAAATGTGTGTGGTTTTTGCAATAATGATCGTTCTTTTCAGCAATTTAATTGTTATTTTCAGTTCTCATTGACTCTCATTGCTGAGTATAATGAATGTTATGGCAAATGACTGTTATAGCTTAGAGCAATGAAGTGTTTAAAAACTATCCACATGAATGGGCATTTCATGTAGTGTTTTAAATAAATCTAAGGGCCTATACCTTGTCAGGATGAATTAGTAATGATTCCACTCTGAACAAAAATCCCATTTTCTCCCCTTTACATCAGGCATTCAAATACTAAGGATGTGAGTTTCAATATCAAGTCATCAATGAAGTGTGGGACAATTGCAGATGTAGTGGTGCTTCCTAATGATGGTGAAAAGAAGAACAATCAGTTTCTATACAGATCTGGCAATCTTCATTGCACTGACAGCATGCAATGTAGAAAAAAACTCTGTCATTGGTCATAATACATAATAATAGCGAATCCTGCTTGAAATCAAACCCAAACTTACTACACTGCTATGCAGTAACCTCTATAACTGATCCAGTTCTGGTGAGACAGCTAAAACTCAAAATCTCAGTAGCATTGGCAGATCGTACAAAGCTTTAATTCAAAACATGTGCAGATGAACATCAAATCAAAAAATCATAGCATGTTTAGTTCCAGCAATTACATCTGCTCTTAGTGTGGATTCACACATCTGTGGTGTGAAATGAATCTCTTTTTTCACAGCTAATTGACAAAGTAGTTGTTCAGCGGTTCAGGTTAGGTTACATAGTTACATAGTTAGTCTGGCTGAAAAAAGACAAAAGTCCATCCAGTTCAACCATAAAAAAAACAGCTATAATCCTATACCCACAGTTGATCCAGAGGAAGGCAAAAAACCCAGCAAAGCATGATCCAATTTGCTCCTGCTGGGAAAAAAATTCCTTCCCGATCCCCCGAGAGGCAATCAGATATTCCCTGGATCAACTTTACCTATAAATGTTAGTATCCAATTATATTCTGTGTATCTAGGAAAGAATCCAGGCCTTTCATAAAGCAATCTACTGAGCAGGCCAGAACCAACTCTTGATGGAGTGTACTCCACATTTTCACAGCTCTTACTGTGAAAAAACCTTTCCGTAATTAGAGATTACATCTCTTTTCCTCCAGACGTAAAGAGTGCCCCCTGGTATATTTATACATGTTGATCATATCCCCCCTTAATCTCCTCTTCTCAAGAGAGAATTCAGTTCCTCTAATCTTTCCTCATAGCTGATCTCCTCCATGCCTCGTATCAGTTTGGTTGCCCTTCTCTGTACTTTCTCCAGTTCCCCAATGTTCTCTTTGTGAATTGGTGCCCAAAACTGAACTGCATATTCCAGATGAGGTCTTACTAATGATTTGTACAGGGGGGAAAGATATCTCTCTCTCTGGAGTCTATACCTCTCTTAATACAAGAAATGATTTTGCAGCTTGGCATTGCATGCCATTATTAAGCTTGTGATCTACCAGAACACCCAGATCCTTCTCCACCATTGATTCCCCCAGTTGTACCCCCCTAGTATGTATGATGCATGCATATTCTTAGCCCCCAAGAGTATAACCTTACATTTATCAACATTAAACCTCATTTGCCACAGTTGCCCAATTGAACAGTGCATCAGGATTAAAGATAAACTAAAGACACACTAAAAAAAAGGGTGGAAATAGCTATACAGAGCATCTCCTAACTATGGAGTAAAGAAAAGACAAAATGATTTAAAGGCAAACAAATAACAATGCATTTGTAACATGATACTTCCCATCAAAATCTATGATTTCAAATAATAAACAATTGAGAACCAAGTCCAAACTTTGCAAGAGAAGAATATTCCTGGAACACCTGAAAAAGTATAAAGGGGGAGAACATGGTAAATAATGCAAACATTAACATATTGTAAAACTTGTGTAGCCAGGTGCCGGCTATGTCACTATGCAATTCAGTTCCTGTTGGCAGAGTGGATCCAATTTTTCTGTCAGCTGAGGATCTTGGGACCTGTAGTCCTATAGCCAATACAAACTGTATTCCTGAGAGCTGATTAACCACTTGCCTACTGGGCACTTATACCCCCTTCTTTACCAGGCCAATTTTCAGCTTTCAGCGCTGTCGCACTTTGATTGACAATTGCGCGGTCATGCAAGATTGTACCCATATGAAATTTTTATCATTTTTATCTCACAAATAGAGCTTTCTTTTGGTGGTATTTAATCGCCGCTGGGAACTTTACTTTTTGTGCTATAAACAAAAAAATTGCAAAAAATTTGAAAAAAAAAGGTTTCTTTGTTATTATAAAAATTTTCAAACAGGTAATTTTTCTCCTTCATTGATGCGCGTTGATGAGGCAGCACTGATGGGCACTGATAGGTGGCACTGATAGGCAGCACTGATAGGCGGTACTGATAGGCAGCACTAATGAGGTGGCACGGATAGGTGGCACTGATAGGTAGCACTAATGAGGTGTCACGGATAGCCGGCACTGATAGGCAGCACTAATGAGGTGGCACTGATAGGCGGTACTGATGATGGGTACTGATAGACAGTACTGATAGGTGGCACTGACTGGCATCACTGCTGGGCACTGACTGGCACAACCACTGGGCACTGACTGGTGGCAATGACTGGCAGCACTGCTGGGCTGCATTGATGTGCACTGGTGGGCACAGGTGGGTGTCACTGCTGGGCACAGGTAGGTGGCACTTCTGGGCACAGGTAGGTGGCACTGCTGGGTGGCACTGGTGGGCATTGCTGGGCACAGGTGGTTGCACTGCTGGGCACAGGTGGGTGCACTGCTGGGCACAGGTGGGCAGAACTGGTGTGTGGCACTGCTGGGCACCGATCATCAGGGCACTGATCATCAGTGCCCTGATGATCAGTGCCGATCCCTGCTCTGACAACTGCCGGTTCTCAGCAGTACTTTCCTCACGCTCTGACAGCATGAGGAAAGTGGAGCCGAGAACCGGCAATTGCATTTCCCGGTGATCAGCGTGTCATTGGACTGTGATTGGTCTTTTACCACATCACATGGACACAGCAATCACGGAGATCGCCAGGTGCGCGCCCCCAGGGGCGCGCAGGAGAGCGCGTTCTGGGAGGACGTTATATGATGCCCTCCCAGAACTGGCCGGCCGTAGTGTAGCCGTCATTCGGCTATCTGCGGTTGGCAAGTATTATTATTATTATTATACAGTATTTATAAAGCGCCGATAGTTCGCTCAGCGCTGTACATTACAAAGGGGGACAGAACATGTGACAGAACAATACCAATACAATGCAAAACATGAGGGGATCGAGGGCCCTGCTCTTTCGAGCTTACAATCTAGGAGGGAGGGGATGGTGGTACAGGAGGAGATAGCTGTGGGGGATGGAGTGGTAGGAAGAGTGGAGGAGGTCGGCAGGTTAGCAGGGGGTGGGGTAGGCTTCCCTGAAGAGATGGGTTTTCAGGGTACGCCTAAAGGAGAGGAGAGTAGGTGATAATCTGATGGGTTGGGGCAGGGAGTTCCAGAGGATGGGTGACACCCTGGAGAAGTCCTGGAGGCGGGCATGGGAGGAGGAGACCAGGGAACTAGAGAGAAGGAGGTCTTGTGAGGAGCGGAGTGTGCGTGCTGGGCGGTACTTGGATATTAGGTCAGTAGTTAAACTACAAATACTGGAGAGCTGGTGAATGAGAAGGATGCTGGGAAAGCAGATATATTCTACAGCAAGGGACTGGCTTGCTCTCTTGGCGTGAGACTCAGAGCTGGATGCAAGGCGATTGTCATTTCCCCTACAGAGACAGATTGTGGGCCTACTGATGCAGGACTCACAGCAGTGATGCTGATCGCCACACTGGGATCACATCAGTCTTCTCTTCACCGGGACAGTCACAGTCTAGTCCTCACACAGGCTTTGCTGCTTGCTGCGCTGACAGGCTGTCGGGCAGTAACTCTGCACATCCCTGTGAACAGTCAAGTGCCTGTGTAAGAACTCTTGTTCCTTGGAGGCCATGCTATCTATGGGATTGGTGAGTGGGTGGATGCCCAACCTCTTTGTGTCATCACTGTAGAGACACTGCGTGCAGACACCTTTACACCTCAGTTACCAGGAGACTTTTGCTTTGAGCATTAGCAATTACCAGTATTCACTAATGTTGTATTCACTAGTGCACTGTAATGTAAAGGTTCACTGTGAGATAAAGGGGACTGCACTGTAAAGGGGCACTGTAATCAACCTTTACAGTGCAGTCCCTGTTATATCACAGTGCCCCTTTACATTACAGTGCCCCTAGGAATCACATCCCTCATTACAGTGCCCCTAGCAATCACATCCCTCATTACAGTGCCCCTAGCAATCACATCCCTCATTACAGTGCCCCTAGGAATCACATCCCTCATTACAGTGCCCCTTGCAATCACATCCCTCATTACAGTGCCCCTAGGAATCACATCCCTCATTACAGTGCCCCTTGCAATCACATCCCTCATTACAGTGCCCCTGGGAATCACATCCCTCATTACAGTGCCCCTAGCAATCACATCCCTCATTACAGTGCCCCTTGCAGTCATGCCCCTCTCCCTTTTCTCTGTAATCTCAGTGCCCTCTTTCACTCTCTGCCTCCCCAGCACAGTCCTACGTTTGGCAGGGCAGAGGCAGGATTCAGTCTAAGTGCTCTCCTCAGGGTTTTTCCAGCCAGCAGGGTATGCCCCAGGGGATTAGCTCCTCTAGATCTAGCAGTTTGCATGAGAGTGTAGGATGTCAACATCACATCCAGGATAGGCTTGGTCAGGTTGTAGTACAAGTATGCTATAGACTGGAAGAACACCATAATGTCATCAGTCAGAGAATAGTTGGGGTTGGCCAGCCTACCATCCATGTTGATAACTTTATAATAGGTCTTATCGGAGAAGTGGGTCTGGTAGGAATTATTATTATACAGGACTTGTATACAGTTTGCACAGCTCTTTACAAAATGAAGGTAGACATTACAGTTACAGTACAATTCGGTATAAGAGGAAACAGAGGGCCCTGTTTGTTAGAGCTTACAATCTAGGAGGAGGGAATGGTCCTCCAGGCGGTTGTGCAGAGCCAGGTCCAGTTTACACTTCAGGTAGCAGATTGCACTATTTGCAAAGGTGGCCAGGATGGTGACCAGGAGCCATTTCATCAGCTGCAGAAGGAAGCTCCTCGGCTTCTTCATCCTGATGCTCTTCATGATCCTTCCATCCAAGCCCATAATATAGACGGACATGAAGGTCCTGGAGATCAATGCCAGTGAATGCACTGACAGCAGTGCCAGCTTCTTGCTCTGCAGCCATGGGAAGAGGATCTTCCAGAACTACAGAAGCTGCCAGTAAAATTCCACATTGACAGCAGGGGAGGAGGGCAAGATGCCCACCCATCCTTGCTCCATGGGGCATGCCTGCATGGATTGGGCTCTTTCTGCAGAGCTGCCTGCACAGGATGGAGTAGAGAGTCATCACTCCATACACTGTGGCCATCAGGAGGCTAGCAAGCTCTTATTAGGACATGCAAATACCCGGTGTGTTTTATGGCTAGTCCAGGCTTACCTACATATATTTATGCTGCCATGCATTTACATAATTCACTGGTAAGTCAACAAGTCTTCTCTTCTACAATTAAATAGATGAAGCTTACTTCTCATGACTGTATAATCTGTTGTTCACCTTAAACCTGTTACTCCTGTTGTCTACTCTTTGAACAAGCTAATATAGAGGTGTTAATAAAGAGTTGTGTCTCTTGCATTATTATTATCTACTATTGAAATATGTCTAAACCCAGAGTGTCAGAAGTGACCGGAGGCTTGCAACGTTGGGGCAACCACTAGGGACAAGCATTATCGAACAGCCCCTTCGAAGGTAGTGCTACACTACAAAAACATTTCTGGTGTCTGTAAGATGGCACAGAAGAAAGTTTATGAGTGTATTTTCAGATGGGAGGGAAGCAACATGCAAAATCTAGGCGCCGGGCTCTATCTCCCCTCCAGGTTCTTCCTCCCATCACTGCCATGCTCCTTGATCCAGACTGTCACATCGGACTGAGCAGGGTTTGCTTACGCACCCCCTACCCACATTCTTTGCTGGGAGGAGATGGGGCCAGGTAAGCAAACCCTGCACAGTCCGATGCAACAGATCGAAGAGCGCAGCAGTGACAGGAGGAAGAAGCTGGAGGGGAGATAGAGCCCAACGCAATCTAACAGGCACTGCACCTCTATTGCAAGTCTCTGCGGCCGCTATCTCACATCCCCGCACCATTCCCTGCTGGCTGACTGTCAAAAGTTAAAAGCAGCTTCCCCCAGGTTCCTCTTCTTCTTGACACCTCTCAGTTCAGGAGGAGCCTGGGGGAAGCTGCTCTTGACATCCCACAGACATCTGCAGCAGCATTGTATGTAAGGTCTGTGTGTGAGGGAGGGGGGATTAAACTGGGTATACAGCTGGAGGGGGAGGGGGACAGAGTACCATATATTTGTGCTGGAGAGGACAGTATTTGTGGTAGGAGGGGTTTGGGGAGGGAAAAGTGGGTTAGTGGTAGGAAGAGGGGTTTGTGGGGGTGATATGTGGTAGGAGGGGGGACTGGTGGGATTTGTGCTGGAAAAGGGGTAGAGGGGGGAATTTGTGCTAGGAGAGGGAGATTGGTGAAAAGGTTTAACCACTTACTGCTACACGGTGGCACCGGTGCGCAAAATCACCAGGTCCCGCTAGTGGTTACCGTCAGCGCACGGTGATTAACGACAATCACTGACAGGGAGTTTTGTTTACAAACAGTCTTCCTCCCTGTCAGCTTGGGCATACTGCTCAGCACAGCCATCCTGATCAGTGTGTTTACAGTCAAGCACTCACCCTTCACTCCCTACACACAGTTAACCCTTTGATTGGCCCTCACATTAACCCCTTCCTGACCCGTGTCATTAGTACAGTATCAGTGCTGTTTTTTAGCACTGGGGATATCACTGACACCAAGTTAGTTCCCCCCACTGTCAGAATGCCCACTGCAGTCTAAAAGTTGCTGATCACGGCCATTACTAGTAGGAAAAGAAAAAAATCCCAGTATCTATACCACCATTGTAAACGCTATAACGTTCATGTAAACCAATTAATTTACACGTATTGGAATTTTCTTTTAGCAAAGACATGTAGCAGAATACATTTTGGCCTAAATTTATGATGGAATTTGATTTTTGATATTTTTACTGGACATGTTTAATAGCAAAATGTCAAAAATATTTTTTTTCTCAAAATTGTTGGTCTTTTTTTGCTTATGGCGCAAAAAATAAAAACGCATAGGCGATAAAATACCACCGAAAGAAAGCTCAATGCATGGAAAAAAAGGATATAAATTTCATCTGGATGCAGTGCAATTGTCAGTTAAAGTAGTGCAGTGCCGTAATGCAAAAAATGGCCTGGTCAGGAAGGGGGGTAAATCCTGGGCAAGTGGTTAATGTAGGGAGGAGGAATTCAGGAGGGGGGGAGGAGTAAGATTTGTTCTAGTTGAAAAAAATGGGGGGTGGGGGGATTTGTCCTGTGGGGAAATTGTGTGGGGGGGGGAGCTAGGAGGGAAGATTTGTTCTGGGAGGTGGGCTTTTCTAGGGGGGCATCGAGAAGGGCGCATATGTGCTAGGGGAGAAAACTTTGGAGGGGGGGTAAAGTATGTGTTAGGAAGGGTGATATGAGGGGGAGGGTTATTAGGAATGATAGGGGGGATATGTACTGAGGGGAGTTTGGGGTGATTTGTGCTGGAAATGAGGAAGGGGGACTTGTGCTGGAAGGGAAGATGAGGGAAGTTTTGTTTTGGGAGATGGAATTCTGGGGGTGATGGGGTGTAAGGTTTGTTCAAGGAGGGGAAATTTATGGGGGAGAGGATTTGTGTTGGGGCTGATTTGGGGGTGTGCTAAGAAGGGTAATTTAGGGGGATTTGTGCTAGGATGGGGGATTTGAGGGTAGGATTTAAGCTAGTAGGGATGTTGAGGGGGTTTTGAGCTCAGAGGGAAAATTTGAGGAGTAGAGGATTTGTGCTAGGAGGAGGGAATTGGGGGAAGGAGAGGATTTGAGCTGGGAGGGGGGATGGGGGGGCATAGATTTATGCAGGGTTGGGGATTTCAATGGGGGAGTGGAATTTGTACTGGAAAGAGGGGGGATTTTTGTTTTGGAGAATTTGGCTTTGAAAGGCAATTAGGGGGTAATCGTGCAGATTAGAGCTCAAATTTTCAGTGGCTTGGGGAGGGGATTTTTTGCCGGGAATTTTTACACATACATCTTGGGGGTGGGGGGGGGGGGCATTTGGCATCTTCGCCCTGGGTGCTAGATGGCCTTGTCACGGCACTGCCGGTGAGAAGGACATTGTTGAGGGAAATGTCTTTATATCGAGCACTTGTGTCCAAGACCTCCCTGATCTGATCTGGCTTCTGAGGATGGTACACACCAAAGCATGGGAGGTACCAACATTCCTCTCCTTTCCTAAGAGGTGGTGCAGGCTCAGCATGATCTATTGCAAACACTATCTTCATAAAGTCAACAAAGTGTTTATTCATCTCAGGCTTTCTGTTCAGTGTGCTTCTGTATGCTTCAGTATGCTGAACATTATTTGGTAGTTTCTTTCTTGAGGCATGCACTTGTAGTGGTGCTACCGAGCTGCTGGAATTGTCCTGATAGAACTCCTTACTCATACATTTTAGGAACTCCTTTACTTCCATGGTGGCTGACAGCTCATTGTCTTTAGTTATTACATCAAACGCTGTGGTGTCCATCATTTCAGAAGTAAAGGGCCTTGTTATTGCCTTGTGTGAAACATTGTTACATGCCTTTACTGCAAAATCTTTCTTTGACATGGTAGTGATGTGGCACTTCTTGAAACAAGTGACCATTTGGGGGACATGGCCCATGATGACCCAGCCTAGGTTCAGGTGTCGGGCATATGGTGAGTCACATGGCCTGTTTATATGTTGGCGAGCCTTGTGTATCCTTGGGATATCTCTGCCAAGAAACAGGAAAATATCGGCATTTCTGTCAAGAGCTGGTATGTGGTCAGCTACAGTATGCCTCTCAAATAAACTTTGAGAGACAGCTACAGGAGAAGGGATCTCCTCTCTGTTGGTTGGAATCTGGTTGCACTTGATGAGAGTGGGCAATGCTATTTCTACACTGCCATTTAGGGGAGGTACTGAAAAACCAGTGGCTCTCCTGCCTGAAACTTTTGTAATGCCAGCACAAGTGCCCAGGGTGTATGGTAAGTCATCTCCTGTTATGTTTAACAGGTCAACAAGCTTTGATATTGTAAGAGACCTGTTACTCTGATCTTCTAGAACAGTATGTCGTCTTAGAGCTTTTTCAGGTTGTCCCTTGGCGTATACAAGACCTAAGCATACTTTGCCACAGGACTTTTCATGCCGTCCTTCTCCACAGACATCTGTACATGTAGAGAAAACTGGAGTAGAAGGCACTGTTTGGTCTGTGCTCTCCCTGCCATGCTTTGGGAGGATTACGTGTGGACAGAGTGGGGCTATCTTGAAAAGGATGAAGTGCTTGCATGTGATCATGGATGTCGCATTCTATGCACTTAATAGTAACCCTACAGTCTTTAGCATTGTGTTCTGTGAAAGCACAGCATTTGAAGCAAACCCCAAATTGCGTTTTTGCAAGAGTTCTTTTTTGAAGCCAATACATTTTGTTTTGCAGGTGTTGTTTGTTATGTATGGGACATTGGTGATTTTGGGTTCTTTATTTTCTTGTTCTGGACAGTCTTTTCTGAGACTGTAATAGGTGTTTAGTGCTACCCTTGTGAGAGCTGCTGTGGTGTGGGTATTCCTAAGCTTCCCTCCGCACAGCCAAACAACATGTATTTTTAACACAGACTTGCATCCAAAAGACAGTGACCAAACCACAAACTTATTTTTTTTTTTATTTATTAGGGGATTTCAACTTGGATAGGGAAATAGGGATTATGGGATTCCCAAATTGGCTTGAAACAATGGAAGGGGGACACTTCCCTCCAATGTAAAAAGCAGATCCTGGACTGTTCTTTTCCTGAAAGCCATCAGTCACTGCAGATCAGTAGCAGCTGCCCTTTATGGGCAAGAAACTAGCAGCCCCTCAAAAATCACTTCCCTTTTCGTAGCTATGTAAGCCGTGTACCGGGGTGGGCTCCCCAGGATACAGTGAAGTCACGAACGAGGAAAGCAACCCCAACACCAGCTTTTGCCACAACAGAATTTTACTTAGATGTGGCAAATAAACACAACCACAAATGCTGGAAACATACAATAAATTTACAACCACCCAGCCCAAAGGCTGAGACCCTTGTGCTGCACAGCACGGCGCCTTCTGATGGATGAAGGTAGAAGGTGTAGTAATTTACCTACTGGCGGGCACAACTAAGCTGCCACACCTTACCCGTTATTACCCTAAAAGAGCAGGAATCAGTGTATGGGTGTATGTTATGGGCTAGCCTGCGGTGCAGCACAACAGCTTACAATCTTACACAAATCTACAGTATTCCCCCTCCCATAACTGGTCCTGTAGCACGTGCCTGAGTATTCCTTCTGAGCAAAACGCCAGTCTGGCTTGAGTTTGTAGGATTTTATCAGCTCTCCAATGTGAAATGTCACTTTAAGTTGTGGAGTCTTTCCAATGATCAGTAACAACACTTGTGGCCTGACACAGAGACCCTAACTAACTATAGGCCTGGACTCAGTCTCAAGGCGCCAACACTGAAATGAGGTGCGTGCACGATCTTAGCGACCCGTGGTCTGCTTTTTATCCGCTGGTGACTCTGAACAGAACAAATGTCTCTCCAACAAGCATGCAGTATCGCAGTGTATGTTACTTTGTTCCTCTGCTCTCATCAGCATTCCTGGGAGCAATCTTCCTTTCTCTGAACAGGATCAGGGTCTTGGACATGATCAGCTTCACTTAGCTGCAGCTCTGGCTACTGAGGGATGCTCTCACACCTGGATGCCATCAGATTCTCTGCTCACATGGCTCCTGCATTCACCATCCACAAAACATGGCTGCTGTCTCTCCTCTTCCTGTTCTCTCAACTCTGTGTGAAAACCCCACATCTTCATGAATATAGAAATATCTATGCAGTCTGAGGCTGTGTTAGGAAAACAGTGGCATCTTGTGGCCAAACCACAGAATGTCAGTCCCGAACATTTAATTTACTCCACACAATAATTTACTGCACACAAACAGTGTTCAAACAATGAGAGCTGTTTCCCCATCTCACAGCTACATGCAAGGATGTCTTCTCTCCCCCTACGGAGCTGCTCCCAGTTCCACTGCCTGCAAGTACTACCATCCCTCCTGGCTTCTCGGAAGATCTCCTGAGTCAAAGATAAAGGATTTACAGTACCTTTAAAAAGATTTAATACCCCTTGAAATTTTCTACATTATTTCATGTTACAACCAAAAACATAAATGTATTTTATTGGGATTTTATGTGATAGACCAACACAAAGTGGCACATAATTGTGAAGTGAAAGGAAAATGATATGTTTTTCCAAATTCTTTACAAATAAATATCTGAAAAGTGTGGTGTGCATTTGTATTCAGCCCCTTTTACTCCCAAACTTTAGATTGTCTCTGCAAGATAATTTTGGGAGGCTTTGAAACATTTTAAATAAAGCACCCTCAATGGCTTTTGGGCTACTGAAGCTTTGTTTAAGTTTGTCCCAAGCAGCATTCAGACCTGCAGCAGGGTTGTCAACGTGAACAGCTTTGAGCGTTTTGTTACGTTCAGTATACTGAGGACCACCTGATAAGCAGATCTAGTTTTTCTGAAGTTGTGATATCTAGTTCAATGATGGTGGCTTTGAAGGTGGATTTCCATTCTTTATAGTTTTCAGGTTTGTTATTAAACCTAGTGAGACCTGTCTTGGTGAGCTCTTTAACAAACTGGTGAGCATGTATTTAACAAACTGTGACATGTCTCTTTTTTCAGACTTTGGATGCACCCAGGGCCGATGCTAGACTATTTTGCGCCCTAGGCAAGACCTGATACTTGCACCCCCCCTCTAAATTTTCCTTCCCAGCTCAAATAGCCCCCACCCCCCCTCCTGCACAAACCTCTCTTCTCAGTATAAATGACTGTTATACCCCCCCCCCCCCCATCATTGTGTACAGTTCCCCCAGCCTGGTACCCCACCCCCCGAACTTACAGGTGAGAAATCAGGTAGAGATGTGGGTTGTGCTCTCTCTACTTGGCAGATCTGGAGGAGTGTCTCAAAGATGTAGAGATTAAAGCAGGCCATAGCTGGTGCAATTTTCTTTCCTGTGACCAGGAAGCCAACAGTTAGTGTTGATGGAGGAATCCCTTCCGTGGAGCCATTGTGTTCTCCTGGCAGGGGGAGCCATCCCTGCCAGAAGAACACAGTGATTACTGCTAGCAACTATAGTAGCCACTAGCAATAGTCACGTGTAAATTCCGATAGGCTGTATGTACCCAAGTTGATTGATCAACTTGGGTACATTCAGCCTGCTCATACATGGTGTGAATCTCGGCTGGTCCTCGACATTTACTGGGCTTTTTTGCATGCACAGTGATGTGCATTGTATGTGTCATATTGCATGCATTTTCCTAAACTTACATTTCCTTTGAGATCACTTCCATGTTCTTTGGGCTTTTATGTGCACTGTACTGCATTTTGGTGCATTTGCATGCATTTCTGTGCATTTGCAGTGCAAAAAAATGCAGTTTGTTGCACCTTTCACTGCAGTGCATTGCAATAGTTTCAACAATGCCCATAGGATAACCTGGATTTTGGACTGTCTATGCAGTTGGAGAGCGGTCAAAAATGCATCCCAATGCATTTGGTGTGAATGGGATCTTAGACCATAAGTGATTTACAATAACCAGCAGTTCTTCTTTATCAGCATCATAATTCTTTTGAACCTTTTGAAGGTGGTGTAACTAAGTGTTTACCTTATCTGCTTAGTTCCCAATCTGGAAAGAATCCTGGTTCTTGCTGTGTTTCTACCTCACCAGAAAAGTGTTCCTATAACATTGTACTAACAGTGAAAGAGTTACCTGGTAGTCTTTGAGAAATGTATCAATTGCTTAGCTCTGTGTCTGCAGGTTGTTTGTGAACACAGATTGTATCTTAGTTGTTTGAGAAGGTTCTATAGACAGAAATCCAAATGGCATGTAGTAATGCAGAGAGATTCTAATGAATACGTATATGGTGCACAAACTGATTTGTATAACATGGGTTAATTGGAAAAATGCTGCATTAATGCTCTGTTTTAGGCTGTAGAGTACTGTGATTAGTTTGCAGCAGGAGCGAACTGACAACTCATGGGGCCCCCTTTGCAGCTATAACAGCTTCACCTCTTCTGGGAAGGCTGTCTTCAAGGTTTAGGAGCTTGTCTATGGGAATGTTTGACCATTCTTCCAGAAGTACATTTGTGAGGTCAGACACTGATGTCAGATGAGAAGACCTGGCTGGCAGTCTCCGTTCTCATTCATCCCAAAGTTGTTCTATCAGGTTGAGGTCAGGATTCTGTGCAGGCCAGTCAAGTTCCTCCACCCCAAACTTGCTCATCCATGTCTTTATGGACCTTGATTTGTGCACTGGTGCGCAGTCATGTTGGACCAGGAAGGGGCCATCCCCAAACTCTTCCCACAAAGTTGGGAGCGTGAAATTGTACAAAATATCTTGGTGTGCTGACGCTTTAAGAGTTCCCTTCACTGGAACTAAGGGGCCAAGCGCAACCCCTGAAAAACAACCCCACACCACAATCCCCCCTCCACCAAACTTTACACTGGCACAATGCAGTCAGGCATGTACTGTTCTCCTGGCAACCACCAAACCCAGATACGTTTTCCAGACAGAGAAGCGTGATTCATCACTCCAGAGAACACGTCTCCACTGCTGTAGAGTGCAGTGGCGGCGCGCTTTACACTACTACATCCAACGCTTTGCATTGCACTTGGCGATGTAAGGCATGGATGCAGCTGCTTGACCATGGAAACCTATTCTATGAAGTTCTCTACGCACTGTTGTTGTGCTAATCTGAAGCCCACATGAGGTTTGGAGGACTTCAGCTATTGACTCTGCAGACAGTTGGTGACTTCTGAGCATCGCTTCAGCATGTGCTGACCCCGCTCTGTTATTTTACGTGACCTACCACTTTGTGGCTGAGTTGCTGTTGTTCCCAGTTGCTTCCACTTTGTTATAATACCACTAACAGTTGACTGTGGAATATTTAGTAGCAAGGAAATTTCATGGATGGACTTATTGCGCAGGTGACAACCTATCACGGTACCACGCTTGGAGTCACTGAGCTCCTGAGAGTGATCCATTCTTTCACAAATGTTTGTAGAAGTAGTCTGCATGCCTAGGTGCTTGATTTTATACACCTGTGGCCACGGAGGTGATTGGAACACCTGAATCCAATGATTTGGAGGGGTGTCCCAATACTTTTGGCAATATAGTGTACCTCCTGGTATTGAGGTGGTTATATCAGGACCATGACGGCAACTACAGTCATGATCCTGGTATTGTTTTTGTCAGCAGACAATTCTCTACAAAATACAGTGAAGGAAATAGATATTTGATCCCCTGCTGATTTTCAATGTTTGCCCACTCACAAAGAAATGATCAGTCTAAAAATTGAATAGTAGGTGTATTGTAACACAGAGAGAATAGCAACAAAAAATTCAAAATAATTGCATGTCTAACAAAATATGCACTGATTTGCATGTTCATGAGGGAAATAAGTATTTGATCCCCTATCATTCAGCAGGATTTCTGGCTACCAGGTGTCTTTCATACAGGTAACAAGCTGAGATTAGAAGCGGTTTCTTAAAGGGAGTGCTGCTAATCTCATTTTGTTACCTGTATAAAAGACACCTGTCCACAGGAGCAATCAAACAATCAGATTCCAAACTCTCCACCATGGCAAAGACCAAAAAGCTGTCCAAGGATGTCAGGGACAAGATTGTAGACCTACACAAGGCTGGACTGGGCTACCAAACTATCGCCAAGCAGCTTGGTGAGAAGGTGACAACAGTTGGTACAATCATTCGCAAATGGAAGAAACACAAAAGAACTGTCAGTCTCCCTAGGTCTGGTGCACCATGCAAGATCTCACCTCGTGGAGTGTCAATGATCATGAGAACAGTGAGGAATCATCCCAGAACTACACATGAGGATCTTGTCAATGATCTCCAGGGAGCTGGGATCACAGTCACCAAGAAAACAATTGGTAACACACTATGCCGACAAGGATTGAAATCCTGCAATGCCCGCAAGGTCCCTCTGCTCAAGAAAGCACATGTCCAGGCCCGTCTGAAGTCTGCCACTGAACATCTGAATGATGCAGAGGAGGACTGGTTGAAAGTGTTGTGGTCAGATGAGACCAAAATCGAGCTCTTTGGCACCAACTCAACTCGCCGTGTTTGGAGGAGGAGGAATGCTGACTATGACCCCAAGAACACCATCCCAACTGTCAAACATGGTGGTGGAAACATTCTGCTTTGGGGGTGTTTTTCTGCTAAGAGGACAGGACAACTGCACCGCATCAAAGGGACGATGGACGGGGCAATGTACCATCAAATCTTGGGTGAGAGAACCTTCTTCCCTCAGCCAGGGCATTGAAAATGGGTTGTGGATGGGTGTTCCAGCATGACAATGACCCAAAACACATGGCCAAGGCAACAAAGGAGTGGCTCAAGAAGAAGCACATTAAGGTCCTGGAGTGGCCTAGCCAGTCTCCAGACCTTAATCCAATTGAAAATCTGTGGAGGGAGCTGAAAGTTCGAGTTGACAAACGTCAGCCACCAAACCTTAATGACTTGGAGAGGATCTGCCAAGAGGAGTGGGCCAAAATCCCTCCTGAGATGTGCGCAAACCTGGTGGCCAACTACAGGAGACATCTGACCTCTGTGATTGCCAACAAGGGATTTACCACCAAGTACTAAGTCATGTTTTGTGAAGGGCTTCAAATGCTTATTTCCCTCATGAACATGCAAATCAGTGCATCATTTGTTAGACATGCATTTCTTTTGAATTTTTTGTTGCTATTCTGTCTCTCAGTGTTATAATACACCTACCATTCAATTTTTAGACTGATCATTTCTTTGTGAGTGGGCAAACATTCAAAATCAGCAGGGGATCAAATACTTATTTCCTTCACTGTATAAGTAATCCTAGCAGCTAAACAAGTGCGGCAAAAGTGGGTTCCCCCCAGCTTCTACCTTTACTGGACTCTCCCGAGCAATCAGGGAGCCTGGTAAGGATTCCACCAGAAGTGTCGGCTCTCCATAACACAGTGAGAGAAACTGATGTTGTTCCTCCCACTGTGTGATGTCACAAACTGGAAGTGAGGAGCATTTTGTCACTTAAGTTTTCAGTTCCTTTGTTTACAAGCTGTAGCTGGCTTATGTAACAACAGATCAAACAGGTCTCAGTTTAATCTGCTGCTTTGGAGGCCAGAGAAGAGCTCAGAGATCTCACAGATCCCAGATCTTTCTATAAAGAGGACCTGTCATGGCTCATGCTATCAAAGGTATGTTGTTCATCCCTTGTGATAGCAAAAATTTATAAGAATAACTAACTACAGGCATACCTCGGTTTACAAATTTCATGCGTTCTGCAGGACTTTTCGTATTGCGAAACATTTGTAAATCGAAACGCGGTTTCCCATAGGAATGCATTGAAAACCAATTAATCCATTCCGGAGGTCAGAAAAAAGTAAAAAAATAAGTATTTTATCTGTTCAGAACTCTTTATAAAGTGCACTTGCCTACTTGCCTACAGGGCACTTATACCCCCTTCCTGCCCAGGCCAGTTTTCAGCTTTCAGCGCTGTCGCACTTTGAATGACAATTGCGTGGTCATGCAACACTGTACCCATATGAAATTTTTATCATTTGTTTTGAGACATATAGAGCTTTCTTTTGGTGGCATTTAATCACCTCTGGATTGTTTATTTTTTGCTAAACAAACCAAAAACAACTGAAAATTTTTCTTAGTTTTTGTTATAACATTTTGGAAATAAGTGATTTTTCTCCTTCACTGATGTGCGCTAATGAGGCTGCAGTGATGGGCACTGATAGGCTGCACTGATGGGCACTGATAGGTGGCAATGATGGGCACTGATGAGGAGGCACTAGTAGGTGGCACTGATGAGCATTGACAGGCATCACTAATGGGCACTGAAAGGCAGCAGTCATATATGGCACTGATAGGCGGCACTGACAGGCACTGATAGGCAGCACTGGTGCGCACTGACAGACGGCACTGACTGGCACTGATAGGTGGCACTGATTGGCAGTACTGATAGGTGGCACTGACTGGCATTGATAGGTGGCACTGACTGGCACTGATAGGTGACACAGAAAGGCAGCTCAGATGGGTACTGACATGTGGCATTGATGTGCACTGGTAGGCACTGATATGTGGCATTGATGAGACACTGATGGGCACTGGCAGGTGGCATTGATGCACACTGACAGCTGGAATTGATGGGCACTGACAGGTGGCACTGCTGGGGCTACACTGATCATCAGTGCCCTGATGATCAGTGTAGATGTCCCCTCTGAGGAATGCCGATTACCGGCTCTCCTCTCCTCTTGAGCTCTCAGCGTGACAGCCCGTGAGGAGAGAAATGCCGATAACCGGCATTTCCCTATTTACATGTGATCAGCTGTGATTGGACACAGCTGATCAGATGACCGAGCCGACATCTTCGGCTCTTTCCATTGATCGGTGATCCGCTTTGCCCGAGGGACACAGCGGATCACCGATTGCAGAGCTGCGCCCTCCCAGAGCAGTTAGAGTGGGAGGACATCATATGACATCCTCCCAGAATGAGAGAACCGCCTTGCGCCCCTCATTGCCTTATATGGCGGGCGGGAGGCGGTTAAAGGCATAAATACTGTACAAGGACATGATTAAAAATTAATTTGCATGCATTGAAAAACCAATTAATCTATTCTGGAGGTAAAAAAAGTCAAAGAAAGTTTTATCTGTTCAAAACTCTTTATAAAGTGCACTTTAAAGGCATAAATACTATACAGGGATATGCTTAAAAAACTATTTGTAAATGCACTGAAAACCAATTAATCCGTTCCGGAGGTCAGAAAAAAGTAAAAAAAAGTCTTATCTGTTCAAAACTCTTTATAAAGTGCACTTTAAAGGCATAGTACTGTACAAGGACATCATTAAAAAAAAATCATAAATGCATTGAAAACCAATTAATCCGTTCATATTGCAAAAACAATTTGTAAACCGAGGCATTATTTTCAATGGATTTTCATTCCTAAACCAAAAATTACGTCAACCGAGGCGTTCGCAAACCGAGGCACGCCTGTAAAGGTACAGTGTAAAAAAAAAATTAAGTGACTAATAAAATGCATTTTTTTAAACGCCCCTGTTCCCCCGTGCTCATGCTCAAGGCGAATGTAAACGGTGATTGGACCACACATGTGGGTATCACTGTGAATGACAGAGCGAAAGCAATAATTCTAGGGTCAGACCTCCTGAGTAACTCTAAATTGGTAACCTATGGAGGTTTTTAGGTACTGTAGTTTGTCGCTGCTCCACAGGTGTGTACAATTTTAAAGCAAGACATATTTGGTATTTATTTACTCGCCGTAATATCATCTTGTATAGTTTACCAATAATTAGGTATTATATTGTGTTTGTGTTCACTAAAATTCATTAAATTGTATTTTTCCTCCAAAAACTTGCATTTGAAAAACCGCCGTGCAAATACCATGTGACATAAACAATTGCTACAGCGACCATTATAGTCTCTTCGGCCTCTGCTTAACCTCTTGCCGTCCGCCTGTTTATAAACGGCAGGACAGTAGCACTCCAGGGGCGGGTTGCCGTTCATAAACGGCACCCGCCATTTCTAGCTGTGTGCACTCCCTGGGAGCGCGCAGCACCGCGATCCGGTGCTCGCTGTGTCCTCCGGACACAGTGAAACACCGATCGTCAGACGGGTCCTCTGTATGAGGTCCTGATCATGTGATCACTGATTGGCCAATCAGTGATCACATGCAAAGTAGTAAGCAAGATGTCACTTGTGACATCATTGCTTACTACGTGTGAAATCTGTGAATGATCACAGAGGTCACATGGTACAAGGCTATTCACAGCAGCCTTGTACCATGTGACAAGCTGTGACCAATCACAGCTCACTCAGTAGTTCTCAATGGCTGAAAGAATGCAGACAGAGAGAAAGAGACATTATTGCTTTTACATCCTATATGGGTGTAAAAGCAATCACTGTAAAAAAAAAAAAAAAAATCTTCATCACCCCCACAAGTAGTACAGTGTAACCATGGTGACACTGTACTGCTAGGGTGACAGTATGTAAAAAAAACCCCAAAAAACATAAATAATAATATAAAAAAATTAAATAAAAATGTAAAACATTTTTTTAAAAAGGATAATTTTTGGTTATAAACTAATTTTGGCTTATTTTTTTTTTACTAAAAAGATAACGGAATAAATTTTGGCCAAGATTTATGATGAAAGATTATTTATTTGCAAAATTTTATAAGAAAAACACTTTTTTTCTACATTTTTGGACTTTTTCATTTACATAGCAAAGAAAATAAAAATCTCAGCGGTGAATAAATACCACCAAAATAAAGCTTTATCTGTCTCAAAAAAATTGAAAAAAATTAATTTGGGTACAGTATTGCATGACCGCGCAATTGTCATTCAAAGTGTGATAGTGCTGAAAGCTAAAAATTGCCCTGGACAGGAAGGGGGTGAAAATGTCCGGACTGGAAGTGGTTAAGAATATATATAACGTTTGGGGGTTCCAATCAATTTTCTAGCAAAAAAAAAGAAAAATGCTGATTTTACCGTGTATGAGAGAAATGTCAGAATTGGCCTGGGAGTCAGGTGGTTAAATGCCCCCTTTCATGCACGCATACCACATCCTGACAACCACTGCACTAGAAAATAATAATACGCCATATCTGGGGGAATTTACTAAAGCAGGAGCAGATGTGCATGGCAACCAATCAGCTTCCAGCTTTCACTGTCCAAGCTTAACTGAACCAGCTGAAGCTAGAATCCGATTGGCTGCCATGGACAGTTGCTCCAGTCTTGTGAATGTTCAGTTTCGTTTTGTAGCTGCAGCCTGCAATGCTGATAGGGAAGGGAAGCGGGCGTCCAGTAGAGGGCGGTGCTGAGCCTCATGTGACGGGAAAAGTCGCCTGTAAACAAGGAGTCAGCATAGGAGGAGACAGCGCAGAGCAAGGCGGACCGAGCAGAGAGCAGGGAGCAGTGATCAGTGAGCAGTGACCAGGGAGCAGTGACCAGGGACAAGTCCACAGCAGGCTGAGCCCCGATCTTAGCACAGCCAGGCTCCCCCCCGATCCCAGCACAGCCAGGCTCCCCCCCGATCCCAGCACAGCCAGGCTCCCCCCCCGATCCCAGCACAGCCAGGCTCCCCCACACACACCTCTCTACACATGTTCTAGCAGGACACAGGCAGGGACACTAGAGCTCACACAGCCTTGCTTCCTGCTGTCATAGTGCAGCCCAGCCACAGCCATGGGTAATGGAATGAACAAGGTACAGTACATGTGCATGGCTTTTCTTATTGTGACTGCACTGTGGTATGGATGGGGGATTCTGATGGGTGTTATGATGGGGGATGATCCCTGTGCTCTGGGGGGGTGGGGGCTCCTCTGTGCTGCTTGTCCTGGCCCTGTTTATGTTACTGATTGTGAGCTCTGTGGGTCAGGACACAGGCAGGTAGATGGGGGCAGGGGATGGATCTATGAATTTCCTGGTGAGAGATCAATGTCATCCAGCCAGCATGGTGATCTCACAGAGGGGTGTGTCATGTCTTCATGCATGCTGCTCTACAGCTTCTTATTGGGACTTGTTCTAGGCTGACACGTCTTCTACATAGAGAGACCACCTAGATCCAATCCCTACCACTAGGATCTCATAGACACGTTACCATGGGATTATTATTATTATTGGGACTTGTTCTAGGCTGACACGTCTTCTACATAGAGAGACCACCTAGATCCAATCCCTACCACTAGGATCTCATAGACGCGTTACCATGGGATTGTTATTATTATTGGGACTTGTTCTAGGCTGACACGTCTTCTACATAGAGAGACCACCTAGATCCAATCCCTACCACTAGGATCTCATGGACGCGTTACCATGGGATTATTATTATTATTGGGACTTGCTCTAGGCTGACACGTCTTCTACATAGAAAGACCACCTAGATCCAATCCCTACCACTAGGATCTCATAGACGCGTTACCATGGGATTGTTATTATTATTGGGACTTGTTCTAGGCTGACACGTCTTCTACATAGAGAGACCACCTAGATCCAATCCCTACCACTAGGATCTCATACACGCGTTACCATGGGATTACTATTATTATTGGGACTTGTTCTAGGCTGACACGTCTTCTACATAGAGAGACCACCTAGATCCAATCCCTACCACTAGGATCTCATAGACGTGTTACCATGGGATTATTATTGGGACTTGGTCTAGGCTGACACATCTTCTACATAGAGAGACCACCTAGATCCAATCCCTACCACTAACATCTCGTGGACGCATTACCATGGAATTATTATTGGGACTTGTTCTAGGCTGACACATGTCTTCTACATAGAGAAAGACCACCTAGATCCAATCCCTACCACTAGGATCTCATACACACGTTACCATGGGATTACTATTATTATTGGGACTTGTTCTAGGCTGACACGTCTTCTACATAGAGAGACCACCTAGATCCAATCCCTACCACTAGGATCTCATAGACGTGTTACCATGGGATTATTATTGGGACTTGGTCTAGGCTGACACATCTTCTACATAGAGAGACCACCTAGATCCAATCCCTACCACTAACATCTCGTGGACGCATTACCATGGAATTATTATTGGGACTTGTTCTAGGCTGACACATGTCTTCTACATAGAGAAAGACCACCTAGATCCAATCCCTACCACTAACATCTCATGGATGCGTTGCCATGGGATTATTATTATTATTTGTTCTAGGCTGACACATGTCTTCTACATAGAGAAAGACCACATAGATCCAATCTCTATCACTAACATCTCACAGATGCTTTACCATGGGATTATTATTATTGGAACTTGTTCTAGGCTGACACGTGTATTCTACATAGAGAAAGACCACCTAGATACAATCCCTAGCACTAATATCTCACAGATGCTTTACCTTGGGATGATTATTATTATTGGTTCTAAATTTGTTCTAAACTGACACGTCTTCTATATGGAAAATGACCGCATAGATGCAATCTCTACCACTAAGATCTCATGGACACTTTACAATGGAATTATTAATATTGTTGGGACTTGTTCTAGTCTGACACTTCTTCTACATGGAGAATGATCAGTGACTGCACCTAGATTCAATCCCTACCACTAACATCTCACAGATGCTTTACAATGGGATTATTATTATTTTTGGGACTTGTTCTAGGCTGACATGTCTTCTGTTTAGAGGATGACCAGTGATTGCTCATAGATCTCATCTCTACCAGTAACATCTCACAGATGCTTTACCATGGAATTATTAATATTGTTGGGACTTGTTCTAGGCTGATATATCTTCTATTTAGAGAATCACCACATAGATTCAATCCCTACCACTAACATCTCACAGATGCTTTACCATGGGATTATTATTATTGGGACTTGTTCTAGGCTGACATGTCTTCTGTTTAGAGGATGACCAGTGATTGCTCATAGATCTCATCTCTACCAGTAACATCTCACAGATGCTTTACAATGGGATTATTATTATTTTTGGGACTTGTTCTAGGCTGACATATCTTCTATTTAGAGAATCGCCACATAGATCTAATCCCTACCACTAAAATCTCATGGACACTTTACCAATATTTATTATTGGGACTTGTTCTAGGCTGACACGTCTTCTATAGAGAGGATGACCAGCCATTGCACATACTGTAGATCTCACCCTGATGTACATGCCCTCAAATTAACCCTGAGAGTGTGCACTTTCAGCCCATATCCATTATATACTATAGCTTGAATATGTTTTTGGTAAATACCTGAAAAAATCTAAAATTGTGCCTGTGTCCAAATTTATATGGACCTAACTGTAGATCGCGTCCCTACCACTAAAATCTCATGGGTGCATTACGATGGGATTTTCCAAGCTGTCCTCCATCTTTTTCATTCTGTAGCTTTAGGATCACACTAGAACGCGGTGCGGGAAACCCACGTTCCCTGCACATTTCCCGCACCACTTTCAAAATACACTTCAATTGCCATCTTCAGCAGGTGTTAATGTTATGTTAACGATGCCCCAAATGCAGGTCGCAAATGCAGTGCGTTTGCCAGCACCAAATTGCATAGTACAACCATACTGTGCATTCTGGTTGCAGTATGTTTCCAAAAGTAGTACATGTACAACTTTTGATGTGATGCAGTGCAGTTTGAGCCCATTCAGAATGAATAGGCTCAAATCGCTCCGCACTGAATTGCATGTGAATCGCACAGGAATGTGCAGCGTAGTGTGAACTGTGGCTAAAAAAAAAGTCTGGTGATCTTGCCATAAATGCATTTGGTCAGGAATTTGCTGTTATAGGGTGACAGCTGTCTCCTGCATTGTCAGCTGGTCACATGGATTCACAGTTGACATTGAGTGCCTGCACCATCATATTACACAAGAATGGTCCACCGTTGTCACTGTCAGGAAGCCATGGCGGAATAAATGAAGTGAACGATGGAGCAGGTTCATGTAGACGTTCGTGTAGCCCACCTAAACACAGCAATGCAGCCACTCAAGGCTATAAAATGAAACCGCATGTTGCATTTGGCAGGTGGTACCACCATGGAATATAGCCCATTCCTGGCACAGTGGGTTAAAGCAGGTGGTGATATGTCGCTGCTTCACTGCCTGTCAAATGCCCAAATCGATTTTCAGAAGAGCAGCAGTCTAGCGCATGTATGCTTAAGCTCTAGGGTTATGTCAGATGAGTGATTCTGCCGCTAGGGACAAATAAGATCTCTAATAAGGCTGTCTATATGTCCCTATAGAAGGCTGTCTATGGGTCCCTACAGAAGGCTGCCTATGGGTCCCTGCAGAAGGCTTGTCTATGGGTCCCTGCAGAAGGCTTGTCTATGGGTCCCTGCAGAAGGCTTGTCTATGGGTCCCTGCAGAAGGCTTGTCTATGGGTCCCTGCAGAAGGCTTGTCTATGGGTCCCTGCAGAAGGCTTGTCTATGGGTCCCTGCAGAAGGCTTGTCTATGGGTCCCTGCAGAAGGCTTGTCTATGGGTCCCTGCAGAAGGCTTGTCTATGGGTCCCTGCAGAAGGCTTGTCTATGGGTCCCTGCAGAAGGCTTGTCTATGGGTCCCTGCAGAAGGCTTGTCTATGGGTCCCTGCAGAAGGCTTGTCTATGGGTCCCTGCAGAAGGCTTGTCTATGGGTCCCTGCAGAAGGCTTGTCTATGGGTCCCTGCAGAAGGCTTGTCTAAGGGTCCCTGCAGAAGGCTTGTCTATGGGTCCCTGCAGAAGGCTTGTCTATGGGTCCCTGCAGAAGGTATGGGTCCCAACTCATGCCATAGGAACCCAGGTGTGTGAGCAGGCAGCGGAGTGAAAAGCCACTCCACCCAGTTACTCCACCCAGTTACTCCGCCCACTCCAGTTGTAGACTACTGGTGGAGGCAAGAACACTTCACACAATTTCCCCAGAAATTATAGCTTTTCTAGTTCATTTAATTATTACATTTTCAGTAGAGGCAGCACAGCAATTTTTATGTTAACAGTCCTATTGCTATCAGTAGGGATGCAGCAGCTGCACAGTCACAGCCACTGCTCACAATGTGACTTACCTATGGGTGCACGACCCCAAATGCACCCTGGATATCAGATATGCATGTCTACATTGCGCCCAATGTAACTGTTCAAACAGAGCTAATTCCTGGAGTTCAGGGTTTTTTGGTAAATTCTTTTTATTTGTTTTAGAAAAGTGCATAAGGCCCTGTTCAGATCTCGCTGTTTTTAAAAATGTGATTTACACGTGTTACATGTTGCGCATGGGGCAGCCCATTAGAAGCTGATTAGCTACCAGGCTGCACCAGATTTTGCACTCTCCAGTTTTAGTAAATCGACCCCAGTGAGCCTTGATCATAAGTGTCCCACGAACATTCTTGTTGGCCATGACTAGTCAGATCAGAGGAAGCACACAATGGAGAAACTAGGTCTTGTGGTTGTCAGGTCTGTTCTTTCTATTTATTTACATTGTATGCAGTTTATAGTTAATCATTTATTTTCATGGGAAACACTGTTATTATTAGTGTAGGTATGTCTGCACTATGACAGATTTCAAAGTAAGTTTGATTTAACCACTTCCAGTTCGGACATTTTCACTCCCTTCCTGACCAGGGCAATTTTCAGCTTTCAGCGCTATCACACTTTGAATGACAATTGCGCGGTCATGCAACACTGTACCCATATGAATTTTTTTACCATTTTTTTAAGACAGATAAAGCTTTATTTTGGTGGTATTTATTCACCGCTGGGATTTTTTTTTTTTGCTATGTAAATGAAAAAGTCCAAACATTTTGAAAAAAGTGTTTTTCTTATAAAATTTTGCAAATAACTAATATTTCATCATACATCTCGGCCAAAATTTATTCTGTTATCTTTTTAGTAAAAAAAAAAAATACGCCGAATTAGTTTATAACCAAATTATAAATTATAATTTTTAAACTTTTTTTTACATTTTTATTTTATTTTTTTATAATATTATTTATGGGTTTTTTTTTTTTTTTTACATACTGTCACCCTAGCAGTACAGTGTCACCATGGTGACACTGTACTACTTGTGGGGGGTGATGAAGATTTTTATTTTACAGTGATTGCTTTTACACTCATATAGGATGTAAAAGCAATCATTTCTCTTTCTCTCTGTCTGCATTCTTGCAGCCATTGAGAAATACTGTGTGAGCTGTGATTGGTCAGAGCTTGTCACATGGTACAAGGCTGTTGTGTACCATGTGACCTCTGTGATCATTCACAGATTTCACACGTAGTAAGCAATGATGTCACAAGTGACATCTTGCTTACTACTTTGCATATGATCACTGATTGGCCATCGGTGTTTCACTATGTCCGGAGGACACAGCGGGCACCGGAGCGCGGTGCTGCGTGCTCCCAGGGAGCGCGCACAACCAAAAATAGCGGGTGCCGTTTATGAACGGCAACCCGCCCCTGGAGTGCCACCGTCTTGCCGTTTTAAAAACAGTAGGCGGACGGCAAGTGGTTAAAGGATACGTTCACCTTTTAGTAAAAAATAATAAATGCACATTTTTTTTGCAGGTAAAAAATGTGCATTTATTATTTTTGTCTGCAGAAGCCTGGAAAGCGTTGCACCAGTGATCAGATCGCTGGTGCCATGCAGGTCTCCTGCAGACCTGTCAGAATATCTGCTTGCCGTACAGGAATTGCGGGCAAGCAAATACACTGACAGGAGTGCTCCACAGCACCGTGGTAGTTCATCAAGGACTATAAGCTGACAGCCACTAAGGCTTCCTGGACTTGTAGTCACTCATTCCCAGAATGCTGTGAATGACTGATATGGCTGGGTGGGCGGAGCCCGCATGGCCACTTTTTTTTAAATTTGACAGATAATGGGAAGGGGGGGATCCCCCGTTGGCTGTCAGAGCAGGGAGCGGGTGCCTGTCAGATCGTAACATGTTACATGCTACACCCAGAATATGAGTGTAACGTAACATGTTACGAAAGGTGAACTTATCCTGTAAAGTGGTTGTAGACCCTTACATATACCCAGTGAAGTGACTGGCCTCAGGTGATACACAGAGATGAAACAAATCCTCCTACATAAGTTGTACCTGTTTATCTATAGCCGCCTTTACTCTATATCTATTCAAAGTGCAGAATTGACACAGGATGTCTCAGCTCTGAAAAAGCAGGGGTGGAGAGCCAAAATTACATCAAGGAGAAAAGCTCTGAGATTGGATTGGAGGGAAGAGACACCCCCCCCCCTCCACATAGCACACAGGAACAGAGCTGAGGCTGTCAATCACAGGCTGTACCCTCGCCTGTCACCATTTTTCTCTTGTTGTCAGGAAAACTTGTCAGAAGCGACTCATGCTGACAGCAGAAGAATGAGCCAGCGGACAGAAATAACACATAGTGCTCTGAAATGAGATAAGTACACTTTAGAGAGGGATATGCTTTGTTCATATTTCATGCCTGAGGTTTACAACCACTTCATTAACCCCTTGATGCCGAGTGCACGCAAATTTGCGGCTTCTCGGCGTCTGAGCCTTGATGCCGAGCTGCTGCATATTTGCGTACAATTAGAAAATACATATATGCTGAGAGTGCGCATCCTGCGCGCTCCCAGTACATATGTCTGTGACTCACGGAAAGGTCCCGATCTCCCCTTTCGATCGGGACCTTTTCTGATCACGTGACGGCGAATCACGATGGTCACATGACCCTAAAACCCCACCCTCCTCCCAGCTTCTGAAACTCCTAAAGGGCCAGGAGGTGCCGGCGCAAAGAGGTTAAATTGTGTTTGAATAATGGGAAACACTGATGTACTGTAGGTATGTCTGCATTTTGACATATTTCAAAGTAACAGTTTGACTTAAAGCTTGGGCCAAGTTCAGATGGAGAACCTCCAACATCACGAGATCATTAGGTTTTAATGGTTTCAAACCTGAATTTTCACGTTTGGTAACTTTGCCTAGTAGGTGGCAGCTATATTTTTAAAGTGTATGTGTGTTTAACTAGTTGCCGACCGCAGATAGCCGAATGACGGCTGCACTGCGGCCGGCCAGTTCTGAGTGGACGTCATATGATGATCAGTGCCCTGATGATCGGTGCCCAGCAGTGCCATCCGCAAGTTCCGCCCACCTGTGCCCAGCAGTGCGCCCACTAGCTCCGCCCACCTGTGCCCGGCAGATCACCCACCTGTGCCCAGCAGTGCACCCACCTGTGCTACTCTGCAGTGTCACACACCTGTGCCCAGAAGTGCCACCTACCTGTGCCCAGCAGTGCCACCCACCTGTGCCCACCCACCTGTGCCCACCCGTGCCACCCACCTGTGCCCACCCACCAGTGCTGCCCACCAGTGCCACCCACCAGTGCAGCCCAGCAGTGTTGCCAGTCAGTGCCACCAGTCAGTGCCCAGGGGTTGTGCCAGTCAGTGCCGCCAGTCAGTGCCCAGCAGTGATGCCAGTCAGTGCCGTCTATCAGTACCCATCATCAGTGTCACCTATCAGTGCCGCCTATCAGTGCCGCCTATCCGTGACACCTCATTAGTGCTGTCTATCAGTGCCGCCTATCTGTGCCACCTCATTGGTACTGCCTATCAGTGCCCTTTAGTGCTGCCTATCAGTGCCCATCAGTGCTGCCTCATCAACGCACATCAGTGAAGGAGAAAAAATACCTGTTTGAAAAATTTTATAATAGAAACAAAGAAACTTTTTTTTTTTTTTTCAAATTTTTTGCAATTTTTATTTATAGCGCAAAAAGTAAAGCGCCCAGCGGCGATTAAATACCACCAAAAGAAAGCTCTATTTGTGAGAAAAAAATGATCAAAATTTCATATGGGTACAATGTTGCATGACCGCGCAATTGTCAATCAAAGTGCGGCAGTGCTGAAAGCTGAAAATTGGCCTGGTAAATAAGGGGGTATAAGTGCCTGGTAGGCAAGTGGTTAAAACAAGTTTTTGACCATTAAAGTGATGCTAAATGATATCCGTATTCTCCAAAAATAGTCCATACACATCCACTACTTCATGGTCCTGTATTTTCTGCCTCCATGCTGCATCCTCCATTAGCTCCCGATTCTCTCCTTTTCCCTGTCACTTCCGCTTACTTGGAATGATCAGTGCACGTTCGTTGCAAAGGACTCTGTACACAGAGCAGCAAACGGAGAAAAAGCAGCCAAATCTTAAATTTGTTAGGTACACAGTTAACCCTTTGATTGACTCTAGCTGTTAACCCCTTCTCATCCAGTGTCAGTACAGTGACAGTGTACAGTATTAGCACTGATGACTGTATTAGTGTCGGTTAGTGTACCTCCCAGCCAGTGTCAGCTAACGCCAGATTACCCGCCACACTATAACAGTCTCACTATAAGTCGCTTATTACGCCTTTACTTGGATAGTGCCTAGGGCAGCACAGTGGCTAAATGGTTAGCACTTCTGCCTGGCAGTACTAGGGTCGTTGGTTCGAATCCCAACCACGGCACCACCTGCCTGGAGTTTGCATGTTGGGTGGGTTTCCTCCGGGTACTCCGGTTTCCTCCCACACTACAAAGACATGCTGGTAGGTGAATTGGATCCTGTCTAAATTGTCTCTAGTATGTGTATGTATGAGTGTGAGTTAGGGACCTTAGATTGTACACCCCTTGAGGGTTAGGGACTAATGTGAATGTACAATATATATGTAAAGCACTGCGTAAATTGGCGGCGCTATATAAGTACCTGAAATAAATAATAAATAAAAAAATAGTTTCGAGTAAAAGCAGCCAAATCTTAAATTTGTTAGGTACACAGTTAACCCTTTGATTGACCCTAGCTTTTAACCCCTTCTCATCCAGTGTCATTAGTACAGTGACAATGTACAGTATTAGCACTGATGACTGTATTAGTGTCGGTTAGTGTATCTCCCAGCCAGTGTCAGCTAACGCTAGATTACCCGCCACACTATAACAGTCTCGCTATAAGTCGCTGATTACGCCTTTACTTGGATAGTGTCATAGCTGTGTAAATTCCAGTATATACCATACTTTATAGACACCAAATAAAATACACTTATTGGGATTTTTTTTTACCAAAAATATGTAGCAGAATACATTCTGGCCTAAATTTTTAAAATCCGTATAAACATCCATGTGATTCAGTTCTAGTGCAAATAAAAAACAAAGGTTGCCTGCATCTTTGATGCGGATGCAGTGCAATTTGAGCCATTCAAAATGAATAGGCTCAAATCGCACTGTACAGAATTGCATATAATTTGCACAGGAATGCAATGCGATTCCTGTGCGATTCACAGTGGGAACCTAGGCTGAAGATGGGAGGCTGTGTGCTCCCGCAGCCACTTGTGGCCACTCACATGTAATTGCTCATGCAATCACCTGTGAGTGACCAGCCCTGGACGCAGACTGTTCTGGGTCTTGCCCATTTGCAGGTGTGAATGTGATATTGTGGATGAAGTCTGAGCCCTGTATTTGTATTTTGAGCTTTGCAGCATAAGGTGGAGTGGTTTAGGGGATGGTAAAAACGTGGCTCAAGTGTATGTTGAGTAAAGATCCATTTCAATTATCTAATCATGTGAAAAGCTCCTTTCGGTTTTAATTCATCTGCATATGATTATATAATCGAGATGGATGCTCACTCTTCTTTTTATTGAAGCTTGTCAACTACTTTAGTAAATCAGCTCCAGCATTTCTGTTCTGTGATGCCCAATTCATTGAATATTCTGTAGCAGTATACATGACTTCATAGCTAATGTATTGAGAGCTTTCTTGTTGCTATGATATGTTGTGCGCAAGTGAATCATTGATTGTCAGCGTATCAGAGCAGCTTATCTTCCTAGTAAAAAGTGGAATTATGTCCCAAAACCTAGCTAATGGAAACTTCTAGAGAAGACATTGCTCAGTAACACTCATTTTAATTCTAAAGGGCTTCTAAAGGCTAAGAATTTTTAACTTTAAAATGCTCCACTGTCTGTGCTCCTAACCCCCCCCCCCCCAACATTTACCCAGCGCCACCATTGATTCAGCACTGTCCTGTCTGCAGCCTCTCTCCTCTCTTCCTCTTCTTACAGGACATACTAGCTGTCACTCAAATTCTATGAGGAAGGAAGCGGGGGAGGGGGGGACAAGCTACTCTGTGTGTGTCTATGGATGCACTGAGCCCAGTTCGGGAGTGTGCCCACTTAGCATACAATTTGCTAAAGGAGGCACTTGGAGAAGAGGTGGGGTGGACAGCGCCAGCAGGGGACTCCAGAAGAGGAGGATTGGAGCTGCTCTGTGCAATACCATTGCACAGAGCAGGTAAGTATAAAATTTTTTTTCTTTTAATGAAATAAAAAAATAACTTTAGTATCACTTTAACATCATTATAAGCCAGGGATGCAAGTTGCACCTTATGGCCCAACTATGCTGTGCATTTTTCTGTGTAAAGGGTGATCTGGAACAGTCATATGTTTGCAGGCTGAAGATAGCCATACGCGGCTTGAATTTAGGCCGATTCCTAGGAATTGGCTGAGATTTGAGCCGTGTATAGCCCTGCCCACTCCTTGTGGTTCTGCAAACTTCAATGTGATGTGAAGGAGTCAGGCTGAAAAAAGCTGACCGAACAGTGACTGCAGTCAATTTGCAGGTGCCAGTTGTCAGAATACAAGAACCAGGAGCAGGAAATTCCATCCATACTGTTATGCAGGCCATAGATGGGTCGAAAATCAGCCGATTTTTTGGCCGAAAATAAAATTGGCCGATTTTCGGATCGTTAGTGGGTTAATAGGTCGGCCGTTTTTTGGTATTTTGGCAGATTTTTTTTATCGGTAAAGTTTGAAAAAAATCGGCCGATTTTCGCGGCACTGATGGGCAAATCGGCCGATCTTTTTACCGATAAAAAATCTGCGCATGAGCAGTGACCTGCAAGAGGAAGACAAAAAGAAGAAGAGGATGAAGAAGAATTCCAGTCCTGCAAAAAGTGTCCCTGCAGAGAGCTCCACTATTTGTTTGACAGTTCCTTGACATTTATAGCGGCTGCAACAATGTATCTATTTGTTTCCGAATAAAAACATCTGTATCCGAAATGGATACAAATAGATACAATGTTGCAGCCGCTATAAATGTCAAAGAACTGTCAAAGAAATAGCAGAGCTCTCTGCAGAGACACTTTTTGCTGGCTGTAGATTGGATGAAACTTGGCCGATTTTTTTTTTTTTTTTTTTTTTTTTTACCATTCCTGGTAACGTCGGCCGATTGAATGGCCGATTTTTCGTTTTGTTTAAGAAAAATCGGCCGGTTTTCTCCCCATCTATGGCCTGCATTAGTGTAGATGGGGGAATCTATAGATTTTTCTCATTCATACTGCTTTACCACCATCTATGAGAACCCATTGTCAATAGATGAGCTTGAAAATGTACACTTTAAAACTGGTTGCCCTGTGTTTTCAGACATCTTTGATTTATGAAAGAAGTGGAGCAAATACAATTTGCAAAAGAGAGTTTTCACTTTGCTTACTGAATGAAGTTAGGCTAAGTGAAAGTATGCTTTGCAAAGAATATCCAAACATGTGCAAGGAAAATGTAAACAAACAGGATTTTTGATTGAATGGTTAAAGACCCATTATGAGAACCAAATTCAGTTGACATTGGTGACAAAATGCCGGTAATACAAAAAAATGAGTTTTCAGGCCACAAGCATTGTTCTGTGCATAACCTGGATGTCCCATGTGGGTGTAAAATGTCCACATCAGTAGATTTGTCCAGCCTTGTGGCTGATTGCGGCTCCATGCACACTAGTGAGATTTTAGGTATGACTTGAGTCGCACAGAATCGCATGGCAGTGGAAATCACATTGATTGTTTTCAATGGTCACATGACAGTGGAAATCACATTGTTTTCAATGGTCCCCGTTCACATCAATGAGACTCAACATGGCACGGTGGTTTTGGAAAAGGTCCATGTAGTACTTTGGTGCAATTCCAGAGTGATTTTGATTCCATAAAATATATAAACTGCATCCAAGGTGCACTACATGATTGCACTGAAAATTGGATCAAAATCAAATGAGATGTGTGAACCCAGCCTTAGGCTGGCCATACATTATACAATTTTCTTGAGAATTTTGCATTAGATTTACCAAATACCATATAATATGAGGTCAAACCTAAACAACATTTTCAATTGTATCCAATTAGGCAAGCCCTTGCACTACATAATTGAAGGTAAATCTAAAGGAAATTGGACAGAAAATTGTATAGTGTATGGCTAGCCTTAGTCTGCTGCAGTGCAGCTTGAAAAGGATTTCTTTTTTACCCTAAAAGGCCAGCTTTACATAGAAAAAGACCTTTTCGGAAGCTATTGTTCTCTTAGTTTTGGGCAAGCTTTGTGGCTGAAAGCTGAAAACCTTTCAGTTTCAGTGCGGATGTAGTCAATGTAATGGAACTAGTGTGAATCCTTTTCCAAAAAGTATTTTCCTTCATGCCAGATTGCTAAGAACCTGTGAACTGGCTGAATTTCAGTTCAACACGTGACAAAGCGCAATGAAACCCTGCGTTTTGCCATACATTTCGGAAATGCGCTGCAAATGCACTCCTTGCTTGTGGTGCCATTAATTGGTAATGGTACCCCAAGTGCAGGTAGCAGGTACCCAAAACCCAAGGAAACGCTCTACAAATGAGTCAATACGCACGGTGAAAAAAATGTGCTATGCTCTGCTGCAAAAACATTTTTGGAGCCTCTTTGGGGAATTTGTTGCATGTAGGGCAGCCCATTCAAGTGTGCAGCAAGCTGAAAAAAGTGAGCGGGAACGCGGGTTCTTGCTACACTCGGGTGTGAACCTAGGCTCAAAGTGTAACTGTGCTTCAGTTTAAACATTCATGAATAGCACTTCACTCAAAAAAAAAATCTGGTTTATATTTAGGGCCAGTTCATGCCACATGCAATCATATGCATTTTTTTTCTGCATCACAAACGCATTGATCATATGTTATATGGTTTCCAATGGCATAGTTCACACCAGTGCAGTTTCAGTGCAGTCCAATTCCAGAAAAAAAAAAGAACATGCTGCATTTTTTCTGCACTGAACTGTACTGGAAAGTGGTATAATGCATAAAAAATGCACAAGAATGCACCTAAATACACCAAAACCACACCGGAAGGCATATGTAATTATTTTAGGCGAAGAAAAAAGAAGAGGGGAAAAAATGCACTGGAATGCATCAAAAACGTGCATATAGAAAAGCATTTGGAATGTATCTGGACTGTTTCTATGGTGTGAACAGGCCCTTAAAGTGATATTAAAGGCAGATTTTTTTGTTTTAAAAATAACAAACATGTCTATACTATTCACAGAGCAGCCTGGATCCTCCACTTCTCGGGCCCCCCTGCTGGCACTTGGCCCCTCCCTCCTGCCTAGTGCCCCTATAGCAAGCAACATTCACACATGGAGCGCTGCCCCCCTTACTCACTTTTCATTGGCTCACTGGCTGTGATTGACAGTAGCGGCAGTGAATAGCTACCCCTGCTATCTCATCCAATGAGCAGAGGGAGACCTGGGAGTGCTGAGGCTCTCGTGCACATCGCTGGATTGAGATTGGGCTCAGGTAAGTTTTAGGGGGTCTGGGGGGGGCTGCTGCACACAGAAAACTTTTTACCTTCATGCATAGAATGCTTAATGGTAAAAAATGAAGCCTTTACAACCACTTTAGGCAGCCTTCTTTGCTTTATCTTGGTAAAGAATTCCAACAAAAGTTGCCTTAAATATACAGTATATACTGTATATATAATAAAAGAGCACATGGAAGAAATGTCATAAATTATGGTATAATCCTATGTAGTTCATAGTAAAATACAATAAAGTCTACATTAGAATATATGCTAGGGAGACACCCTGGGAAAGTACACATATAAAAAGAAAAGGCATGATTAATGAGATAGTAATAAATGGCCTTGTGTAATATTTTTCAGTGATTCAGTTACTAAATACATCCTTCTCACACAATAACAGGTTTCTGAAGTACACATCAGCACCTATTAGGAAGGCCTGTGTGTGAATGTAGAGTTGTGCCCATACATAGTCATGTAGTAATGCTTATTGTTGGTAGAAAGTATATGTCAACCATTGGGAATTTTCTACATTTCTCTATAAATGGCTCCTTAATCTGGTCTTAATCCAAGTCAAAGTAATAAGTCAGTCTTGAAAAATGATATGTATTCTATGTTTTGCATCACAAATCCTGTAAACTGTCACGGTCACTTATGAAAAGTGTATATACACACTGCTCAAAAAAAAATGGTACTCAGTAGTTTGTTTGGCCCCCATGTGCTTGTATGCATTCCTGACAACGCCGGGGCATGCTCCTAATGAGAGGATGGATGGTGTCCTGGGATATTTCCTCCCAGATCTGGACCAGGGCGTCACTGAGCTCCTGGACAGTCTGAGGTGCAACCTGGTGGAGTTGGATGAACCGAAACATGATATCCCAGAGGTGTTCTATTGGATTTAGGTCAGGCGGGCATGGGGGCCATTCAATGGTATCATTTCCTTCATCCTCCAGGAACTGCCTGCATAGTCTCACCACATGAGGCCGAGCATTGTCGTGCACCAGGAGGAACCCAGGACCCACTGCACCAGCATAGGGTCTGACAATGTGTCCAAGGATTTCATCCCAATACCTACTGTCAGTCAGGGTGCCATTGTCTAGCCTGTAGAGGTATGTGTGTTCCTCCATGGATATGCCTCCCCAGACCATCACTGACCCACCAAAACGGTCATGCTGAATGATGTTGCAGGCACCTTCTCCATGGCTTCTCCAGACCCTTTCACGTCTGTCACATGCGCTCAGGGTGAGCCTGCTTTCATTTGTGAAAAGCACAGGGTGCCAGTGGTGGACCTGCCAATTCTGGTGTTCGGTGGCAAATGCCAATCCAGCTCTATGGTCCCTGGCAGTGAGCATAAGGCCCACTAGAGGACGTCGGGCCCTCAGGCCACCCTCATGAAGTCTGTTTCTGATTGTTTGGTCAGAGATATTCACACCAGTGACCTGCTGGAGGTAATTTTGTAGGGCTCTGGCAGCGCTCATCCTGTTCCTCCTTACGCAAAGAAGCAGATACCGGTCCTGCTGATGGGTTAAGGACCTTCTATGGCCCTGTCCAGCTCTCCTAGAGTAACTGCATGTCTCCCGGAATCTCCTCCATGCTCTTGAGACTGTGCTGGGAGACACAGCAAACCTTCTGGCAATGGCACATGTTGATGTGCCATCCTGGAGGAGTTGGACTGCCTGTGCAACCTCTGTAGGGTCCAGGTATCGCCTCATGCGATACTTGACACTGATCCTAGTCAAGTGCAAAACTAGTGAAAACAGTCAGAAAAGATGAGTAGGGAATAAAATGTCAGTGGCCTCTACCTGTAAAACCATTCCTGTTTTGGGGGTCGTCTCATTGTTGCCTATCTGTTGCACCTGTTGTTAATTTCATTAACACCAAAGCAGTTGAAACTGATTACCAACCCCCTCTGCTACTTAACTGACCAGATCAATATCCCAGGAGTTTAATTGACTTGATGCTATACTCTGATTAAAAAGTGTTCCTATATTGCCAAAAGTATTGGGACACTCCTCTAAATCATTGGATTCAGGTGTTCCAATCACCTCCATGGACACAGGTGTATAAAATCAAGCACCTAGGCATGCAGACTGCTTCTACAAACATTTGTGAAAGAATGGGTCGCTCCCAGGAGCTCAGTGTATCATGCGTAGAATTTCCTTACTACTAAATATTCCAGGGTCATCTGTTAGTGGTATTATAACAAAGTGGAAGCAACTGGGAACAACAGCAACTCAGCTGTGAAGTGGTAGGCCACGTAAACAGACAGAGCGAGGTCAGCGCATGCTGAAGTGCACAGAAGTCACCAGCTGTCTGCAGAGTCAATAGCTAAAGACCTCCAAACTTTGTATGGCCTTCAGATTAGCACAACAACAGTGCGTAGAGATCTTCATGGAACGGGTTTCCATAGTCAATAAGCTGCATCCAAGCCTTACATCTCCAGGTGCAATGCAAAGTGTCGGATGCAATGGTGTAAAGCACGCCACCACTGGACTCTAGAGCAGTGGAAATGCGTTCTCTGGAGTGACGAATCACGCTTCTCTCTCTGGAAATCCAATGGACGTGTCTGGGTTTGGCGGTTGCCAGGAGAACGGTACTTGCCTGACTGCACTGTACCAAGTGTAAAGTTTGGTGGAGGGGGGATTATGGTGTGGGGTTGTTTTTCAGGGGTTAGGCTTGACCCCTTAGTTCCAGTGAAGACAACACTTAAGGTGTCAGCATACCAAGACATTTTGGACAATTTCAATCCACACAAAGTTTTAGCTCTGCAGACTGTTGGCGACTCATGCGCTGACCCCGTTCTGTCATTTTATGTGGCCTACCACTTTGTGGCTGAGTTTCTGTTGTTCCCAGTTGCTTCCACTTTGTTATAATACCACTAACAGTTGACCGTGGAATATTTAGTAGCAAGGAAATTTCATGGATGGTCTTATTGCACAGGTGGCAAGCTATCACGGTACCACGCTTGAATTCACTGAGCTCCTGAGAGCGACCCATTCTTTCACAAATGTTTATTGAAGCAGTCTGCATGCCTAGGTGCTTGATTTTATACACCTGTGGCCATTTCCTCCGTGATTGGAACACCCGAATTCAATGATTTGGAGGGTGTCCCAATACCTTTTGGCAATATAGTGTGTGTGTGTGTGTGTGTGTGTGTGTGTGTGTGTGTGTTCAGGACAAATTGGGCTTTCATTTGGTGGTAAATGCTAATAGATAACTCCTGATTTTTTTTTTATTATCAAAGGAAAACTGGCCCAAAATAGTAAAAAAAAAAACATTTTTTTTTTAATTTAGCTGTGTGTTATTCTTGTTACTACCACCAAAGAACAACCCAAAATAAATTCTCCAGCTCTTGACGATCACAGCAGTACCATATATGTGTATGTTATTTGTTGTTTGTACCCGTAGTACAGCCCAGAAACAACAGTGCACATTTTTTGTACCTAAAACACACTGACACCAATTTTTTTTTTTTTAAATCCTGACCTTTGACCCTGATCTTTTGACCATTGACCTTGACCCAAACACTTACCCTGGCACTGAACTAGATCAAACCTTGATCTATGTATTTTTTTCTTTATTTTTTAATATTTCTTTATTATAAATTTTTTTTTTTTTTTACAAAAAATTTTTTTCCCCTCTATGCCAGGAGTTAGAGAGATACAATGTATCTCTCTCTTCCATTCACAGAGAGAGAAAAAAAAAAACAAGGTGGCCGGGCTGTACAGTGACTGATCACTGTGATAACCAATCAGAGGCTATCACAGTGATCATGTGACCTGGAATCGGGAGTCCCGGTTGTTAGAACGGGACCCGGTGCTCTCAGTGACACCGCGGTCTTTGTGCTGGGAGCGTGCCATGCAGCGCGTTCCCAGCAGAAAGACAGGTGCGCAAATATGCGGCCCCATGCAAAAAAGCCCAGTTCTGTGAGTCCGCATAATTGTGTTACATCGGCGTCAAGGGGTTACAGCATTACTCTAGGTTTTGTATTTGAAATAGTTTTCCATTCTTACTGTATATAAACTGTATGTAGCATCAACTACATAGGGTATACAGTGCTGTGCTCTGGTAGCAGGATGGGGACATCCTGCTTTGTTCCTGGAACAAAATCTTGTCAGGCTGAGCTCTGCTCAGCCACTCACAGGAAAGCTTGAATTTTAATGAATGAACACAAAGCTTCCTTTGATTAGCTGAGGTGGAGATGTGGGAAGGTGATGTCTAAATCTCCACAGAAGCCAATTAGACAAAGTCTTGTATTCATTCATAAAAATACAAGGCTTCCTGTGAATTGCTGCAAAGCACTGATGCCTACAATGCGGACAACCGCCACATTTTTTTTTTCGTAGAAATAGTTTGTTTGGGTCAGCTTGTGATGCAACTGTTTACCATACGCATATTTTCAGCAAATCAATCTTTTACTCAGTTTTTTGGTATAAAATATAAATTTACATTGAGTAACTAAATGCCAAACATGTCAAGGCCTAAATTTGCAAGGACCTGTGACAAGCTACGCTACCCAAAATCGTCCATAGACGAAACTTTAGAAGCCTTTGCAGGTCATTTGATTAGCCTAGGTTCAGTCTAGTGCTGCTGCATAATCATGCATTTTTCAGTGCATTTTTTGTAGTGCATTTTTTCATGCTGTTACATGTTTTTTGATGCGTTTTCATGCTGCATGTTGTTTTTTTCTTAGGCAGAAGAGATTGGTTGTTAAACATTAAATCCTTCCAAAAACACACCAAAAAATTGCACATATATGTGTTTCTCTTGGGCTCCCATTGAGGTCTCTGGAGCCACAAATGCACTATGCTGAACCTAAAGAAATGCCTGCTTCTTTTCAAAAATCAAAATGCATTGATGAGAATGTTCATCTTACAGAATAATATGATTTCCTTTGCCATGCACTGCAGTGTGATGGTAGACAGGAGAAATGGCACTAATGTGAATGGGCAGTAGAGATAATTGTGTATGAGGGTCATAGAATTATTAGGTTACTTTTGCGTACATGGTGATACCTAATACGCGTGACGGAGTTGGTTTTCCTACATAGGAATGCACATGTGTATGATCGCAGGTATGTGGGGTTGCGGCTTCATGAATGCAAGCAGATCATGTTTGATCCTGACTAAGCTCTAGTCTCCTATCTCCACGCCATAGCCTGCTTGTCCCCGCTCACCCCTTGGTGGGGCATTCTTGAGGACTGCAACCAACACCCATCTCCACCATCAGGATGGAAACTGGTTGGTGCTTGGATTCTGTATCTCAGGTGAACATGCTTCACCAACCAGGGAGTGTATTCATAACTTCAAGTGAGGCTTGTTTCTGATGAGTAGCGGCTTGGTTTTGCTTGGTAAGATAGTTCATTGCTCTTTTGATTGGTCATGGAATAAAAAGAAAGTTTACACTATGCAGCAAATTAGACCACTTCATGCTAAAATAAAAATCGCATAGGAATGTGTATTGCTTAATTTATCACAACTATAAAATATAATTTCTATGAAAAAAATGGTAAAAATATCACCAAAGCACAGAAGTTAAATATTGCCAAAGCCCAGAATGTTGTAGTAGGTATATACAGTATGTGGTAATTAATTGCTCCAGTGCTTGACTTAATAAACTCCGTGTACCTATTACCGGCTTTAATATGTTAGACATGTACACATCTCTGCCTTTAGGGGGTGTAGTGTATGTAGGTTAGACGTGGCAGAATCATCACTAAACTAACCTTGTTGGTGGCACTGTGATATGACATTACAGCTGTGACCCAAGCCATAATGCCATCTGTAACTTTCAGACAGGACACATTTATGTAGAGTTAGTAGTGGCAATTCCAGTTGTCTGCTATGGCCCTGTACTGTGACTTATGCTGTATGTTTCGGTGCCACAAGGGACACCTCCTCATTGGGCCCCCTGAAAATGAGTATTCTTCCTTCAAGTTCTGATTATAGTTTGTAGGTGACATAACCGCACCAGGAAAGAAACAAAACTGTCAAACCAATCAGCCATCAACAAGATCAGTTTTGTATTTTCAGCTGCTGCCTGTAGGCATGATATTTGGTTGTAGGTATGAGTACAGCATGTTTTCAATGATTCGAATACAGGAAAAAGACTCCCTAGTAATTTCTCTTCGGTTTGTAATGAGCAACTATTATTGAACGATTATTTATCTTATTAATGTGGTAGGGCAGATTGGAGTCAAACGATGGGGCTAAGGGAGCATAACTGCATGCTGTCCATGTCATAGCCTTTGGCTCCTTGACTTGCAGGAAGAGTCATGGGCTTTAAGTCTGGATCCACTCCTTAATTAACTTTACTTAACCTCCCTGGTGGTATTTCCGTGTGTAGCTCGGGGTAAAGTTTCAGTACCAAAAGCGGTAACCCCGAGCTACACTTGGGAATACCCTGCAGCGTTGCTCCGGGATCTCTTCTTTACTTACCTTGTCCTGCGCTCCCGCGATGTCCCCCCTGCAGTGTCCCCGGCAATGTAATCCGGAGGATGCCGGCATCTGTCGACCGGGTTCCGTTCCCTGCGACGTCGGGATGTACGGGGGACATAACTGACGGGAAATTTGAAAGTTGTAAAAGTGGCATTCACAAAATACACTAAAATCACATAGTAAAACATTGCTGTATCAAACCAATTCACATACATTTTGTCCCGAGTGCTTTGTCCGGCGCCCTGCCTGCATTTTTACTGTTCTTTCTGCCTGGAAACAGAGAAATGTCCATGACGTCCAAAAAGCGTCCCTTTAGGTCAAAATCGGTTTTAGACCAGCTAGAGAACAGTGATAGTAAATCAGAACCACTTGCAGAATTGAGTGATAATGATTCGTGGGGAAAATAGTCATCAGACACTGAAAACAATTTTGCAACTTTGCTCAGTGATATGCGAACTTGGCGCTATATTTCATATTTCAGTGTTTTTGGTTTGATTATATTATTTAATTAAATTTATTATTATTATATTATTATTTTTATGATTATTAAATTATAATTTATGATTTTGTGTTTCAAATTTTAACATACCCGGTATGTTTACTAGACTCTTGTTCGGACAGATTTCAGTGAGTTATTTCTAAAAATTACAGGCCTACAATAAAAAAAAAATACATATTTCCATGGAAAAAAATGTACCGCTTTGAGCAGACCGATAGGGAGGTTACAAATAAAGGTTACAAGGATTGTGTAGCATCAGATACCTATTCAGTTTTTAGACAGATGTAACTTATGCCTGGTCTCGACCTCCAATTGGGGAGAGCTGCACTCTGCAGGACTGCTGGAGGTCACCAAGAGTTTGGCTTACCATAGGAATTGGGCCATGGCATACATGTACAGGAAGACTGGAATGGACACTGTCTGAAGACAGGATGTGCAGCTCTTGGAAGGGTGACACTGTGAAGATTGCTGGAATTTGGTCAGAGGTAAGTATTGGGCCAGGGGTTGCACACAGGAGGGTGGGGCATAGCTTAACAAACAGATTGTATGAAAGGTAGTCCTACTCTCCCTGTTGAATTGGTATGGAAGCACCCCTAATTTAGCAGGAAGAGTGATTTAGTAAGTACTGAAGCTGTTAGGACTGGGAAATTATAGTTGTCAGAGCTCTGCTATGAGAGTTCCACCCTCCTTGTTTGATTAAAGTGGTAACCCTTGTGTTGTAGCAGGAAGAGTGAGAAAGAGAAGGTGTGTGAAATCAGGAGAGTTTGGCTGAAATCTCAAGAGACAGGCCCCTTTCATACGGCGAGAGCTCCATTCAGGTCAGCAGGGGATCTTAGATTCTAGAATTCACGGTGAGATGCATGGCCGTTCTAACTGATCTGACTCTAAGTCCCCTGGATCTATCTGCTTAGGTACTGTTGGAGGCACTTATGTTTTACATATATTTTTATGTCCGTTCCGTCAATCTCTCAATTATTTGGGTTATGGAGGGTTAACTATCACTGCGGTTACACCCCCTCTAAAATATATAATGTCTTTAGCTATGGGTTTGACCTTATATGGACAGTGATGGTAGTGTATGTGTATATATATAAATTTATTTTATTTGTTTGTTTTTTGTGATTATGGTATTATGATAACTATATGCTTTCCTCCTCCTCTCCCCAAACAACTTGGTTTTCTTTTCTTTATGTTCTCACCTACTTGATGTTAGTGGATGATGTTAGTGGATGACAGGTGGTAAATGAAAGAAGAGATGCCTTTTAGTTGATTGAAGGCGGATACCTTTGGCGACATATAAGTAATGATTGACAACCTATCTAACCAATGGCTCTGAAGAAGTCCCGGAAGTAGGCGGGATGAAACGCGTCAGCATGGTCATGCTCCCCTCCTTCCCTCCAGAACCCGCACGCCATCTCCTCACCGCATGGTGCCTTATTGGACTTTACCACATCATTTATCTGGACATGGCCAGTGTCTATCTTGTATGGCCGGCAGCTATCTTTAGAGTTACAGCAGAAGCCTCCACAGGACATGGTTATCCTACCAGGACTATAGCCATGGCTTCATGCTCAAGAGTGAGCCAACCTTGACTCCAATCAGTGTGATGATATTGGATGTGTTGCTGACAGCTGTCCTGCCCTTAAAAAACACACACCTGTTTTGGGTTTACTGGTTTCAAGACGCACTGTCTGATGTGAACCATGCCTCGCAGAAAAGAGCTCTCAGAAGACCTACGATCAAGAATTGTTGACTTGCATGAAGCTGGAAAGGGGTTACAAAAGTATCTCCAAAAGCCTTGATGTTCATGTGTCCACGGTAAGACAGACTGTCTACAAATGGAGAAAGTTTAGCACTGTTGCTACTCTCCCTAGGCGTGGTCGTCCTGTAAAAATGACTGCAAGAGCACAGCGCAGAATGCTGCATGAGGTAAAGAAGAATCCCAGAGTGTCAGCTAAAGACGTACAGAAATCTCTGGCACATGCTAACATTTTTGTTGACACATCTACAATAAGGAAAACATTAAACAAGAATGGAGTACATGGGAGGACACCACGGAGGAAGCCATTGCTGTCCAAAAAGAATATTGCAGCACGTTTGAAGTTTGCAAAAGAGCACCTGGATGTTCCACAGCACTACTGGCAAAATATACTGTGGACACATGAAACCAAGATTGAGTTGTTTGGGAAGAACACACAACACTATGTGTGGAGAAAAAAAGGCACAGCACACCAACATCAAAACCTCATCCCCACTGTAAAACATGGCGGTGGGAGCATCATGGTTTGGGGCTGCTTTGCTGCCTCAGGGCCTGGACGGATTGTTGTTATTGATGGGAAAATGAATTCCAGAGTTTATCAAGACATTTTGCAGGAAAACGTACGTCCATCTGTCCGCCAACTGAAGCTCCGTAGAGGATGGGTGATGCAACAGGACAATGACCCAAAGCATACAAGTAATTCAACAAAACAATGGCTGCAACAGCACAGAATACGCCTTCTGGAGTGGCCCAGTCAGATTCCTGACCTCAGCCCGATTGAAATGCTGTGGCATGACCTTAAGAGAGCGATTCACACCAGACATCCCAAGAATATTGCTACACTGAAACAGTTTTGTGAAGAGGAGTGGTCCAAAATGACTCCAGATCGTTGTGCAGGTCTGATCTGCAACTACAGGAAACGTTTGGTTGAGGTTATTGCTGCCAAAGGAGGGTCAACCAGTTATTAAGTCCAAAGGTTCACATACGTTTTCCTCCCTGCACTGTGAATGTTTACATGTTATGTGCAATTAAACCATGGCAACATCTAATGTTTGTGTAGTATTATGTTCAGCAGACTGTGTTCTTCTATTGTTGTGACTTAGATGACGTTCAGAGCACATTTTATGCCCAATTCATGCAAAACGCCACGTAATCCCAAGGGGTTCACATACTTTTTCTTGCAACTGTAGCACTGATCACTGTATTGGTATTACTAGGGATGTCAGTGATACCAAGTCCCCCCCCTCCCAGTGTCAGAATGCCCACTACAGTCCTGCTGTAAGTTGCTAATTGCTGCCATTACAAGTAAAAAAAAAAAAAAAGAAGAAATCCCAGTATATATACTACCATTTGTAAACGCTATAATTTTCATGTAAACCAATTAATTTACACATATTGGGATTTTTTTTTTATTGCAAAGACATGTAGCAGAATACATTTTGGCCTAAATTTATGATGAAATTTGATTTTTTAAAAATTTTTTACTGGACATGTTTAATAACAAAAAGTCAAAAATATTGTTTTTTTTCTCAAAATTGTCATTTTTTTATAGTGCAAAAAATAAAAAATTCACAGGCGATCAAATATCACTGAAAGAAAGCTCAATTTGTGGGTCAAAAAAGGACGTAAATTTCATTTGGGTGCAGCGTTGCATGACCGCACAATTGTCAGTTAAAGTAATGCAGCACTGTAACATAAAAAATGGTCTGGTCAGGAAGGGGGGTAAATCCTCAGGAGGGCAAGTGGTTAAAAGATAGTGGCAACCACAGTCCTGTATACAGGTAGATGTATGAAATCAACAATGAACAAAATGAATGCAGCTGTGTATAAATCAGTAAAACCATACTTTAGCATTTTCGAATCAGTCAGGCAGTTGGCATATTAACCACCTCCCGTCCAACCGTTGTATATAAACGGCCAGACGGTGGCACTGCAGGGTCGGGTGGCTGTTTATAAACGGCCTCCCTGCACCCTGCTTGTGCGCGCTCCTCCAGACACAGTGAAACACCGATCGTTGGATGGGACCTCTGTACGAGGTCCCGATCATGTGATCACTGATTGGCCAATCAGTGATCACATGCAAAGTAGTAAGCAAGATGTCACTTGTGACATTGCTTACTACGTGTGAAATCTGTGAATGATCACAGAGGTCACATGGTACAAAGCTATTCACAACAGCCTTGTACCATGTGACCAATTACAGCTCACTCAGTAGTTCTCAATGGCTGCAAGAATGCAGACAGAGAGAAAGAGAAATGATTGCTTTTACATCCTATATGGGTGTAAACAGGGGCGGACTGACCATTTGGAAACTCGGGCACTGCCCGAGGGCCCATGGTCAGTAGGGGGCCCCATGAGATGCCCCTGGTACCTTTTTTCATAGGCTTTTTTGAGTTTGGGCAAAGACACAGGGGCCCCATGATCCCCTATTGCCCGGGGACCCCATGAGTTGTCAGTCCGCCCCTGGGTGTAAAAGCAATCGGTGTAAAAAAAAAAAAAATCTTCATCACCCCCCACAAGTAGTACAGTGTCACCATGGTGACACTGTACTGTTAGGGTGACAGTATGTAAAAAAAATAAAAAAATAAAAATGTTTAAAAATTATAATTTTTGGTTATAAACTAATTTGGCTTATTTTTTTTTTTTTTACTAAAAAGACAACGGAATAAATTTTGGCCAAGATGTATGATGAAATATTATTTATTTGCAAAATTTTATAAGGAAAACACTTTTTTAAAACATTTTTGGACATTTTCATTTACATAGCAAAAAAAAATAAAAATCCCAGCGGTGAATAAATACCACCAAAATAAAGCTTTATCTGTCTCAAAAGAATGGTAAAAGAAATTCATATGTGTACAGTGTTGCATGACCGCGCAATTGTCATTCAAAGTGTGATAGCTGAAAGCTGAAAAAAGTGTCCGGACTGGAAGTGGTTAAGAACGAGATCCCCATTGGCAAGCTCCTTGTTTTCCTTATGACCTGTTTACTGTAAAGATCTCATCATCAGCATAAAGTGACATTATTACAAATCTAGTTTTATTTTTTGAATGTGTTCTGACATAATGATTTTTCGAAGCGCTCCGCATGCACGTGCCTGCTGTATAAGTGCTAGCACATGGTTTGGAAGGCACACTAGTGTTTGTTGGCTGTTTTTAGATGCTTACATCTTCTGTGTTGGTATTCGGAACAAGTGGAATACTGGGCATTCACTGGACCTATTTTTATTTGCTGTTGGTCACTTAAAAATAGAATCAAGCTGTTCTCCTCCTCTTCCTTTGTGTGCAGTGGCATTAGGTCAAATCTGAAATGATTCCCATGGGTCGGCTTTAGACCGGCACAGGCGGATTTGGATTAAAATTCTTATGGTGCAGAATATTTTACATTTTCAAGCCACTTGTGGTTGTCAAAACAGCACTTTGTTTATGCACAACAGTAGACTGGGAATATTTTACCTTTATGTACAGCAATGACAGTAAATGCACCCAGTGCAGTTAACCCTTTGAAGACCAAGGGACGTATTTGTCCCATGTTTGTAATTGCGTGTATCATCTGATTAAGAACTTAAAACTCTTTTTTTTTTGGTTTGAGTCAAAATAATAGTTCTTATCAACAAACAACAAATGGATCTAGCTTTTTGCCAATTATTTCATGAAATGGCTTAGTTACAGCAACTGAAGTGTACGAACTTTAAAAACAAAAAAAAAATTTCTTTTGGCGTTCCAAAACCTTACGGTCCTCAAAGGGTTAAGGATTACGTTCGACACAATTCTCTGTAAATATCTGTACATTTCGTTTGCAACCAGATTTATTTTTTTGACTTCCTTTTTTAAATTGTAATTTTTGTTCTGAGCTATGAAACCATAATCCATTTTGGATATGAAACTAAATCATGAACATTTGGTTCTTGCTGTAGTTAGAAGTGTATCCAAACCTAAAAAAAAAAAAAAATAACATTTACATTTTGTAGTTTATCAGTTTTTAAATGTACTGGTTCATTTGTTTTCTTTTTTCAGGCTTTTTTCTTTTATTTTCACCTTGTGATCTTGCCAATTATACATACTTTGTCCTAGGGTGACCACACTCACTGTGTCTATAAAGGAGCAGTGTTGTCAGCCTGGACTGCTCTCCTTATTTGGACTACAAACACCTCCGCTCTTCTCAACTTCAATAAATTAGGGGTGAGGTGTTGTGTAGTTCACAGATGATAGATAGGAATGCTGATAACATTGTCTGAGATACCTGTTCAATGCATAGGGATTGACAAGGGCGCTGCATTTCTTGCAAGATCAGGAATTTTTCCATACTTCCAAAAAAATTTACTTAAAAAAGGGAAACTATTGCAGCCACCACATCTAAGATCTGTTGGGGCTCGTTACATGGGTGCTGAGAGTTTTTAGTACCTGGAACACTGCAGAGTTGCATGCCTATGTTAGTGAATAGAGACACAAAAGCATGGATATGTTAGTGAATGGGGACACAGAGGCTATATGGACTCACCTGCACATCCAAGTTTGACAGGCATGCAGGGATGACTGTGTGGCCTTAGTGCACACTGTCTACATTTGGGGCCACATATCATTCCCTGCATGCCTGTTAAATATGTGGATGTGCATTTGTGCAGCCGCTGCGTGTCCATTCAATAGGTTGCCTGCATGCAGCAGCCCTGCGAATGAGCCTTTAGGCTGCAGTATATTCCGTTTTTGTTCTCGGGGTTAGATATACTGTAAAAGGAAGTGATAAAGCTCTCCTCTTCAGGCTTCAGAAATGCCTAATCCGCTTTATGTACACCAAATGCCTTTGCAAAATCAGTATATCAGAGCTGTGGGTAAGACCCAACAGGTCCACCTGCTACAGTCTGCCTGCAGAAAACTGGAGGAGGGGGCAGAGACAAGACCAGTCACCTTGCACAAGGAGGGAGAGCAGCAGTGACTGGTCTTTAATACAGAAAGCTCCTGCACAAAGGCAAACTTTCACTCTGGATTACTGCACAGATCTGGAAGAAATACATAAAGCACACACTGGGTTGATTTACTAAAACTGGAGAGTGCAATATCTGGTGCAGTTGTGCACAGTAGCCAATCAGCTTCCAACTTATGCTTGTTCAATTAAAGTAGTTCTAAAGTTTCAAGGTTTTTTACCTTCACCTTCTATGCATGAAGAAAAACAGCTTGTGTGTATCAGCCTTCCCAGCTTCTCCTAACACTTACCTGAGCCCCCTCTTGATCCAGTGATATGCATGAGAGCCTCAGTTCTCCAGGGGCTTTCACTTCTGATTGGCTGAGGCAGATCAATCACAGCCAGTCGCTGTCAATCAGATCAATCACAGCCAATCGCAATCAATCACTGTCAATCACAGCCAGTGAGCCAATCAGGAGAGGGAGGGGGCGTGGCCGAGCCACAGTTCTGTGTGTGAATGGGTGCCCCCATAGAAAGCTGTTTGTTATGGGGGCACCCAACAGGAGGAAGGGGCCAGGAGTGCCGGCAGGAGACCAGAGAAGAGGAGGAACAAGTCTTTATTATCATTTTAAGCTTTGACAAAAAAAACTGGAAGCTTATTTTTTTCTAGGCAGAGGGGCACCAGATTTTTCACTCTCCAGTTTTAGTAAATCAACCCCCAAGATTCAAGTAAGAACACACATCGCTCTTATATTTAGACAATATTTCCTTATCCTGGAGTTTTGTTTTAAGTATCCAGTGGAGGAATAAGGATTATCAGATTTTATCTGTAATGGAGTCCAGAGAGCAAATTACAAACAGCACCACATTATGGTTGGTCCTCTTGATGCTCTGTAAAATATCTAAATGCCTTCCTGAAAGCATGTTACAGTGAGACCACAGTGGAATAAAGCCTGATTGGCCATTGTGTATACCCTCCTGCCATTGGATGGATTGAATTGCTTCTCTGATGTGCCGGGGATTGGGGAGAATGAGAATAAAGATAGTTTTTGGCCCCGATGGAGTTCACTTGCTGAGCGGGGGATCTGTCCGCTGATCCATGCTGAGCAGGTGGATGGCTGGTCCATGTTCGCTATGGTTATGCAGAGCGGACACAAACACAGCCCGCTCTCCTCTATGGGCGGTCGGATGTAAAGTAACTGCCTATTTACATCCAACTTTCATTCAATCCATTCCCCTAGACCAGGGGTAGGCAACCTGCGGCTCTCCAGCTGTTTCAGGACTACAAGTTCCATCATGGCTATGCAAGTCATAGCTGTAACTGTTAGTTTTGTAATGTTGCAATGCCTCATGGGAAATGTAGTTCCACAACAGCTAGAGAGCTGCAGGTTGCCTACCCATGCCCTAGACAGAAGAGGAATGGATCTCCATTCATCTTTTTTTAGCAGATTATATGTAGAGGAGAATGGAGGGTCCAATCAGGTCTGCCTAAAAAACAGACAGGTGGACCCAATTGTTCTGCCATTCTGAAAGGGGCCTAAGAGAAAACACGCTAGTAACAGTTAAAACTTATTTATTTAAATGATTGCACAGTAAAGAGGAGGGGTTTGTTTATAATGTTCTTTTTGTATTTAATATATGGTTTAATTGAGCATAAAAAAAAATGTTAGGACCATTTTGCAGCATATATAGGACCTTTAGATACACTATATTGCCAAAAGTATTGGTAAGCCTGCCTTTACACGAGCATGAACTTGAATGGCATATTGAGTCTGTGCCATTAAAGTTCATGAACCCTACGGACTCAATATTGAGTTGGCCCACCCTATGCAGCTATAACAGCTTTAACTCTTCTGGGAAGGCCGTCCACAAGGTTTAGGAGTGTGTCTATGGGAATGTTTGACCATTCTTCCAGAAGCGCATTTGTGAGATCAGACACTGATGTCGGACTAGAAGGCCTGGCTCGCAGTCTCCCCTCTAATTCCTCCCAAAGGTGTTCTATCAGGTTGAGGTCAGGCCTCTGTACAGGCCAGTCAAGTTCCTCAACCCCAAACTCTCTCATCCATGTCTTTATGGACCTTGCTTTGTGCACTGGTGTGCAGTCATGTTGGAACAGAAAGGGGCCATTCCCAAACTGTTCCCAAGAAGTTGGGAGCATGAAATTGTTCAAAATGTCTTGGTATGCTGACACCTTAATCATTCCTTCCCTTGGACTAAGAGCCCAAGCCCTGAAAAACAACCCCACACCATAATCCCCCCTCCACCAAATTTTACACTTGGCACAATGCAGTCAGGCAAGTACTGTTCTCCTGGCAACCACCAAACCCAGACACGTCCATTGGATTGCCAGACAGAGAAGCGTGATTCGTCACTCTAGAGAACACGTCTCCACTGCTCTAGAGTCCAGTGGCGGTGTGCATCTAATGCTTTGCATTGCACTTGGTGATGTAAGGCTTGGATGCAGCTGCTTGGCCATGGAAACCCATTCCATGGAGCTCTCTATGCACTGTTGTTGTGCTAATCTGAAGGCCATACGAAGTTTGGAGGTCTTTAGCTATTGACTCTGCAGACAGCTGATGATTTCTGTGCTCTTCAGCATGCGCTGACCCCGTTCTGTCATTTTACGTGGCCTACCACTTTGTGGCTTAGTTGCTGTTGTTCTCAGTTGCTTCCACTTTGTTATAATCCCACTAACATTTGACTGTGGAATATTTAGTATCAAGGAAATTTCACGGATGGACTTATTGCACAGGTGACAACCTATCATGGTACTACACTTGAATTCACTGAGCTCCTGAGAGCGACCCATTCTTTCACAAATGTTTGTAGAAGCAGTCTGCATGTCTAGGAGCTTGATTTTATACACCTGGGCCATGGAGGTGATTGGAACACCTGAATCTAATGATTTGGAGTGGTGTCCCAATAATTTTGGCAATATAATGTATATTCTGCAGTGCTAGTGATTGTAAATGTCTTCTTATCTGCAAGGTCTCCACTGTAGTCTCATTTCTAAGAGGCCCCATTCTCATCTGGCTGGTTGGTGGCGAGGGAAAGAGGGAGGAGAATTTCTGGCAATGAGGGTTTCCTTAGCCTTTTTTATTGCTACACTGCCTCAGCCTTGGAATACCATTCAGTGAAGTGAGTTTCCATGACTGGAGGTATGTTGTGCTAAAAAAAGAAAAGCAACTGTGTGTACTCTTATAGCTTCTGAAGCTATCATCTGTGACATAGTAGACAGCTGCTTATTCAGCAGGGCAGTCCCTAAGTGAAGGGTCTTCCAAATTTTTTTCATGTCGGGGACTACTTTGGGATTTTCTTTTTTCCTGCTTTGTAAGCTGCTGTAGGCAAAATTAATCCTTTTTGAACTCTAAAACATTGTCTTTACACTGGATATAGAATGCCAGGACATACCATGAGCAGTGGAAATATTCATTCATTCCATGGTACAATTTTCCTGTTCCACCACATCCCAAAGGTGTTCTATTGAATTGAGATCTGGTGACTGTGGAGGCCATTGGAGTACTCATTGTCATGTTCAAGAAACCAGTTGGAGATAATTTGAGCTTTGTGACATGGTGTATTTTCCTGGTAGACATAGCCATCAGAAGATTGGTATACTGGCACCCGGTGTGGTCTTCTGCTGCTGTAGCCCATCTGCTTCAAGATTCAACATGTTGTGTGTTCAGAGATGGTATTCTGCATACCTTGGTTGTAACGAGTGGTTATTTGAGTTACTGTTGACTTTCTATCATCTCAAACCAGTCTGCCCATTCTCCTCTGACATCAACAAGGCATTTTCATCCACACAACTGACGCTCACGGGATATTTTTTCTTTTTTGGGCCATTCTCTGTAAACCCTAGAGATAGTTGTGCACAAAAATCCCAGTAGATCAGCAGTTTTTTAAATACTCAGACCAGCCTGTCTGGCACCAACAGTCATGCCACATTCAAAGTTACTTAAAGTGATATTAAAGCTTAGTGTTTTTTTTTTGTTTTTTTTTTAAATAACAAACATGTCTATACTTACCTGCTCTGTGTAGTGCTTTTGCAAAGAGCAGCCCAAATCCTCTTCTTTTCAGGGTCCCCACCGGCGCTCCTGGCTCCTCCCCCTTCAGCAGTGCCCCCAGGGAAGCCGCCTACCCTGGGGGCACCTCTGCATGCTTGTTCCTGAGCCGCTGCTCTATGCGTCCATAAGACACACAGAGCCATGGTACTCACTGGAGTACCGGGCTGGAGAGGGGTGGGTACTGCTGCCTCTGGCTCTCAACTGCATGTTGAGATGTGGAGCCTTCTGTCATTCAGGCAGCTGGATGGATCTCGACAGTTTTGTCAGGACCTTTCCAGAACCTGAAGCAGCTCTGCCACGTCAGTTGATAGCAGACAACAGCCCACCATCAGCTGATTCTGGTCACAGGAGAGCAAATGTAAGTGCATGCCGTGACCTACAGAGCAGTATGGCCAAAAAAGCTTCTCTTTTAAAGTCGAACTGAAATGACCTGATGCATTTCCTGAAAAATTGCCTTCATTACTCCGTCTACTATGTGTGCAGACTTCCACCTGGCAGCCCTAGGCTCATTGGCCCTAGTATGTGTATATAAGAATGTTAGGGACCTTAGATTGTACGCTCCTTGAGGGTCAGGGACTGATGTGAATGTAAAATATATATATATATCTAAAGCGCTGCCTAAATTGACAGTGCTATATCAGTACCTGTAATAATAAATAAATAATAAAACCAAACCTTAAACTAATTTCAGCTTGTTTAATTAAATAGGAGTTCCAGCCCCCCCCCCACAAAAATACATTAATGTGAGCATCTACAAATACTGTAAGGACACTTACCTGTCCAGCGCCATTGTCACCCGGGCTAGTTCTTTACTACCATCCGGATTTCTGGAGCCGGCATTGTAAGTTAGGGAAACCGGAAGTGAAGCCTGTTCACAGCTGGTTTCCTACAGCACATGCGTGGGTCGCGTTGCGCCTTGTGATTGGTCCTGTAGTCTTCTGGAACTTGTGAATTGTCCCAGAAGACTTGTGATTGGTCCTGTAGTCTTCTGGAACTTGTGAATTGTCCCAGAAGACTGCGAGGGGAAGGAGTTGAGCTGAACTTCCGCCTCAGTTTTCCGCAGTGAACTGAGCTTTAAGTGGGAGCAGATACCTGTGAAAATCTGGTACCCGTGCCACCCCCAAAAAATGCCAAATGTGGCAATGGAGGGTGCAAACAAGCGGAGCTTCCTCTTTTGGCTGGAGGCTCCCCTTTAAGCTTTGGCAATAAAACTTGGAAGCCAATTGTTTTTTTATGCAGAGCTGCACCAGATTTTGCACTCTCCAGTTTTAGGAAATAACCCCCATGGTTTTAATTTAGAGGCCCAGTGGAAGAACAGAGCAGTGGGAGAGCATACGGAAAGTAATTATAAGCATCGGAAAAAGGGGGGTGGTATGGTATCAAAAGCACCTGTCACTGGGGTGGTGGGGTTTTTAAGAGCACCTGACACGTGTCACTGGGGTGGTGGGGTTTTTAAGAGCACCTGTCACTGGGGTAGTGGGGTTTTTAAGAGCACCTGTCACTGGGGTGGTGGGGTTTTTAAGAGCACCTGTCACTGGGGTGGTGGGGTTTTTAAGAGCACCTGTCACTGGGGTGGTGGGGTTTTTAAGAGCACCTGTCACTGGGGTGGTGGGGTTTTTAAGAGCACCTGTCACTGGGGTGGTGGGGTTTTTAAGAGCACCTGTCACTGGGGTGGTGGGGTTTTTAAGAGCACCTGTCACTGGGGTGGTGGGGTTTTTAAGAGCACCTGTCACTGGGGTGGTGGGGTTTTTAAGAGCACCTGTCACTGGGCTGGTGGGGTTTTTAAGAGCACCTGCCACCTGTCACTGGGGTGGTGGGGTTTTTTAGGAGCACCTGTCACTGGGGTGGTGGGGTTTTTAAGAGCACCTGGAACCTGTCACTGGGGTGGTGGGGTTTTTAAGAGCACCCGGCACCTGTCACTGGGGTGGTGGGGTTTTTAAGAGCACCCGGCACCTGTCACTGGGGTAATGGGGTTTTTAAGAGCACCTGTCACTGGGGTGGTGGGGTTTTTAAGAAAACCTGTCACTGGGGTGGTGGGGTTTTTAAGAGCACCTGTCACTGGGGTGGTGGGGTTTTTAAGAGCACCTGTCACTGGGGTGGTGGGGTTTTTAAGAGCACCTTCCACCTGTCACTGGGGTGGTGGGGTTTTTAAGAGCACCTGTCACTGGGGTGGTGAGGTTTTTAAGAGCACCTGACACCTGTCAGTTTTCCATGAATCCAAAGTGACAGGTTCGCTTTAAGGAAAAAATTGCTATTTGCATTTATCACATCCAGAGCAGTATAATTGCCTCCTCTTTTAGTAGTCTGAGGTTTTTAAGTGGACAGCAGTAAATGGTTTGCAGTGAAGCAACAAAGAAAAAATCCTGAATCACTAATGGAAATACCACTTTTTAAAGGAAATTTTGCAAACTACACTGTAAAGGCAGATATTGTCAGGTTTGAAGTATTGTAAATGATACAATATAACACTTTTTCCCTTTCTACCTTGTGTACTTCATTCTTCATCATATTCTGAAATCACTTCCTATGTGTCATCCTGCAATTAATCATACATACATTATATCACATTTAAAAGCATCTTCCCCTTCTGTGTGTAGTTGGTTACAAGGGTATTAAACTGCCTGGAGGAAGTGAGTCCAACCTTTGTAGATCTCCTTTTTTATGCTCTTACTGAATCAGAACAGAGACAATTTCCCTTGTCGTATACTATATGGCGTATACTTTGTTTTTCATTGGTAATGTATGTTATGCTGGTTTTTGTTTCTTATAAATGCATGATGTGACCAAACAGGTTAAAGCACTGTCAATTTAAGTTGGTTCAGTACATTCAAGGAGCATCAAAATAAAAGGTGTGCAAGGGTATAGGCCTCATTCACATGGCATACAATGCCTTGAAAAAGTATTCATATATTGCAATTTTCCACATTTTGTCATGTTACAACCAAAAACGTAAATGTATTTTATTGGGATTTTATGTAATAGACCAACGCAAAGTGACACATAATTGTGAAGTGGAAGGAAAATGATAAATGGTTTTCAAAGTTTTTACAAATGAATATAAAATATTAAATGTACTGTGGGAGACCAGATATAGTGAATGCAGGGTCCTGGGTTAGTAACACTTTAAGGCCGCTCAGCCTGCACAAATCAATGACAGACTGATAGTGACCACAGCTGGTGTTTGGATGTAGATGTAGTGATTACGTGCAGTTATGCAGGCCATAGATGGGGAGAAAACCGGCCGATTTTTCTTTAAAAAAACGAAAAATCGGTCATTCAAGCGGCTGACGTTACCAGGAACAGTAAAAAAAATCGGCCGATTTTCATCCCGTCTACAGCCGGCAAAAAGTGTCCCTGCAGAGAGCTCCGCTATTTCTTTGACAGTTCCTTGACATTTATAGCGGTTGCAACAATGTATCTATTTGTATCCATTTAGGATACAGATGTTTTTATTCGGAACAAATAGATACATTGTTGCAACCGCTATAAATGTCAAGGAACTGTCAAAGAAATAGCGGAGCTCTCTGCAGGGACACTTTTTGCCGGACTGGAATTCTCCTTCTTCTTCATCCTCTCCTTCTTCATCCTCTTTTTCTTCTTCTTCTTCCTCATCCTCTTTTTCTTCTTCTTCTTCCTCATCCTCTTTTTCTTCTTCTTCTTCCTCTTCTTCATCCTCTTCTTCCTCTTCTTCTTCATCCTCTTCTTCTTCTTCATCCTCTTCTTCTTCTTCATCCTCTTCTTCTTCTTCATCCTCTTCTTCTTCTTCATCCTCTTCTTCATCCTCTTCTTCATCCTCTTCTTCATCATCTTCTTCTTCATCCTCTTCTTCTTCTTCTTCCTCTTCTTCTTTCTCTTCTTCTTCCTCTTCTTCTTCCTCTTCTTCTTCCTCTTCTTCTTCCTCTTCTTCTTCCCCTTCTTCCTCTTATTCTTCGTCCTCTTCTTCCTCTTCTTCTTCCTCTTCTTCTTCGTCCTCTTCTTCCTCTTCTTCTTCGTCCTCTTCTTCGTCCTCTTCTTCCTCTTCTTCCTCTTCTTCTTCATCTTCTTCCTCTTCTTCTTCGTCCTCTTCTTCTTCGTCCTCTTCTTCGTCCTCTTCTTCCTCTTCTTCTTCCTCTTCCTCTTCTTCTTCTTCCTCTTCTTCTTCTTCCTCTACTTCTTCCTCTTCCTCTTCTTCCTCTTCTTCATCCTCTTCTTCCTCTTCCTCTTCTTCATCCTCTTATTCTTCATCCTCTTCTTCATCCTCTTCTTCTTCATCCTCTTCTTCTTCATCCTCTTCTTCTTTTTGTCTTCCTCTTGCAGGTCACTGCTCATGCGCAGATTTTTTTATCGGTAAAAAGATCGGCCGATTTGCCCATAATTGCCACGAAAATCGGCCGATCTTTTTCCAACTTTACCGATAAAAAAAATCTGCCAAAATACCGAAAAACGGCCGAACAATTAGCCCACTAACGATCCGAAAATTGGCTGATTTTATTTTCGGCCGAAAAATCGGCCGATTTTCGACCCATCTATGGCCTGCATTAGGGAAAGATAATTACCTCTGGAGGCACGCAGCTTGTGTCCAAGGGTGGTCAGCTGTCCCTCACAGCAGGAAATTGGTGCATATGCAATTACATGTGAACACTCATGGACAGCTGCAACTGTGGTAGTTCATTGAGTCTTCCTGTCAGTATATCTGCTTGCCCCTACATCCCGTACAGGCACACAGATATACTGACAGGCCTGCAGGAAACCTTCATGGCACCAGTAATCTGCTGATCGCTGGTGCAATGCTTACAGGCTTCTGCGACGAAAAACAATAAATGCACATTTTTTTTACCTGAAAAAAATGTAAATTTACTATTTTTGGTCAAAAGGTGTACTTATCCTTTAAATACGAAATGTGTATATTTATTTTAAATGTATACAAATATTAACAAACAAATATAAAAAAAAAAGTTTAAATATTAACAAGTAATAATATAGAAACAAACTAAAAAAAAATCAGCTGTAAAATTACTAGTTGAAGGGAGGAGAATAAGGAGTTATTTAGGGCTGATTACAATAAACTAAGGGTTAATAAGGGGTTTGACATAGGAATTTTACTTTTTTTTTTTTACTTGACAGGTTGCTTTGACTGATATCACCTGCAGATCCAAGTTCATTTCTTTGATCTGAAGATGAATGAACAGAAAGGTTAAAAAGTAAAATTGTTAAATTTTACCTTTCTATAGTCTGTCTGAGTGCGGATTCACACATGTGCGGTGCGGATTGAAGCTCAGGTTTCAGAGCTAATTGATACAGTAGCTGTTCACAGGTTTACATCAGGTTCAGGACAGGATTAGTTCAGGATCTTATCTTGTTCACATATGTGCGGTTTAGAAACGGTTCCCATAGAAGTCATTAGCCTGTAATCCACACCTGAACCAGACCACACTGTTTGGAAATCGGACATGAATCTTTTTAAAACCGCAGTGAATCCGCACCACCAGTGCAATGGACATATGTGAACAGGCATCATAGGAAGCAATGTTTTTTCACATGTCATGTGGATTTCATGCAGTTCAAACTGCATCCAATCCGCATATATGGGAATGGGCACTGATTCAGACTGCTTTTTTCACAGCATGCAAACACCTTCTTTTGAGTATACAGTATCACCGGCTTTGATTAATCAAACAAAGCTGACAATTACTGGGAGGGTGGTGGGCGTGCTACACACATCCTTTGTACAATGATTTTGTTTTCTGAGGCGTGTGTAGCATGCCCAATGTCTACAACTAGTTAAGATGGTTGCTTAATTGACCTTTAGCTCCTTCATGATGAAATAAAAACAAATCCTGAAACCAGTTTGGCCACCTTGACATGTTGTAAATATCATCAAAGCTATTTAGTATATCCAAGTGAATTATACGTTTTTTGTTTTTTTTTAGTAAATTTGGTGATAAATGGTAATGGATATTTTTTTTATATTAGCAAAAAAAACTGGCCCAAAATAGTTTTAAAAAAAAAAAAATACAGAACAAAAAAATCCCACATTTAAAAAAAATAGCTGTATACCGTATTTCTTGCCATTACCAACAAAGAACAACCCAGAACAAATTCTTTTACGCCTGTAAAATCACAACAATATGACATATTTGTAGTTTTTCTTGTGGTTGTTTATACCCCTAGTAGGGCCCAGAAACAATAGTGAGCATTTTGCTTTTTTTTATCCTACCTACAACACACCGACACTAACTGGTCCTGATACCAAATATATATATAATATTTTTTTTTTTTTTTTTAATTCTGCCTAAGGCCTACTTCACATCAATGTGTTTTTGGTGCGTTTTGCTTTTTCAGAACACACTCAAATCTATGCTTTTTTCAGCTGCTGCATTTTTGGAAAGGGTTATTTAAAACAAAGATTTGGGTTCAGTAGACTTCAATGGAGACACTGCATAAAATGCGTGTTTTGCTTTTTTAATTTGTCCAACAACAAATTGGGCAAAAAACAGCATAAAAAACACATCAAAAACGTGCGTGCTAAAACACAAAAAGCACTGCAGAAACAGACAAAACACAAACTGCATAGGTGTGAACCAGGCCTTACTCACATTGACCATGACCTTTGGCCCAGATCAGGACCTTTTACACTAGCTTTGAGCCTGACTTGGATCAAACCCTGATTTAGCTATTTAACCACCTCCCGTCTGGCCGTTGTGTGTAAACGGTGGCATTGCAGGGGCGGGTGGCCGTTTATAAATGGCTTCCCCGCCCCCTGCTTGTGCACGCTCCTTGGGAGCACGCAGCACCGCGATCCGGTGCCCGCTGTGTCCTCCGGACACAGTGGAACACCGATCGTCGTACGGGACCTCTGTGCTAGGTCCCGATCATGTGATCACTGATTGGCCAATCAGTGATCACATGCAAAGTAGTAAGCAAGCTGTCACTTCTGACATCATTGCTTACTACGTGGGAAATCTGTTAATGATCACAGAGGTCACATGGTACAAGGCTATTCACAACAGCCTTGTACCATGTGACAAGCTGTGACCAATCACAGCTCACACAGTATTTATCAATGGCTGCAAGAGTGCAGCCAGAGAGAAGGCGAAATGATTGCTTTTACAGCCTTTCTGGGTATAAAAGCAAACAGTGTAAAAAAAAAAAATCTTCGACACTGTACTGCTAGGGTGACAGCATGTAAAAAAAAAACAAAAAATATAATAATGTAAAAAAAGAACATAAAAATATAAATTTTTTTTTAAAAAATTATAACTTTTGGTTATAAACTAATTTGGGTTAGTTTTTTTTTTTTTTTTACTAAAAAGATAACGGAATAAATTTTGACCAAGATTTATGATGAAATATTATTTATTTGCAAAATTTTATAAGAAAAACACTTTTTTTCAAAATTTGGACATTTTCATTTACATAGCAAAAAAAATAAAAATCCCAGCGGTGAATAAATACCACCAAAATAAAGCTTTATCTGTCTCAAAAAAATGGTAAAAAATTCATATGGGTACAGTGTTGCATGACCGCGCAATTGTCATTCAAAGTGTGATAGCGCTGAAAGCTGAAAATTGGCCTGGACAGGAAGGGGGTATAAGTGTCCAGACTTAAAGTGGTTAATATTTATTATATTTATTTCTTGTTATACCAGCCTTTTTTTCCACTTTCATCCTTCTCTTCCAGAAAGGAGTAAGGCCCAGTTCACATGTGGGTGAATTTAAATTGCAGGCAGAATTGCAGAGATTTTGGCCACAATTCCAAATTGCAGCAAAACGCACAACATGTATTTGGGTGCTATCTCCAAATGTAGCATACTTTTGCCTCATGACAATAAGGGAGTGTAAAATTTCTCCTGGCTCAGGCCCAAAATTTGGTCCCTGAGCTTCAAGTGAATTTTGCATGAGAATCGTAGTCCGAATGGAGCCTAAAAGGGGCCCCGAATAGGGAGGTGCTGTACCATGACTGATCACGGTGATGATCTATCACAGCAATCATAGGATCAATAGCTGGTCCTTCCAGCTTCTGATCCCAAGTACAAGACCTTGTTGGTGACAGCTTTGTGCATTGCACTCCTAATGCAAACAGAGGAACACATGCAGGCGCATGGAAGAGAGCCAGTTCAGTGAGGCTGTATATGTGCGTACACTTGGAAAGAAGAGGTTAAAGATTTGCTCCAAAACTGAAACACAACATGCAGAGATCACATTTTGTTTCTGTAAAGAGAAATGATCATATTCTATTAATACTTGTAGAGTAACTTAAATCTTATCATGAGAGAAATATGTAAGCTGCTTATAGTAATAACTCCTGAAAATGCTGCTTACCTGGATTTCATTCTGTCATCAGCCCAGAACAAGTATGTTGATCAGGGTTTCTGAATGCACCCTTAGGTTACATGTGTAAATATATATGAATGTATGCTCCAAATATGCTGCCAGCGCAGAAAAAATGCCTCTTATGTAGCATATGTACACATGTGCATATATGTATGCAGGGGCGGACTGACAACTCATGGGGCCCCCGGGCAATAGGGGATCATGGGGCCCCTGTGTCCTTGCCCAAACTCAAAAAAGCCTATGAAAAAGGTACCAGGGGCATCTCATGGGGCCCCCTACTGACCCCGGGCCCTCGGGCAGTGCCTGAGTTTCCAAATGGTCAGTCCGCCCCTGTATGTATGCTGTTTAGAAGCATATATTATTATTATTATTATACAGTATTTATAAAGTGCCAATAGTTCGCTCAGCGCTGTACATTACAAAGGGGGACAGAACATGTGACAGAACAATACCAATACAATGCAAAACATGAGGGGATTGAGGGCATATAGGCGTAAACTCATTAGATTGGCTAGGATATTCATTTATTCTAGCCACATGTGTGTGTTTAGTTGCGTTTACACACTTACGAGCGTACATTACGCTAAAATACTCTGAATGCAGGTTTGGGGCATTTTTTACACCGGTATACTTTTCTCTAAAAATGCCTGTAAGGGCTCATTCACACTTGGCTGTTTTATCAACCCTTGCGAAACGCCTCTATAGTGTTTGGCAAGCGTTGGTCCGGCGTTTGCACAGCGTTTTTTAACACTCTGCAAACGCCGCATGCACGGTTTAGCGGCGGTTGCTAGGCGTTTGACGAGCGTTAAAAATGCCCCACAAACGCCTATAATGCAGTTTGAATGGTGTTATCGCCCCGCAAACGCCCCACAACCGCGTCGGCGTTTGCGGAGCGGCACCATAGACTAAAATAGGAGGCTTCAACGCCTCCTGACTCGACCAGAGGCATCCGTTTTGCCGCGACGCAACGCAAATGCTCCTGTTAAAACAGCACCATGTACTGTAATGTGCAGAATTGGCAGAGGCTTTTGGGAAGCGGTAAAAACGCTTCACAAACGCCTCTCTGCCGCCTGCACACAACGCTAGTGTGAACGTAGCCTAAATGACACAATGTGCATATATTCCTAACCTAGATCTGCTTTCAGAAAGTAGCAGAAAATACCAGGCATGCGTTTTTTCTGTGTGCATCAGGCCTTAAGACAGCAACTTACAGCAGGGTAGATAAAAAATGCACTTCAATATCCATCAATGGGGTTTTATCCACAGTGAACGGCATAGTTTGCAGTCCAGGATGATGATGTCAGTGGCAGGCATTAGCGGCTGGCAAGATGGAAGAGGTCCGGCACCGAGACTATAAAACCCTGATAGGGGTTCTAATCCCTTTTGACACTAAACAAAACTCTTTGCAGTGCTTTTCCTTCCCTGATTTCTTTCACATGTGTGGTTTGGATGTAATCACCTATCTAGATCAGATAGAAATCAGGGAAGGAAAAGCACTGCAGCAAAGAGTTTTGTTTCACATCAAAAGGGATTAGAACCCCTATCAGAGTTTTATAGTCTCGGTGTCAGACCTCTTCCATCTTGCCGGCCTCTCATGCCTGACAGATGACAGATGACAGATCATCCTCCTGGACTGCAAACTATGCCGTTCACCATGGCTAAAACCCCATTAATGAATATTGAAGTGCCTTTTTTTTTATCTACCCTGCTGTAAGTTGCTGTCTTTCATGTGCAATAAATCAAGTTCTTTACAGTTTACACGTAGAGGCTCCTTTCTCCTTTCTTTTCTTACATGTATCCTTCTGTACTCAAGCTTCAATCCAGCGAAAGGCTGCCATAAGTGAACTGGGCTACAAATAGGATTGTTGGCTATACACCTGTCAGTGGAAGCTTGACAGAACATCTTCTATGTATTATTTTTATCTCTTTAACCCCATCAGGTTCCATTTGTTTAGCATTCATTTACAAGTGTTTTTTCCTGCATATTGATGTTTCTTGTTGCTCCTATTTGTGTTTTTACCCCACCTCTAGATCATACATAGGTTGTGCTCTTTTTTCCTTTTGTTTTTGTCATTGAGATTGCCTCCCAATCCTTTGTGTCTAACCACTGTTGAAGAATTTGTTCCCATTTAAAGCGGTATTAAACTCAAAAGCAAACATACAGTGGATATAAAAAGTCTACACACCCCTGTTAAAATGTCAGGTTTCTGTGATGTAAAAAAATGAAACAAAGATAAATCATTTCAGAACTTTTCCACCTTTAATGTAACCTATAAACTGTACAACTTATTTGAACAACAAACTGAAATCTTTTAGGTGGAGGGAAGTAAAAATAAAAAACTAAAATAATATGATTGCATAAGTGTGCACACCCTTAAACTAATACTTTGTTGAAAACCTTTTGATTTTGTTCCAGCACTCAGTCTTTTTGGGTATGAGTCTATCAGCATGGCACATCCTGACTTGGCAATATTTGCCTACTCTTCCTTGCAAAAACACTCCAAATCTGTCAGATTGCGAGGGCATCTCCTGTGCACAGTCCTCTTCAGATCACCCCACAGATTTTCAATCAGATTCATGTTTGGGCTCTGTCTGGACCATTCCAAAGTTTTAGGGCTCATGTACACTGCAGCTCCTAAACTGACATTCAGGAGCTGTTCAGCGTTTTTTTCAGCAGCCCCTGAACTCTCCCTAATGTTTTCCTATGTGTCCATGTACACGTCGTCGTTTACAGGCAGTTGAGTTTACAGTTGTTTTTTTAACGCACCAAACTTGCATTCAGGAGTAGATTTTACCAGCGTTTCAAACGCTTGTAAACGCGGTTAACCGCGTTTATAAGCGTTTGCTTTTAGAAGCGTTTTTTAACTGTTCCATGTCCAGATGCTGTCCAGAGCCTTTTTTCATCCTCAGAAATGCATGCAAAGCGTTTTCCTTGTATTCAATTGGACCCGGTACACCAGCACAGTCAGTTCCAGGTTTCACGTGAAGGAAAAAATGGTAGAACGCGCCGCATTATGCTCATGATGGGATCCATAGTGAATACAACCAGAAAAGACAGGTCATCTCAACACATACTGCTCTCTCTGCTTCTGCTCTCTATTCCTCTCAAAATGTCTGAAATAGTTAGTTTTTTACTATTTTTCAGTGCATTCTGGGAATTTGGGAGGGTCTCCTGATGTTATCTTTTAAAAACACTTCAAAACGCAAACGCACATAAACGCGGTATGCAAATATGGCTAAACTGATGTTTTTTAACCTACGTTTTCCAGCAGTCAGTTTCCATCGTTCATGAAGTGGTTTTCCAAACTTCCCGTGTACATGAGCCCTTAATCTTCTTCTCATGAAGCCATTCCTTTGTTGATTCAGATGTATGCTTTGGGTCGTTGTCATGCTGAAAGATGGTTAGCTTTCTAGCAGAAGCCTGAAGGTTTTGTGCCAATATTGACTGGTAATTGGAACTGTTCATAATTCCCTCTACCTTGACTAAGGCCCCAGTTCCAGCTGAAGTAAAACAGCCCCAAAGCATGATGCTGCCACCACCATGCTTCACTGTGGGTATGGTGTTCGTTTGGTGATGTGCAGTGTTGTTTTTGTGCCAAACATATCTTTTGGAATTATGGCCAAAAAGTTCAGCCTTGGTTTCATCAGACCATAACACATTTTCCCACATGCTTTTGGGAGACTTCAGATGTGTTTTTGCAAAATGTAGCCGGGCTTGGATGTTTTTCATTGTAAGAAAAGGCTTCCGTCTTGCCACTCTACCCCATAGCCCGGACATATGAAGAATGCGGGAGATTGTTGTCACATGTACCACACAGCCAGTACTTGCCAGATAATCCTGCAGCTTTTTTAATGAATGGTGGCACTCCAAAAATGCACTACAAGATTGTGCAAAGAGTGTGATGTGGGGGCATCACTCAGGTGTGAATGGGGCCTAATACAGGAGATGTGTTACTGGCCAGATCAGCAAATGAAAATAGAGTGAAAAAAGCCTAAAAAGAGAAAACGAATGCAGCCACCACATCGAATGAATGGTCAGCTGCAATATAAAGTGTATTACATTTTTGGTTTTGGGTTTTATAATGCTTAAATCATATAAGGATGTTTTTGTGGTGTATCAGACTAGGGCATGTTTGAGATTTGATAGAGTGTTGAAATTTGGCCTTTAGTAGTGGGCAGTTGCTGCAAGTATACTTGTAGAAATACTTGTGCAAAATATTTGATCAGTAAAGTAAAGAGGGATTTAGATGGTAAGTGAAATTTCTCTTCTAGAGCTGAAGATATAAGAAAAGTTTTTTTGTCTATTATGTCTTTAACCACTAGCCTACAGGGCACTTATACCCCCTTCCTGCCCAGGCCAATTTCCAGCTTTCAGCGCTGTTTCACTTTGAATGACAATTGCACGGTCATGCAACACTGTACCCATATGAAATTTTTATCATATTTTTTGAGACAGAGCTTTATTTTGGTGATATTTAATGACTTCTGGGGTTTTTATTTTTTCTTAAACAAACCAAAAACCACAGAAAATTTTGAAAAAAAAAAACGTTTTTTCTTAGTTTTTGTTATACAATTTTGTAAATAAGTGTTTTTTCTCCTTCACTGATGTGCGCTAATGAGGCTGCAGTGATGGACACTGATAGCTGGCACTGATGAGGCACTGGTAGGTTGCACTGATGGACATTGACAGGCATCACTGATTGGCACTGAAAGACAGCACTGATGCATGACACTGATATATGGCACTGATAGGCGACACTGACTGGCACTGATAGGTGGCACTGACTGGCACTGTTGGGCAGCACTGAATGGCTCTGATAGACGGCACTGACTGGCACTGATATACGGCACTGATGCGCACTGATAGGCGACACTGATAGGTGGCACTGATTGGCAGCACTGATAGGCATTGATAGGTGGCACTGACTGGCACTGATATGTGGCATTGATGTGCACTGGTATGCACTGATATGTGGCATTGATGTGGCACTGATGGGCACTGGCACGTGGCACTGATGAGCACTGACTGATGGACACTGACAGGTGGCACTTCTGGGGCCACACTGATCATCAGGGCACATTGATCATCAGTGCCCTGATGATCAGTGTACATGTTCCCTCCACGAAAAGCCGATTACCGGCTTTCCTCTCCTCTCGAGCTGTCAGCGTGACAGCTCGAGTGGAGAGAAATGCCGATAACCGGCATTTCCGTGTTTACATGTGATCAGCTGTGATTGGACACAGCTGATCACATGACCGAGCCGACATCTTCGGCTCTTTCCGTGATCCGCTCTGTCCGAGGGACACAGCACACCGAGCCCTGAGCCACGCATGCGCGGTGAGAATGGAAGGACGTCATATGACGTCCTATCAGAACGAGAGAATCAACTTGCGCCCGTCATTGTACTATAGGGCGGGCGGAAGGTGGTTAAAGTGAAAGAGCGACTCGCTTTTTTCCATGTCATAAACCTGAAGTTAAGCTAGATGGTAATTGGGAAATTTATAGGAAAAGAGGTTAAAGGGTAGCTGTAGGTCTTATGCACATAGCTGTATTGTTTTTGACTTGTTCACATAGGTTGTCATTTGGAGATGCTAGTGAAGAGTATCATGTACAGCACTACAAAGCTTGAAGAAACTTTCAAGCTACTTTCCTTATTTTTATAAAGCAGTCCTTAGTTCCAGTCATGGAGTGCTGAATAACAGTCTTATGAAATGATGACTGTAGCTTTAACAAGATATTACAGGCTAAGTTCACCTTTGTGAAAAATAATAAATGCACATATTTTTGCAGGAAAAAAAAAGTGCATTTGATATTTTTTTCACAGGAGCCTGCAAAGCATTTTATCCATGATCTAACCTTTTAGTTATCGAGCTGTAGGCAGTGTGAACACACACTCATCCATTGAAACTACAAGTCCATCTTCCATGGTGGCAGACAGGACTTGTAGTTGATTCATTCACAGTTTGCTGTAAATGAATGACATACCTCAGCAGGCAGCGAAGAACACCAGCCCATTGTCACAGGTAGGGGGCTCTGGCAGCAGGATATGGGTGAATAGGGGCATGTTACACCCCAAGAGTCGGTTCACACTGAGAATCACACAAGAAGCACATGCATACACTATTTTTGGAAACTCACTGCAACCAGTTCTCGGGGTACTTCTGGAAAATGTGATGCGGTGCAGGCAAACACACTGCATTTGCAACCTGTTTTTGAAGTTTCATTAACATGAGCGCAGTGCTGGAAATCGGGTTTCCTGCACCGCGCTCTGTTGTGAGCAGACCCTAAATGGGGGTGTAAGCTGTAACATACTGCATTTCTGTCAGACAATGTACCACTTCGCCCAGAACATTGTTGCAATTTAAATGTTTAGGCATTCTTATGTTCATTTCTTTTGTTTGTGTTGGTATGACACAAAAAGTGGAGTAACAAAAAGCCAAATCTGACACATTCCACGCAAAGCCCCAAAAATGGACTGGGCAAAATTATTGGCACCTTCTCAAAATTGTAAGAAATAATTGCATTCCAAGTTTGTGATGCTCTTGTAATTTGTAATTAAACTCACCTGTATCAATTAACAGGTGCTGACAAAATAGAAATCACACAGGAAAATGGTGAAAAATTGACTTCACCTCTCTGTTGTGTTTCTCGGAGAAGAGAAAGAGCAGAAAAGATATTATCTGATGATTTGAGAACAAAATATGGGAAAATATACTGTGGACAGATGAAACCAAGATTGAGTTGTTTTGGAAGAACACACAACACTATGTGTGGAGAAAAAAAGGCACAGCACACCAACATCAAAACCTCATCCCCACTGTAAAACATGGCGGAGGGAGCATCATGGTTTGGGGCTGCTTTGCTGCCTCAGGGCCTGGACGGATTGTTGTCATTGATGGGAAAATGAATTCCAGAGTTTATCAAGACATTTTGCAGGAAAACGTACGACCATCTGTCCGCCAACTGAAGCTCCGCAGAGGATGGGTGATGCAACAGGACAATGACCCAAAGCATACAAGTAATTCAACAAAACAATGGCTGCAACAGCACAGAATACGCCTTCTGGAGTGGCCCAGACAGAGTCCTGACCTCAAACCGATTGAAATGCTGTGGCATGACCTTAAGAGAGCGATTCACACCAGACATCCCAAGAATATTGCTACACTAAAACAGTTTTGTGAAGAGGAGTGGTCCAAAATTACTCCAGATCGTTGTGCAGGTCTGATCCGCAACTACAGGAAACGTTTGGTTGAGGTTATTGCTGCCAAAGGAGGGTCAACTAGTTATTAAGTCCAAAGGTTCACATACTTTTTCCTCCCTGCACTGTGAATGTTTACATGTTATGTGCAATTAAACCATGGCAACATCTAATGTTTGTGTAGTATTATGTTCAGCAGACTGTGTTCTTCTATTGTTGTGACTTAGATGACGTTCAGAGCACATTTTATGCCCAATTCATGCAAACCTCCACGTAATCCCAAGGGGTTCACATACTTTTTCTTGCAACGGTACATCGCCATGTGAATGAAAAGGAATGCTATTGTAGGAGACTCAGGAGGACCCCACTCCTGACACAGAAACATAAAAAAAACAGATTGGAGTTTGTCAAAACTTACCTGAGGAAGCCAAAATCCTTTCGGGAGAATGTGGACAGATGAAACAAAATTACAGCTTTTTGGTAAAGCTCATCATTCTACTGTTTTCAGAAAAAGCAATGAGTCCTTTAAAGAGAAGAGTATAGTCCCAACAGTTAAACATAGTGGAGGTTCACTGATGATTTGGGGTTGCTTTGCTGCTTTAGGCACTGGATGTCTTGAATGTGTACATGGTTTTATTAAATCTGAAGACTACCAAAGAATTCTGGGGTTCAGTGTAGGGTCCAGAGTCATAAAGTTGCAACTTCTTCAGAGGTCATGGGGCTTACAGCAGGACAGTAACCCAAAGCACACATCAAAAAGCACCCAGAACCAGTTTCAGACAAAGCGCTGAAGAGTACTGAACAGTCCAACAATAGTCCAGATCTCAATCCCATAGAGTACCTGTGAAGAGATCTCAAATCAGCAGTTGAGAAAAGGAACTCTTCCAATCTGAGAGACCTGGAGCAGTTGGTGAAAGAAGAATGGTCCAAAATTCCAAGAGAAATGTAAGAAGCTCATTGAAGGTTACGGGAAGTTATTGATTTCAGTTATTTTTCCAAGGGGTGTGCTACCAAATATTAAATTGAGTGTGCCAATAATTTTGTCCAGTCAATTTTTGGGATTTTACATGCAATGTGTCTGTTTTGGCTTTTTGTTCCTCCACTTTTTTTGTGTCATACCAATACAAACAAAAGAATGCCTAAACAATTAATTGCAACAGTTTCCTTGGCGAAGTGGTGCATTATCTGACAGAAATTAAGGGTGCCAATGTTTTTGGCCATGACTGTAGGAGAACCTATCCTTTTAATAGGCTTTCAGCAAGCTTAAAAAAACGTTGCTTGAAGTGTGCCGAAAGCTTTGCAGATACTTCTTTTCCTGTCAAGAAAATCCAATGTTGGACTGCGCCACCAATGCAAATAATCACAGGTTGTAATACTGTGGGGAAGCAGCTATTCTTTCTATATATACAGTGACCAGTGCAGTGCTACAAAATAAAAAAAACCTAAATCCAAGATTATTGATGAAGAGATTAAATATTTTAAATGAAAAGTCCAACAATCTTCTTTATAGTGCTTCGATTCTTCTGTAATCACCAAGTGCTTCAAACATAAAAGTGCAAGATTGCACCACCAAATGTCTGCTCACCTCCAGCAGTGTGACCTCACAGTTTGGTCTAACTGCACTTTTGGTCCCAAAATGGACACTGAAGATCAACTTGATGGATTTCAACTGTAGTTCACACCTTGTTCGGATTACAACTCCCACCATCATTTCACCTCATAAATAAAAGACTCCACATAGTGCGTAAATTGCCCTCTCCGGTTTCCTCCAGCCGACCCCTCACCAGCACTCTCCCTCCCAGCATGCACTGAGGCCAAGGGCTCCGAGTTGTATTCCGAACAAGACATATATAGTTGTTATCATAGCGGTCATGGAGCAAAATGTGGTTTTGGGAGATGTTTTGTTTCCATGGTTAAATAGTTTGTGCAATATTTTGGAGAGTTTATATTTGAAACAAAATGTATTTTAATTCAGTTTTGTTTTCCACAGATTCTCCCTGGCTTATTCATAGGGAACTTCAAAGGTATGTTCATTTTCTTTTTATCTAATTCTTGGTAGCTGTTTTTCATTTTAAAGAACCAGTATCTCTTAAAGCGGAACTAAACTCTCAGAAATTCTCACCTTCTCATCCAGCCCCTAAACACGTCTCAAAGATATGTAAACCCAACATTTACTATTCCTGATACATGACGTCTCTACCGCGTACTTGTGTGAAAAAGTATCCTGCACTCTTTGTATTGCTTTCTGGTGTTCTTGCAAGTCCCTCTGCTTTCCTAATAAAAACTGACTACGCTAGGCAAGAGAACACAACATGGTCAGTTCTGTAGTTATGCTGTGCTCTTCTCCAATGATCAGGTTTGTCCAGACCCCCCCCCCCTTCCCAACACACACACACACACAGCCTTTCACTGGCAAGATCAGTGTACTGCTGTTTCTCCTCCCCCAGCTTTTATTTAGCTGAGAACAGAGGGAATAATGTGATCTGAACACTAAAAAAAAGTGTTTTTCTTAAGCTAAAAAAAAATGCTGGATACAAAACGCTGGTAATAGCATTTTTTGTAGCGTTTAGGAGCGTTAGCGTTTTTACAGTACATGTAGAGAAAAGCTAGAAAAAAGTTAGGAGCATTTTAATAGCATTTAGGAGTGTTTAGCGTTTTTTTTTTCTGTTGGAATAACGCTACAAAAAACTCTACAAAAACTATTTTTTTGTTGCTTCGAGACGCTGAAGCACAAAAAATGCTTATAGCCGAAAGTAGTGTGCATGGACACAGGATGACACTAGGAACAGAAAGAAAAATGCTAATAATTCTAGGAGCTTAAATAAATGCTAGGGTGCATGAAGCCTCATAATGTTTTTTATATGTATCCACTTCCCACCCATAGGACGTTCAATGACACCCTGGACTTTCAGTGGTTATACCAGGATGATGCCTGCACCCACAGACATCATCCCTGTATTGTTTTTAGGGCTGGTGATTTTCTGTGTGTAAAGCCATCCTAGTGGATAATTAGCTGCTGGATTGCTTTTACAGGAGGGGTCATTCCTCACCCCCACTGCCCTCTGGTGCCTCTCTGGGCTCTCCAGTCCTTACCATAGAGCTGACCAGGGAACGGTTTGTCCCTGATCATCTCTATGCTATTAGAAACCAGAAGCAGCAAGTATTTTGCTTCTGGATTTCCGATTTCTGTCTTCTGTTTGTCGGCCATTGCCGGCTAGTACAAGTATCGGATCAGAACAATCTTGGTCTGATCTGATGCTGTTAAGGGCAGAGAACTTGTCTGAGGTCTAATAGACCCCAGATGTCTCAGTAAAAAGTACCTGTGACTGTTGTCACAAGGGATGTTTACATTCCTTGTGACCGCAATAAAAGTGATCCAAAAAAAAAATGTAAAGCGATAATGTAAAAAAAAAATCAAATAAAGTATGGAATAAAATAAAAAAAATGCCCTCAACCCACTGTACTCGCATGCAAAGGTGAATGCATGCGTCGGTCCCACACATATACGTAAACCTGCACTTATGGGAGTTCTAAATAATTTACTAGCAAAAAAATAATTTTTTATATGTGAGAAAAATCAGAATTGGCCCCGTAGGGAAGTAGGTATACACAAATACTGTGTTTCCCCGAAAGTAAGACCTAGCGGTACTTTTTGACGCTGCAGGGCCCCATGAGAGGCTCAGTCCGTCCCTGTATGTGCCACTTCTGAAATAAGCAGGCATTGAGGGGACAGACAGCGAGGCAGGCACTTCTCAGAGTTTCAGGAGAGGGGCAGGTCCACATCCCTGCCGTGGGTGCTGAAGTCGGAGTGCTGGAGGGGTGGGCAGAGTATGCAGCAGGTAAGTGTGTAATCCCCCGACACTGGTGACAGCACTGCAGCTTCATGTAGTAGGTAGGGGAGAGGGGGGGGGAGAAAGGGGGCGGGGGGGGGGCTTGCTTTAAATCTTACCTTTTTGTGGAGCTGGTGGAGATGTCAATAAAAAAAAGACCTACCCGAAAATAAGCCCTAGTGCATTTTTTTCACCTAAAATTATTATAAGACAATGTCTTATTTTTGGGGAAACACAGTATTTTGCCCTTCATTTCTATTTTAAGCTGAATAGGTGGGGGTTTACAATCACTTTAATTTTGTGTTTTAAAGGGAAACTATAATGTTTCTGGGTAAGGCAAATATAAATTCATTTACTTTAAAGTGAGCCCATCACTATACACAGGGTACCCCGTAAAGCTCTCCCTGTAAACAAAGACAGTACATACTTCTTTACAGCTCCCCATGCCACCAAATTCCGATGTGAAATTGTCCCTTGGAGTCTATTGGGAAACCAATATTTTTGGGATGCTAGTAGGTGGTTGTGTTGCATAGATGTTAGTCTCGTTGCTTGTTTAATCAAAAAGAGAGAGCAACAGAATTAGCATATACTGTAAGTAAAGTAAGTAACTGATTGTCAAATTATTGCTTTTAGGAATAACATCTGACATAATCATTGTATATTGTTTCACTCATAAATTCATGAATGTATGTTGTTTGACTTATACAATTTGATGGATATTTTATTGCTGGAGACCTGAAGATTTCAGAAGAATGGATGTATTCATACTAAAAATGAAATGTTGAAGAAAGTTATTGATTTGTGGACAAATAGAGGTCATTGAAGGCGTTTTGATGTGCGGCACTGGATACGTTCTGGAAACTTGGTGGAAAAGCTCTGTGTTCTTTTTCCATTTGGAACAACATGTTGTTGAATTTGGATTCAATTCCTCTTTGTCAATCAAGACAAAATCTAAGAATCACCTGAATCAGGAGGCAGACCTGCGGATCACAGTCAGAAAGAAGGTTCTATATTTTGACAAAATCATTAAGGAGAAGGAGGAGCAAAGAAGTCATTGAAGTTTATGTTTGTCATTGGGATTGATTTTACTTTTTTTAGCAATTAGACTCTAATTGCTCAATTTTCAATTATATTCAGTAATAATTTGTGGTAAAAAAAATTAGAAATCAGATTTCTTAATTTTCAAATGTGATACTACTTTTGTAATAAACAAATGTTTCCTAGGGAGGTGGGCAGCTAAAACTTCCTTATTCTCCACTCCTCTTTTTTCCCTTCTCTGCTCCGCTGGTTGCAGGCTCCCTGATGTCGTGTATATTGCAGGACCAGTATTCCTGCTTTGTACATGAAGACGTTGAGGTCCCTCCCACATCCCAGAGTACCAAAGAGGGGTTGTGAGCACTGGATGTTGAGGTTAAGAGGAGTAAGGTATCTATAGCTGGTTATTCTATTCCCCTAGACCGGGTGTCGGCAACCCACGGCTCCAGAGCCGCATGCGGCTCTTTTTCACCTTTGCTGCGGCTCCGGAGCACACTGCCCACCAGGTGACAGGCAATAGGGTTGCCGTAGCTCAGTGGTCGGCAAGCCGCGGCTCGCGAGCCACATGCGGCCTCTTTACACATTTTAATGCGGCTCTTCTGTGTGCCGGGCGCCCGCTCTCCTCCCTCCTCTCGGGCGGCCGCCCCAAAAGTCAGGACTCTGCAGCTAGCCCAGCAATGGGCAAACTACGGTCCGGCGGACCTTGTAATCCGGCCCGCGGAGCGTGGCAAACATTGGCTGTTAGCATGTAGGCGGGGCAGCGTGACGAACTCCTCTCCTCTCACAGTCTGCCATGAAGACCAGAACGGCGCGGGAACACGGCGAGAGGAACGCGCGGAGCAAAGGTAAGTGAATTGACACAATATGGGGAATGAATTACTATAGGGGGATGAATTACTATGGGGGATGAATTACTATATGGGCGATGAATTACTATGGGCGATGAATTACTATGGGGGATGAATTACTATATGGGGGATGAATTACTATATGGGGGATGATTTACTATGGGGGATGAATTACTATATGGGGGATGAATTACTATGGGGGATGAATTACTATGGGGGATGTATTTTCAGTTTTAAAAATGTGGCTCTCAAAATAAATTTCAATCGTGGTTTTGGCGAGATTTGGCTCAGTTGAAAAAAAAGGTTTCCCACCACTGCATTAAGGTAAGAAACAATATATGCAGTGTCTGATTTGTTTTAAATGTTGCAATGGTTTTGCGGCTCCCAGTCTTTTTTTTTCCCTTCGGAAACGGGTCCAAGTGGCTCTTTATGTCTTAAAGGTTGCAGACCCCTGCCCTAGACAAAATCAGCTTTTAAAGTGTCACTAAATGTTCCAAATTAAAAAAACCTTTCTAATCCAGCGTACTTTTAAAAGTTCTTTCAGCATGCCTGATGAAGTCCCTTTTTCCTTTAAATATATGTTCATCTTCAGCAATTTTTTCCAGAAATTCCCCAAAACAATTCCATATCCTCTGAACAGAACATACCAGTGCGACTCCTCTCCATTACACATGCAGCTGTTGAGGGGCTACTCCACAAAGACCGCTGAACCCTCAATCCTCCTGATGATGTGTACATAACTGGCATTGTGTATTTTTTCTATATAGAATAACATAAGATTTTTGTACTTATTGTAAAATCTTTTTCTTGAAGCCCCCAGATGGGCTGCACATTACATTGTCACTCCTGGTCTCCAGTAATTATTGGGATCTGGCTCTTTATCTTATACATTGAGGGACACAGAATTCAGAGACAATTGGGTTACACTGACACCTTTGGGAGGAACTGGACACTAATATACAAGAAATAGTGATCAGCCTAGTATAACCCCTCTCACTCCCAACATGCATGTTTTTTGCTGATATCCTTTGAGGATGGTAGACTTTTCTCTACTGAGAACAGATTAAAGGAGGTCTATAGTCACACTTTCATTTTATAACATTGTGACGGAAGCGTAGGCAGGACAGAACGCACACGGAGGATGATAAACACACAAAGCTTTATTGAAATATGGGAGGCACTGAATCAGGGTAGGAAGGTAGCGTCCGGGTACCCAAAAGGGGGGGAAGAGGGGGGAGGAGTCCAAACAGTTATAATACGGCCCACGATAGTGCGATTCAGGTAGCGATGGCCCGAGCACTCGGGGGGGGGGGGGGGGGGGGGGGCAGTCCAGGTAGCTATGATAATCCAGACATGCAATAGGCAGTCCGAGCAAGTATTAATCCAAGTGGGCAGTTCCGGCAAGGATAATAGATTCAATGGGGCAGTCCAGGCAGGGAAAGTATGGGTGCATTCAGTGGGGGCAGTCCAGACAGGGCAGTATATGGATTCAAGGGGGGCAGTTTAGGCAGGAGAATATGAGCACTCATGGTTTAGGGGGTAACTTCCCAGAGGCACACAGCAGTCAGGAGACAGGGACCCGTGCAGCACTCAGCTTTCCAGGGACACAGCGGTCAGCAGGCAGGAACAGCTTTCCAGGGACAAACAGCAGACAGGAACAGCTTTCCAGGGACAAAGCGGTCAGCAGACAGGGACCCTCACGGTGCTCAGCTTTCCAGGGACAACCAGCGTTCAGCAGACAGGAACAGCTTTCCCGGGACAAAGCGGTCAGCAGACAGGGATCGCTTTCCAGGGACGAACAGCGATCAGCGGACACTCAGCGGGGTCTGGCCTCATCTCAGACCTCCAAACAGCAGACAGGAACAGCTTTCCAGGGACAAAGCGGTCAGCAGATAGGGACAGCTTTCCAGGGACAAACAGCGGCCAGTGGACAGGAACAGCTTTCCAGGGACAAAGCGGTCAGCAGACAGGGATCCCCCCCATGACAAACATCATCATTGTAACAACAGCATTACAAGCAATAGTGATATTTGACAATCCAGTATAAGCCTACTTGCACGCTTTGTGATTTCTTATCTGCTCATTCCTTTGGATTACTGGTCAAATTCTTAGGGCTGCATATTCCATAGTACCTTGCTGCCTGTAAGCAGTGATTCCTGTACTGACTTTACCTCCTGAAACCTCTCCTCTTAGCACCTCTGTAATTTAGAAGGCAGGCTCTGCAAAATGTGTGGCACAAACAGTACACATTTAGGCTCCATGCACACTAGCTTAAAAAAACGCCATGTATGGCTCCATTTCTCCTCCTCAACTTCCCTTAAGGAGATGCTACCGCCTGAAGGTACATAGTTGAGGCCTCACCCTCGTGGACAGATGGACTAGTTGCAGAACGCTTCTTGGCACATTTCTCCACCACTCACTTGGTCTCATCCTGTTTCCTCTCCATGCTTGCCCCAATCCCTTATTTTGATCTACCTCATTTTGATTTTCTTCTTTTTCTCTTCTCTCTCTCTCTCTCTCTCTTTAGCTTTCTCAGACTGTCTTTTTTGCTCTTGCCCAGCTCTCACTCTCTACATTTCCCGCTTGTATTATTGTGCCATTTGATGTTCCTAGCCAGTGGATTCTTATTGATGCACCCTGTTGTTTTTACTCATGGAACGCTCATGTGGACTCTATACATTATATTCTCTGTTTTGGTGTAGACTTTAGTTACACATATTGTTTGCTCTCTTTTTAATTGGCTTGGCATATCATGTATGTATCTTTCGTTTCTTTTATGATGTTTCTGCTAAAATTAAAAATATATTTGCCTCTAAAACTACGTTATTGTTCCATGATGCGACAGCATGGGAGATCTGTAACACATTGGGAGCAGTCCTGCCATATCTGGTCTGTTCTGCTCACAATCCACTAACAGTTCCATGGCCATCTGCAGTGCTTCTTTTTAACGACCTGAAATCAACAGCCTGGAATGCTGTCTGCTGCTTGAGTCTCCCTTGCCCTCATCAAGTGTGGCTTTCTTCTTGGCTTTAGCCTGGGAGGATTTCACCACAGTTATGCAAGAGTTTATGGTTCCAGTTTCAGTTTTTGTTGTAGCATCTGACTGCAAAGGACATAGGTGTACATCAGCACCTTCCTTTGTAAAATCTTTGAACTACCTGCAGCCTCTAAGGCTCAGTCTGATGACAACCGATATATACAGGTAAAATAAGTAGTGAACCCGTCACCATTTTTCTCAGTACATTTATTTCTAAAGATTTTATTGACATGAAAATCTCACCATATGTCGGTAACATCCCATGCAATTCATGCATACAAAGAAAACAAAAAAAAAAGGTCAGAAAGTAAGTTATGTGTAATAAAATGGAATGACACAGGGAAAAAGTATTGAACGCGCTAAGTGAAATTTATTTAAAATGAAAGTAAACCCACTTTGGTAACTTTTACCTACAGGTAAGCCTTTAATAAGGCTTACCTGTAGGCACTGTAAATATCTCCTAAATGTGCACAGTTTAGGAGATACTTCCTGTAGTGGTGGTATTTGATCACCACTAGGTTTTTCAGTTTTTTGCGATATAAATCTAAAAACACTGACATTTTTGAAAAAACCTACATGTTCTACTTTCTGTTATACAAATATCCAATAAACTCAAATTTCTTCATACATTTAGGCCAAGTGTATATTAATTATTTTGTGTGAAAGTTATAGCGTCTACAAACTATGGTATATATACTGAAATTTATGCAGCTTTTACTTTCTGACTGCCTCCCCTTTTTGGAATGTAGACACCCCAAGAAATTTGCTGAGGCATGTTGAGCTCAAGAAAGATTTTATTTTTTTGTCACAAGGTTTTAAAAGATGCCAAAAAAGTTTTCCTTTTTAGTTAGTTGTCATTTTAATAAGATATTTCTCACACATGCCATGGGTATATGTGGAACTACACCCCAAAACACATTCTGCTACTTCTCCTGAGTATGGGGATACCACATGAGTGAGACATTTTTGGGAGCCTAGCTGCCCCTTTCCACTCTTACTCACAAGGTTGTATTCCTTGTTGCCAAGGACAAGGTGGTTTTAAGACCTAGAGTCTTCTTCCTTTCCAAGGTGAATTTTGCCTTTCATCTCAAACCATGACATTGCATTTCCATCCTTCTGTCTAACCCCATTACATAAGAAGGAGATTTCTCTTCACTGTCTGGTTTTAGTTTGAACTGTGTGTTGACCTCACAGCCACTTTTTCCATTAGAAAATTGGACTCATTCTCAGATTTTTAAGGCTGAAACCTGACTTTATGTTCACACATTCTCTTAAAGTGAAGTTCCACCTGAACAAAAAAAAAAGTCAGCAGCTAAAAAAAACTGTAGCTGCTGAATTTTTAAAATACAGACGCTCACCATGGCTGGTTTCACCGGCAGCCTTCTCTCCCTGGCGCCGGCATCTTTGGTGTGGCCTCCCGGCTGTGACAGCTTGCACCTTCAAAGCCGGGAGCCCACTGCACATGCGTGAGAAGCGCTGCACTTTGTGAATGGCCCCGTAGTCTTCTGGGACCTGTCGCATGTCCCAGAAGACTACAGGGAGGGAGGAGGGGAGAACAACTTCCGCTTCCAATCGCCTAGGAGATCGCAGCAGAAGTGGGAGCTGGTACCTGTCAAATTCCAAAGGTGCCAATCTTTAATGGGGAGCGGGGGGACAAAGGCTTACCGCGGAACTTCCCCTTTTGGGTGGAGCTCCTCTTTAAGTTTTACAGGAGGAAAATGGAAGAGGTTATGCCAGGCTTTTCACAGTTTTTTTTTGTTTGCCAGTGTTCATTTCTTCCTCAAGTAGACAGTATAACCAAATTTCCTCAGCCAATAATGCAAACATAAACAGACCATATATGTCCTTTAAAAATATATATTCAAATTACAAGGTATGCAAATTAGCCATAGAGTTATAGCCAAGTTAGTTTCATGCATGCTGAAGTTGCTAAACGTCTTCATTGTCACAACCTTCTATGTTGGGCAGCACAGTGGCTAAATGGTTAGCACTTCCGCCTGGCAGTTCTAGGGTCATTGGTTCGAATCCCAGCCACGGCACCACCTGCCTGGAGTTTGCATGTTCTCCCTGTGCCTGCGTTGGTTTCCTCCGGGTACTTCGGTTTCCTCCAACTCTCCAAAAACATGCTGGTAGGTTAATTGGATCCTGTTTAAATTGGCCCTAGTATGTGTATGTATGAATGTAAGTTAGGAGCCTTAGATTGTACACCCCTTGAGGGTTAGGGACTGATGTGAATGTACAATATATATATGTGTAAAGCGCTGCACAAATTAACAGCGCTATATAAGCACCTGAAATAAATAATAAATAAATGGTTGAACTGGATGGATTTTTGTCTTTTTTCAGCCAGACTAACTATGTAACCTTGGCAAGTACACTAATGACAATGGCCAACACAAAGATAAATTGAGTATTTTTTGACCACTTTTGTCTGTCTAACTGCAAAATGGCGGTGAATAGAGCATGTCATATATGCAGGGATGATCACCTATAAGATGCTGCTCATTGCCCATGTGAAAGAGACTTGTACTATTAAAATATGTACATAACATATCTCTGCCATATCTCTATGCATTATCATTACCTTTGCAAACTGTCCATACATCATATTGTATATTAAAATTCTACATTTCCGTTAAAATGTTTGTTGAATTAAAACTAAAACAGGTTCCATGCAAATCACTTATGAAATTTAGAGTCACTTTGGGATATTACACACTTGTCAAGCTTATACTCCATTTGGCATTGGCAACTACTGAATAGTATATGTTGGTCATAATTTCAGTCGGTGCTAATTCCTCCTATCATCATGTCTGGAAAAAGCCTCCTTGTGTCACTGGAGGATTCATCTTCTCAAATATATTGTTGCTGGCAGCATCAGAGGCTTGTTAGATTCTGTCTCAGCTCCTTGGCTATATCACTGGTCATGTGAGCATTTGACTTATTTGCTTATCTTACTACTCCATGTGCTATAAAAGCACAGATGCTATGCTGGTAATCTTCTTAATAGATAACCGTTCTCATGCAGAGCACTAAAGTTATGCCTAATAATACTCGTACGCATTTAGATACTACCAACACATGCACTCATGAAAAATAAACAAAAAAAGGTAAACTGATCTTTATGCCTTTAACCACTTGCCGCCCAGCCACTGTAGATATACGGCGGCAGGGCGGCACTCGCAGGCAAAACCACGTTTTAAAACGGGTGTTTTGTAAACAAATAGGGGGCGCGCCGCCGCCCTATCTGTCCCGCCAATCACCGCCGCAGATGTGAGTCACCGGGTCACAGCCGTTCCTTAGCGGCTGTTTCCCGGCGATCGGCGGCAAACAGCGCCAGACAGCACAGCTGCAGTAGCTGTGCTGTCTGTCACTTCCCTGTCAGCTCGAGGATGAGCTGATCAAGAAAGAACAGTTTCTCTTTCTCGATCAGCCTTGTCCCGTGCAGTACACACCCCCGCCCCCTAGTAAAACACTCCCCTCACTCCTATAACCCTTCCCTGCAAAATAAAGTTAACCCCTTCCTCCCCATTGCCATTAGTACAGTGTTTTTTTTTTTTGCACTGATCACTGTATTAGTGTTTTTAGGGATGTCAGTGACCCCAAGTCAGTACGCCCCAATGTCAGAATGTCCGCCGCAGTCCCGCCATAAGTCGCTGGTCGCTGCCATAAGTCCCTGATCGCCGCCATAATTCGCTGATCGCCGCCATTATTAGTATAAAAAAAACCCTAAAAATCCCAGTATCTTTCCCGCCATTTGTAAACGCTATAACTTTCACGTAAACCAATTAATTTACACGTATTGGGTTTTTTTTTTTAGCAAAGACATGTCGCAGAATGCATTTTGGCAGAAATTTATGACTAAATTTGATTTTTGCATTTTTTTTTTACTGGACATGTTTTATAGCAAAAAGTCCAAAATATTGTTTTTCCTCAAAATTGTCAGCCTTTTTTTTTATAGCGCAAAAAATAAAAGCCGCACAGGCGATCAAATACCACCGAAAGAAAGCTCAATTTGTGTGGAAAAAAAGGATGTAAATTTAATTTATGTACCGTATTGCATGACCGCGCAATTGTCCGTTAAACTAGCGCAGCGCTGTATAGCAGAAAAATGGCGTAAATTGCAGTATTTATACCATAGTTTGTAGACGCTATAACTTCCACACAAAGCAATCAATATACACTTATTGGGATTTTTTTTACCAAAAACATGGAGCAGAATACATTTTGGCCTAAATTTATAACCAACTTTGAGTTTACTATATATTTTTTATAGCTGAAAGTAAAAAATATTGTTTTTCTTCAAAATTTTTGGCCTTTTTTTGTTTATAGCATGAAAAATAAAAAGCGCACAGGTGATCAAATTACACCGAAAGAAAGCTCTATTTGTGTGAAAAAAAGGGCGTAAATTTCGTTTGGGTGCAGCATTGCATGACCGCGCAATTATCAGTTGAATTAGTGCAGCGCCGAGTAGCAAAAAGAGGCCTGGTCATTAAGGGGGGTAAATCCTCTGGAGCTCAAGTGGTTAAATGCTTTCCTTTTTGTGTGTCTACCATTAAACCCAACGAAAAGGAGCCAGGCTACAAGCTACTTTTGCACATTTTTGGATGACTTTTGTCATGTTACAGGAGCACTTTTTGATTTTAAAAACTATTTTTTTTTTTTTAATCTGTTTTCCCAAGTGACACCATGCTGACATTGGGGCAGGCATTTGGTCTCTACTGAAGGGAAGGATCGGAGTTCAGAACGGTTGATTCTTTCAGCAGGGATCACATGACTTGGGTGCTGTGGGATTCCAAAACTGTATACAGTGCAAGTATGTTTCATTTAAGTCTTGTAAAAATACCCCTTGCAGTGTACTGAACAGTGCATTGATGGTGCTTACTCATATTAGGCCTGGAGCTTGCCAAAATGAATCATTACTCACATTGATAATGTGACTGTATACTCTACAAAAAAGAAAGTCATTGAGGGTGGGGAGGGGGAGATTTACTAAAACTGGTGCATGCAGAATCTGGTGCAGCTGTGTAGAGTGACCAATCAACTTCTAACTTCAGCTTGTTCAATTAAGCTTTGGCAATAAAACCTAGAAGCTGAAATATAACACATGCACATTTTGTTTATTAATTGGTATGGATGTATTTTTTTTTTGCAATGGGAAGGATTAACCTTTGAAACATGTTGGGTACCTGATTGTAGCATATGCATAGATTGGCTATAGCATGTTGGCTTAGCTCAGTCTCTCTTTAGCCATGTTACATTAACATCCTATAAACGTCCACCATTCTGTATCTTTACTTTTTGAATAGCATTCAGTGTTTCCCTAGATTTTTTGGAATCCTAGCAATACTATATATTTTGCAACATTTAAAAAAAAAAACTGTATGTTGTCGTGAAACTTTTCTTTAGTTTTTACATTTTAGGATCAATACACTTAAACGACCAAGAATACAGCCCTGGCCAAACGTTTTGAGAACGACACACATATTAATTTTCACAAAGTCTGCTGCTTCAGTGTTTGTAGATCTTTTTGTCAGTTACTATGGTATGCTGAAGTATAATTACAAGCATTTCATAAGTGGCAAAGGCTTTTATTGACAATTACATTACGTTAATGTAAAGAGTCAATATTTGCAGTGTTGACTCTTCTTTTTTAAGACCTCTGCAATTCACCCTGGTATGCTGTCAACAACTTCTGAGCCACATCCTGGCTGATGGCAGCCCATTCTTGCATAATCAATGCTTGGAGTTTGTTAGTTTTTATGTTCACCCGCCTCTTGAGGATTGACCACAAGTTCTCAAAGGGATTAAGGTCTGGGGGATTCTTGGCCATGGACCCAAAATCTTGATGTTTTGTTCCCCAAGTTATCACTTTTTCCTTATGGCAAGGTGCTTCATCATGCGGGAAAATACATTGTTCGTCACCAAACTGTTCTTTGATGGTTGGGAGAAGTTGCTCTCAGAGGATATTTTTGTACCATTCTGTATTCATGGCTGTATGAGCCCACTCCCTTGGCTGCGAAGCAACTCCATACAAGAATGGTCTCAGGACGCTTTACTGTTGGCGTGATACAGGACTGATGGTAGCTCTCACCTTTTCTTCTACAGACAAGGTTTTATTCCCAGATGCCCCAAACAATCGGAAAGGGGATTCATCAGAGAAAATGACTTTACCCCAGTCCTCAGCAGTCCAATCCCTGTGCTGTTTGAAGAATATCTCTCTGTCCCTGACATTTTCCTTGGAGAGAATTGGCTTCTTTGTTGTCCTTCTTGACACCAGGCTATCCTCCATATGTCTTCGCTTCACTGTGCATGTAAATGCACTCACACCTGCCTTCTGCCATTCATGAGCATGGTGGTGCGGCAGCTGAATCAACTTTAGGAGACCGTCCTGGCGCTTGCTGGATTTTCTTGGTGCCCTGAAGCCTTCTTCACAACCTAAATGTTTAAAGTATATTCATACCCAGATATTTTTATATTAGTTTTGGATTCAGGAAGGATTAGAACTGCTGTCAGGTTTCACAACCTTTAGAGGCTTTGTTGTAGAACTTGTTTCACTTTCTATCTGCTTAAAAGGTTGTCCCCAGGACAGGAAATAAGAGGAAATTATTATTATATTATTATTATACAGGATTTATATAGCACCAAAAGTTTAAGCCGTGCTTTACAACATGAGGGCAGACAACGCAGGGCAGGTAATAACTGTGGGGGATGAGATGATGGAGAAAATAAAAGTTAGTTGGAGGAAGGATAGGCCTCTCTGAAGAGAAGGGTTTTCAGGGATCATCTAAAAGTGGACAGAGTAGGAGATAGTCGGACAAATTGGGGTAGAGAGTTCCATAGGATGGGAGAGGCTCAGGAGAAAATTTGGAGGTGAGCATGGGAGGAGTTGACAAGGGACCTAGAGAGCAGAAGGTCTTGGGAGGAACGAAGAGAACCGTTCGGTTGGTATTCTGAGACAAGGTTAGTGATATAACTGGGGGCCCAGTTTTGTAAGTCGTTAGTATTTTGCATGTGATTCTGTATGCCATATGCTGTTACTGAGCGGATACAATACTACTACATTGAAGAGATATGCGTTTTTAAAGAGTTCTACTTGTAAGCACATTTTTAATAAATAGACCCATTTATAATACATACTACACTATATGGTATTTTTTTTTTTACCTATGATATGATGTTTGGAAGCTGGATCAGTATCCGGTAAGTCCATTGTTTGGAAGGTGGATTTTGTTGCACTAGTGGTGTTGAAGAGGGGAGCACATATTATATGTTTAAGGACACTACACTATTGTACGTTTTCTCCGGAGGTACTCTACGAAGATAAGAATGCATTTGAAGTATCAGTTTTTGAGTGGATTTTTACTATGGAATGAAATTTGAAGTCAAGTACAAGTATTTTTAGAGTTAAGAGTATTTTATCCAGCCACATAGAAGTGGACACTGGGTGGATCAATATACATTTTGAACACAATATACGCTAAGATTTGGATTTTGAGTTTTTATTTGATGTTTATGCAATAAGGATAATGCAGTATATGTAGCTTTTGCTTTTTTTTTTTTTTTTTCTTTGAGGTAGACGTGGATATTGAAAGAGTGATTCTATGGAGATGGATCAAGTGGGAGTATGAATTCTGAATAATATTTGAAGATTTCACAGACGCTAAGAAGGTTTTATTTGACTTTGGACTTTGTGGGAGAAAGTGTGACTTTTTGTGCGTCTAGGGTGTTATAATGATATTTTTGTGGGTGTACCGATGTTTGCTATTCAGGTATAGGTAGAATGAGAACCAGTGAAGAGTACAGTCACAAAGACCAAAGTGGAGTTTTTTTGAGGAGGACAGGTGGTCCTCTTTGTCAAAGGCAGCAGAGAGGTCCAGGAGTAAGAGTAAACAATAGTATCCAATGGTTTTAGCCATTAGTAGACTATTTGTGTGTTTGAGTTGCAGGAGAGCAATTTCTGTGATGAGGGGTGAGGGCAAAATCTAGACTGAAGGCATCAAGAAGGTTATAGACCAGGCATTCAAGGAGTTTGGAGGAGATGGGGCTTATGTTGTTAAGATTGATGGGGTCCAGTGAGGGCATTGTAAGTATAGGAGTGACTACTGCATGTTTTAGAGAGTTTGGAAAAATGCCAGAAAAGAGGGAGAGATCGAAGATGTGATTTAGAAAGTGTAGGATAGAGCCAGAGGGTGACCGTACCATTTGTGAGGGAACAGGGTCTAGGGGGCAGGTGGATAGGTGGGCGTTAGAAAAAGGTTTAGCAACCTCATCTATGGTAGTGGGGTTGAATAAGGGAAGAAATGATTGTATCTTTTGACAAGGAGTGTTAAGTGAGGGAGGTATCTGTTCAGCAGAGATATCCTCACAAATTGTATCAATTTTATTTTTTAAGTGATTGGCAATCTCCTGGGCATTGAGGGAGTTAGTGGGTGAAGGCAGTGGAGGATGAAGTAGAGAGTTGAAGGTAGAGAAGAGTTGACGGGGACTGGATGAGAAGTTAATGAGAGTGATAAAATAATTCTGCTTGGCAGTGTGGAGGCAGGAATTGTGCTTTTGGAGGGCAGTTGAAACTAAAATTTTTCCAAGACTTAGTCTTACACCATAGACCCTCAAAGAGCATGGCTATATTTTTTGAGACGTCTGGTGTCATCTGTTTGCCAAGGTTGTATGGTTTGGAGCTTGATTCTGTGTGTAGTGAGGATGGCGAGCATGTCTAGGGAGGATGACCGTGAACTGTTGTAGACAGAAGTGGTTTTGTTGGGCGGGAAAGGAGTAAGATTTTGTCACAGAGGTAGTCAGTTGCAGAGTTCAGAAAAGAAGGGTTAAGGTGGCGAAGGTTTCTACAGGTAACTGTTAGGTGGTTGGAGGGAGAGGGGGTGGAAGACAGGGGACAGAGTGAAACTGATAAGGTAGTGAGTAGAGAGAGGAAAATGCATGGTGGAGAGGTTGCATGGAGGACATAGATGGAAGAAAACAAGGTCAGGGTTGTTGCCATCAGTGTGAGTAGAGGCATGTATCCATTGCTTCTGGTCTAGAGAAGAGATTAGACAGAGAAGTTTAGAAGTAGTAGAAGTGTTAGTTAACAGGGATGTTGAAGTCATTGAGAATGATTGTGGGAATTTCAGAAGAGAGAAAGTAGGGTAGCCAGGAAGAGAGATCATCAAGGAGGGTGGCCAATAGATCACAGCAATTCTTAGAGAAACTAGAGAAAATAGACAAATGCAATGTGCCTCACTTGAGGAGAGTGTTAGAGAGGGAGGTGGGTGAAGAAACTGAAAGGTGCTATTTTGGGCTATAAGGATTCCCACGCCATCTCCCTTCTGGGGGGAGTGAGTCTATAGGAGACCACCATGGGAGAGGAAAGCAGGAGAAGCAGTGTCGGATTCATGGAGCCAGGTTTCAGTAACAGCAAGTAGATTAAAGGAGTTAGTGATAAAGAGGTTGTGGAGAGAGGTGAGTTTATTACAGAGAGAGCGGATGTTCAAAAAGGAGCAAGAGCAAAGGGAGGCTAGTTTTTGGAAAAAGAGGAAAGGAAACTAAATTGTGTGGATTGTGGTTCCTGCCAGTCAGTGTAGGGTGATGAGTTCATTGGGCACAGTTAAATTATGGAAGCCAAGGGTCTGTCCAAGGGTTTATCCAGAGGTTAGGAGAAGCAGAAAAGTGAGGGAGGTAATATGTGAGTGCGATTTATGTGAAGGGACATGCCCCAGCATCCTGGAGGTTTAATTAACATGTGGGTTTAGAATTAGCAGGAGTTGGCAAAGATACATAGACACAATGAAAGCAATCAGTTTTCTTTTTTTTTTGTTTGCTGTATTGTTGAGCATTGTTCGCAGCCATCCCTGGATGACGTGACTGAAGATAGATTTACATAGTCACATAGTTAGTCCGGCTGAAAAAAGACAAAAGTCCATCCAGTTCAACCATAGAAAAAAAAAAGTTATAATCCTATACCCACAGTTGATCCAGAGGAAGGCAAAAAAAAACCCAGCAAAGCACGATCCAATTCCTTCCTGATCCCTGAGAGACAATCGGATATTCCCTGGATCAACTTTACCTATAAATGTTAGTATCCAGTTATATTCTGTGTATCTAAGAAAGAATTGAGGCCTTTTTTGAAGCAATCCACAGATCTGGCCAGAACCAACTCCTTGAAGGAGTCCATTCTACATTTTCACAGCTCTCACTGTGAAGAAACCTTTCCATGTTTGGAGATTAAATTTCTTTTTCTCCAGACGTAAAGAGTGCCCCCTTGTCCTCTGTGATGACCTCAGGGTGAATAGCTCTACACCGAGTTCACTATATGAACCACTGATGTATTTATACATTGTGATCATATCCCCCCTTAATCTCCTCTTAAGAGAGAATAAATTCAGTTCCTCTAATCTTTCCTCATAGCTGATCTCCTCCATGCCTCGTATCAGTTTAGTTGCCCTTCTCTGTACTCTCTCAAGTTCCCCAATGTTCTTTTAGTGAATTGGTGCCCAAAACTGAACTGCATATTCTAGGTGAGGTGTTACTAATGATTTGTAGAGGGGTAATATGATATCTCTCTCTCTGGAGTCTATACCTCTTTTAATACAAGAGAGGATTTTGCTTGCTTTAGAAACCGCAGCTTGGCATTGCATGCAATTATTAAGCTTGTAATCTACCAGAACCCCCAGATCCTTCTCCACCACTGACTCTACCAGTTGTACCCCCCCTAGTATGTATGATGCATGCATATTCTTAGCCCCCAAGTGCATAACCTTACATTTATCAACATTAAACCTCATTTACCACATAGTTGCCCAATTAAACAGTGCATTGAGGTCGGCTTGTAAGTTGAAGACATCCTGTAAGAACATTATTCCACTGCACAGCTTGGTGTCATCTGCAAAGACTGAAATGGGATTTTTAATCTCAGACCCTATATAGTTTACAAATATATATAACAAAAAGTAAGCGTCCCAACACTGAACCCTGGGGTATACCACTGATGACCCCAGACCAGAGTATGAATCATTAACCACTACTCTCTGAATACGATCTTTTAGTCAGTTTTCTATCCATTTACATACGTATTTTTCGAAGCTTGTAGACTTTACCTTACACATTAGCCATGTGTGGGGAACTGTGTCAAACGCTTTTGCAAAATCCAAGAATACCACGTCCACCGCCATCCCTCTGTCCAAGGTTTTGCTCACCTCCTCATAAAAAGAAATCAGATTTGTTTGACAACTTCTGTCTTTCATGAATCCATGCTGTCTGTTGTTTAAAATATTTTTTTTTCCAGCAAGAACTCATCCATGTGGTCTTTTATTAAACTCTCCAGTATCTTCCCAACCATAGAAGTTAAACTAACAGATCTATAATTACTTGATAAAGATTTTGACCCCTTTTTTAAATATTGGCACCACATTGGCCTTACGCCAACCCAGTGGTACTATGTCAGTCATTAAAGAGTCCCTAAAAATTAGAAACAATGGCTTTGAAATGACAGAGCTCAATTCTTTAAGGACCCGTGAGTGTATGCCATTCGGTTCAGGTGCTTTATTCACCTTTATACTGTCTAAATATTTTTGGATCATATCAATTGTGAGCCAATACCATGCCCATTATGGACAAGAGCTCCCCCATACTCCTTTGTATACACAGAGGTATTAAATAAATTTGCCTTCTCGTTGTCCCCAGTCACCCACTCTAGATTATTTTGTAAAGGGCCTACATGCTCGGACCGTACCTTTTTACATTGTGCGACATTTTTGTTTCTTTAAATAAAGGACTTGTCAAAAACTGTGTAAGTGTTTTATTTACCTCTTACTGATTCACTTAGGGGAATAAATATCTGTACATTGCTGAGCACATGTGCACTGGCGTACCCCCTGAAGCACACAACGGTGCAATCCCATGATCACAACACTCAGTACCCAGCCACTGTGAGTGGCCAGAGTATCTTGTGATCGCTATGCCCAATCATAGAACTTACATAATGACTTGTAAGCAAACTGTCATGAATCGCATTCATTCATGACGTTTTTCTTACCATTGTGACCTGAGATTGGTCACAGGTGATCACATGGTACCTGGGCCAATCTCAGCACCCTGTCCCATGTGATCAAATGATCACAGATCACAACAGTAAGCTAAATATTCTGAATGAAATCAATTCATGACTGGTAAAACTATTGCTTGCAACAGTGATTATTTGTTATAAGCAATAATAGTGTAAAATAAAATCCCTTGCTCCTCAGAGTAGTACAGTATCACTCTGAGGAGCGTGTAAAAAAAAATGTAAATGTAAAAATTATAAAATTTTTGTTATTTACATGCTGTCACCAGTGAGTATCCCTGATCACTGGCACACCAGTTATATGATGACGCTGTACTGCACTGGTGACAGTATGTGAAAGAAAAAAATGTTTTATTTTTTTATTTTCCAAAGAAATTGTGACAAAAAATAACTTAAAAAAACTCGCCATGCCTCTAACTAAATACCTTTGGACTGTCTGTTTTCCAAAAAGGGGTCATTCGGGGCTATTTGTACTTTTCTGCCATTTTAGGGTCTGAAGAAATGATATAGACCATCAATACATCAGGATTGATCAATTTTCATATATATATATATATATATATATATATATATATATATATATATATGCCATAGTTTGTAGACTCTATACATTTCACACAGACTAACTAATGTACACCAATCTGGGTTATTTTTTACCAAAGAAATGTAGTAAAATACATTTTGACCTAATTTTATTTAGATTATTTATTTGCAAAATTTGAAAACTGAAACTAAGAGTTTTTTTTTCAAAATGTTCAGTATTTTGTCTTTATGTAGCAAAAAATAAAAAAACCCAGTGGTGAATACTATTACCACCAAAAGAAAGCTGTGTTTGTGTGAAAAAACATGGGTCCAGTGTTACATGACCGAGCAACTGCCAGTTAAAGTAGCACAGTGCTGAATAGCAAAAAATTCCCTTGTTATGCAGGGGGTAAAACCTTCTGGAGGTCAAGTGGTTAAATTCCATACCATGAATATTGGCCTTTTTGTGTGGGCCCCTGTTGACCTCCATACAAGACCACGATCAGTATGATTAGGAGGAGCTCTACACTGTGGAATAAAGATCTAGTACAGTAGTAGGGAATCCCAGGCCACTTTGCTGCAATAATTTAAGTACATTTAATGGCCACTTCACAGGCAGGTTAAAGGCATCCCACAGACATGTTATTTAGGGGAGTTTTGCATGTATAATGTTGCCATTTAGGTGTTCTTAACATCTCTGCTTCTCGCCCGTGCTTATTATACTAAAAAATGGTCATTACTGTTGAACATTTGGTCCCCGTTGACTTCAATGAGGGTCAGATTCGGTACCCAAACGTTAGTAATGTTCACCACACCCTCCTAAAACCAAACCCAGGTACATTTAGCTGATTATAACCAACATTTTAGATTGTAAGCTCACATGAGTAGGGCTCTCCTGACCCTCTTGCATTGAATTGCATTGTAATTTCTGCCTTTATTTTTAAAATGCCACACAAACTATTGGTGCTATATAAATCTTATATTATAATTTTAATAAGAATAATATGTACAGGCGTGCCTCGGTTTCCAAACTTAATGTGTTCCGTGGGACTTTTCGTATTGCGAAAAATTCATAAAACCCATAGGAATCCCATAGGAATACACCGAAAACCAATTAATCCATTCCGGAGGTCAGAAAAAGTAAAAAAAAAAAAAGAAAAAGTCTTATCTGTAGCAGTCATACCCACAGAGATGGACGTGGTTCAACCATTTTGCTCCAACCCTCCATCTTGTAGATCTCTCTCCCCCTCTTTGCTCATCCCCTTCCCTCTCTGTTGAGTGACATGTGGTCGGTGCGTGTTTGCAGAGATCACAGGCACCAAACTCAGCGGGAGGGCGTCCTGGCTATAAAACCTCACTAGCTGGGTGCCTCTCTGTCTAAGAAACTGTGCAATCTGGGATATTGTAAATGCGTAAACCAAGCCCTTCACTGAGTTCAAAGACATTCCAGAGCAGTAATAAACTAGACACCACATTCAAAATCCATTTTTCCCCTATGATTTCATATCTTGGAATATGAGGGACTTAAACAAAAAACAGGCATATCTTCAGTTTGGTCATGTTAAGACAAATCGTTTGGTATATTGCGTTCCCTAGCTGAGATCAACAGGAGAGCAGAAAATAAAATCTCCTTAATCATCCCAGCAGGTATGTTATATTTCATAAGTAAATCTTCAGCAGACGATTCTGCATATTAATCGTGGGTGGAATGTTACATGTACCTAGGAAAAGTTATGGGCCAAAATATAAGCTAGGAGAATTTCTGGTTATAATTTAGGTCTCCACCTACACCTCCCTCCCCAAACAAGGCAATTGGTTCTCTGTTGTAAGGAGACACCCTGCTAAGATCCTAGAAAAAGGGCTGTTATGCCTGGAGTTGGTGTGAGAGAGAAAGAAGAGTCTCTTTTGTTTAACATCGAAACTGACAGTAGAGACAAGAAATCCTTTTGACTTATGAAACTTGAAGCTGCTTACACCAAGGCTGATTGGCAAATACATTAACCCTCTAAATTCCTTTCTGTTATCTCTTTGCTGTGCTATTGTTCTCTGTATATTTATATATATATTGGCTACATCATTTTCTGTAAATATTTTTTATTGCACCCTTTTGACCTTTTAGTAATAAATCTTACTTTCTGAAAGTTTTGAACTGTTTCTAACATCTTTAATGCAAACTACGAATTCCTGCTGCTGAAGAGCGCTACTGTGTGTGTTTAACCCTCTGTACAGCCTGCTTGCGGTGACAGTGGTATACAGACCAATTTTTTCAACCATCATAGTGTTATTGCTGATATTGCCGAGTTTCCTCTTTCTCTGTACAAAAAGGAGGTGGTGGCAGTTTGAAGGGTTAATTGCGTAATTAACCTGACCCAGTAACAATCGCGCTCAGGCTGCCGGTGCATCGATTGTGGTCCATTAGCTGGAAAATCGTTGTGCAGGGTGCGGCTGGGCGTGGCATTGTTATGCACGTGACATTGCGGTTTTAGATTGGCTAGTCCTTCGGTCACGAGTTTGGTGTGAAGGGCTGGGATCTGACATCGCGATCGTCACATTATCTGTTAAAAATTCTTTATAAAGTGCACTTTAAAGGCATAAATACTGTACAGGGACATGATAAAAAAATTGTGTAAATGCTTTGAAAACCAATTAGTCCGTTTCGAAGGTCAGAAAAGTGTCTTATCTGTTCAAAACTCTTTATAATGTGTACTTTAAAGGCATAGTACTGTACAGGGACATGATTTAAAAAAAATTGTAAATGCATTGAAAACCAATTAATCCGTTCGTATTGCAAAAACAATTTGTAAGCCGAGGCATTATTTTCAATGGATTTTCATTTGTAAACCAAAAATTACATTAACCGAGGCGTTCGTAAACCGAGGTACGCCTGTATTTACCAATTTAATGCTCCTCATTTCAGAATATTATTTCCTGATAGATTGAGATGTGATGTGTACAGTTTCCAGTACTTCACATCTCATCACCTACATCTCACTTTACCCTGTAATAAATCTAGGCCAAAATGTCAGTCTGATAATTTGTAAGATTAAGATAAGCCCTTTCAGCAAAGTGATAGCATGGCTAACTAGGTCATTTGACTAATCTCTGGGATAAATTTAGAGTATCTTTTGCTTGATGCTTAGAGCTGTCATTTTAGATGTATAATTGTAAATTAAATTTACCTTTTTGTACATTTTGCAGAAACGTTATTATTCTTGTCCCTACAGATGCTCGTGATATTGAACAGCTTCACAAAAACAACATTACTCACATTTTATCAATACATGACAGCGCAAGGCCAATGTTAGAGGTAAGCAGAACTGCCTTTCCCTTTTTCTCTTTTTGATGGGAGAATAATTTATGACATCCTTCCACATGTTCTTCTTTGTAAAATTAAATGTACAGAAATTCCAAAAATACAAGCAGGGTTTGAAGACCATGTTAACTTATTCAAAAGCAAAATATAGATTTACTGTAAGCTCCACATTAGTATATTGATTAACTATTTGTCCATGCATTAGGCATGCAAAATATCATTGCTACCTTCTGGAGTTCTAGGCGAAATGTCATGCTGTGTGTTTAAACAATGGTTACACTACTGAACTAAGACTAAAGCTTAGATCATCTGTCATCTGAGAATAAACTCTTTTTATGTCACATGGTATTTGTGCAGTGGTTTTTGGAAACAATATACTTTAATAAATTTAATTCAGTTTTTTGTAAAATATGAAAGATGTTACGAGTAAATCGATACCCAACATGTCACGCTCATGGAATGGCAGCAACCTACGGTACTTAAAAATCACCATAGGTGACACTTTAAAAAATGTAACAGGTACCTGTTTAGAGTTACAGAGGATGTCTAGCACTGAAATTATTGCTTTCCTATTGCTAATGTTTGCTGCAATACTTCACATGTGTGCTACGAACACTGTTTACATTTGTGTGCGCGACTTGTATATGCATTCACTTCTGTGCGCGAGCATGGAGGGATGGGGGCACGTTACATTTTTTGTATCATTAGTTATTTTATTTTTACACTGTCTCTATATATTTAAATCACTTTTATTCCCATTACAAGGAACATAAAAATCACTTGTTATAGAAATATGGATGACAGGTCCTCTTTAGAGCCCATTCACACTTGCGCAACTTGTCATGCAACTTTGGGGTCCAGAGTCGCATGATAAGTCGTACCCCTATGTTTCCCAATGAGTACTGTCCATATCTGTGCAACTTCAAGTCGCAGCGACTTGAAAGTAGTTCCTGCACTACTTTGGTCCGACTTTCATACGACTTGAGGGCCATAGACGTCAATGTAAACCCTCCAAAGTCTCATGCAAGTTGCACCCAGGGGCGGACTGACCATTTGAAAACTCGGGCACTGCCCGAGGGCCCGGGGTCAGTATGGGGCCCCATGAGATGCCCCTGGTACCTTTTTCATAGGCTTTTTTGAGTTTAGGCAAGGACACGGGCCCCATGATCCCCTATTGCCCGGGGGCCCCATTAGTTGTCAGTCCGCCACTAGTTGCATCTGAATGGTATACATGCGACTTGTGTGCAACTTTGTACAGTACAATCATCCTCCAAATCATGTCAAAGTTGCATCAAGTCACAATGAAAATCACATGCTTTTGAAGTCACACAAGTGTGAATGGAGCCTTAAGGAGAGATCTGGGGTCAAAAAGACCCAAAATCTCTCCTTTTACCTTTAAAAGAAAAAGATCAAAAACATTTTTTTTTATCTTTTGCTTTAAAAAAAATTGTGTACATCCTTCCTGGCCTGGAAGTGACGTCATGACACTCTCGTCCTCCAAGGCCATAGAGACTATCTCTTCTGTGACCAGCTGCCGCACTGATTGGTTCTCGGGTGCACCGATTGAAATGGTAAGCAAGAGAAACACTGGTAGGAGGGAGGGGAAGACATCCCTTCCCGCAACTACTGAAAGCAATACAGTGGCTAATGAGCCGCTCGGACCGCTTTCATCAGAAAGTCGGCCACCGGCAGAAAAAAAAAAAGATACTGGGGGTTATGGCTGATATTTTCAGCCGTAATCTGGCTGAACCACTTGCTAACCGTAACGGGTGTGTGTTTGTGTGTGTGTATATATATATATATATATATATATATATATATATATATATATATAATTATACATTTTGCAGTTGGCAAGTACTGCAGTAACATATGGAAACCAGTTAGTTTCCACTTTTTCACAATTTATTTCAGCTGAGATTATTTTTGATTTATTGATTTCTGTTACTTCACTTTGCAGTGCATATGGATAATGTGCAAACAGTAATTTGAAAGCAAACCTCTAAGTACAACTAGAGGGACAAGTAAGTATAGTACGTGGAGTGGATTTGGTCTGACTGCAACAAGGGGACTAAGTGAGAATATGAAAGAATGTATCAGCCGCACTCCACTCATAGCTCCTCTTGCTGTATTTATTAGTTGTCAACAAAGTGACTGCATACAATGTCTCCACCTGAGAACCAACATTCCTTGGCGTGTTTCACCATTCTTGGCTTCCTTACAAGGATAGGGGAAGTATCAACATAATGAACCACAGATCATCTCTGCTCTCTATAGAAAGCCCACCGTTTTTTCTGTACAGTGGATAATGAGCATCTCTCAACACAAGTTTTTGTTAGAGATGAGAATTTATTTTTTAAATTTAATAAATTGAGTGATGTTGAGGTTTACCAGGCCTTTAGGTAACTTGATGGTGCTAGGGTCTCAGGTAAAACAATGTAGTTTATTGGATGTAAGCAGATCTTATGTTATTCACACACAGAAGATAAACATCATTGGAATCTGGCGATAACAGTTGGGTCAGTAAGCAATACTGTGTGTGCTACCTTCATCCTGTGCAGGCTTCACTGGTCGGTCCAAGCAGTCTCTCGGGGTAGAAGCCATTTGGCAAGGTTAGATTTTCTTTGGTGATTATACACTATATTGCCAAAAGTATTAGGACACCTGCCTCTGCACACACATGAACTTTAATGGCATCCCAGTCTTAGTCCGTAGGGTTCAATATTGAGTTGGCCCCGCCCTCTGCAGCTATAACCGCTTCAACTCTTCTGGGAAGGCTGTCCACAAGGTTTAGGAGTGTGTCTATGGGAATGTTTGACCATTCTTCTAGAATCGTATTTGTGAGGTCAGGCACTGATGTCGGATGAGAAGGCCTGGCTCGCAGTCTCCGCTCTAATTCATCCCAAAGGTGTTCTGTCGGGTTGAGGTCAGGCCAGTCAAGTTCCTCCATTCCAGACTCACTCAACCATGTCTTTATGGACCTTGCTTTGTGCATTAGTGAACAGTCATGTTGGAACAGGAAGGAGCCATCCCCAAACTGTTCCCACAAAGTTGAAAGCATTAAATTGTCCAAAATTTCTTGGTATGCTGACACTTTAAGAGTTCCTTTCACTGGAACTAAGGGGCCAAGCCCAACCCCTGAAAAACAACCCCACACCATAATCCCCCCTCCACCAAACTTTACATTTGGCACAATGCAGTAAAGCAAGTTCCGTTCTCCTGGCAACTGCCAAACTTAGACATGTCCATTGGATTGCCAGAAAGAGAAGCATGATTCGTCACTCCAGAGAACAAGTCTCCACTGCTCTAGAGTCCAGTGACAGCGTGCTTTACACCACTGTTTCCGACGATTTGCATTGCATTGGTGATGTAAGGGGTGGATGCAGCTGCTCAGCCATGGAAACCCATTCCATGAAGCTCTCTATGCACTGTTGTGCTAATCTGAAGGCCACATGAAGTTTGGAGGTCTTTAGCTATTGACTCTGCAGACAGTTGGTGACTTCTGTGCGCTTCAGCATGTGCTGACCCCGTTCTCTCATTTTACATGGCCTACCACTTTGTGGCTGAGTTGCTGTTACTCCCAGTTACTTCCACTTTGCTATAATACCACTAACAGTTGACCGTGGAATATTTAGTAGCCAGGAAATGTCACGGATGTACTTATTGCTCAGGTGGCAACCTATCACAGTACCACGCTTGAATTTACTGAGCTCCTGAGAGTGACTTATTGTTTCATAAATGTTTGTAGAAGCAGTCTGCATGCCTAGGTGATGATTGTGTACACCTGTGGCCATGGAGGTGATTGCAACAATGATTTGGAGGGGTGTGCCAATACTTTTGGCAATATAGTGTATCTTGATGTATTGATGTTTATGATGAACTCTTAGAAGCATTACTGCCATGGTTGTTTCTTCAAAGCAATCTTGCAATCATACATTTTCTGACCATGTCTTGTGTCTGTAAGTACCTATGGAGTATATAGGTGACTGATTCTTAGTGCACCTAGTAGACGTATCCCATATGCCCCTCCCCACAACCCCACCCATTCTACACCATTTTCTCAAATAATAAAAGGTAAGTATATCCCCAATATACTTACCCTTGCTGTACAAGCTGTGGCTCTGGGATGCCATGGTGTTCTGTCGCATGATCTCAGCTAAAGGAAAGGAAAAGAGTTCAGATTTGCTGATCCCCCCCCCCCTTCAGCAGCTAGCACCTGTCTACATATATTTGATCAGGTTGATTGATAGGCCGGCTGTTACGATTTCCCATCCCATGTTTTTATTTCAGGAAGATCTGAATTTACAGGATGTGTTTTCTGACAAGTATCTGGTAATCACAAATGCAGTATGTTTCTAGAAATATATCATTTTGTATTTTTGGCCTCCCTTACCCTTGTGCTTTGTTGTACTTTGACGTGCCATTTGGCAATCTGCAAGCAAAATGCAAATTCAATTCTCTTACTAAATAAAGAAAATATTTGAAGGAAAGCTGTCACAAGGTAAACATAGAGGCTGTCAGTGCTGAGCTCTACTTTTGAAAATGCTAGTTGTCAAACAGGTTTTGGTGAGATGGGCTAAAAGGACCCCCCCAATTAATTAACATGAGATAAATTGGAGCCACCTGATAACACAAGGTGTTTCTAATTTTCAGTTTCAGGGGGATGTAAGGAGTTTATTTAAGGATTGTGGGGCAATGTCTTACCAATCATTCCTTATGTGACCATAGGCCATCTCTACACCCAGAACTGCTGGTTTATAGCACAGATACAATAGGAAATAAATTAGTTTTTTTTAAATTGTGATAGAAGCAAGATAAGCAGATATTTTCTTATGCAGGCCATAGACGGATCATTTATCGTCCGAATTGTTGTCCACATGAAAAATCGTCCGATAATCACGCCGTTAGTGGGGCCAGCCTGTCGGACGTTTATTTCGTGGATCTCCTCATTTATTTTTATTGGTCATGCTGGAAAATCCGCAAAAAACTGCCGTTTTTCACAGACATGGGTGGCAGCATCGGCAACGGGGCCGACCGATTTTTCATTTATTGGCCGAAAATTCGGCTGAAAAACAGCCCGTCTATGGCCTGCCTTAAGGAGGCTCTACTTAAACCAGTTGTACTTTAAGTACGAAGGTCATCAGAGAAGTGAGTGGGCTGCCATTGCTTGCCTCCCAATGCTTTTGGCTTGGCTGTATCTGTAGCTTCAGTATGCTTCTAAATACAGACATGGAATATTCTTGCTGTAAGGGCTGGTTCACTCCATGGATTCACATGTGATCCAGGTGCAGTGCAATTTCAGCCTATTCATTTGAATGGGCTGAAGTCACGCTGGACTCGTACCAAAAGTAGTGTATGCACTACTTTTAAAAAACACGCAGCAGCCGGATCTCTTGATACTACTGTACCATGTGATCCGGTGAAGGCAAACGCACTGCATTTGTGACCTGTGTTTGGGGTGTCATTGAGTTAACATTGATACCTGCTGCAGATCGCAACTGCAGTGTGTTTTGAATGTGGTGCAAGAAGCATGCACAGAATGCGGGTTTCCCGAACTGTATTCTGGGGTGAACTGAGTGTTAGAGTTCATTATTTCTGTACTATACTCTATGAAGTTAGTATGGAAAACTTAAACCAATGCAACCTTACTAAGAGGCAAGGGAAGCTTTCATAATCCCCTTACAATAGGTATAGATCAGTGGTGGGCAACCTTTTTTTTCAACTGAGCCAAATCTCGCCAAAACCTCGATTGAAATTTATTTTGAGAGCCACATTTTTAAAACTGAAAATACATCCCCCATATAGTAATTCATCCCCCATAGTAATTCATCCCCCATATAGTAATTCATCCCCCATAGTAATTCATCCCCCTTATAGTAATTCATCCCTCATAGTAATTCATCCCCCATATAGTAATTCATCCCCCATATAGTAATTCATCCCCCATATAGTAATTCATCCCCCCTATAGTAATTCATCCCCCATATAGTAATTCATCCCCCATATAGTAATTCATCCCCCATATAGTAATTCATCCCTCATATAGTAATTCATCCCCCATAGTAATTCATCCCCCATATAGTAATTCATCCCCCATATAGTAATTCATCCCCCATATAGTAATTCATCCCCCCTATAGTAATTCATCCGCCCTATAGTAATTCATCCCCCCTATAGTAATTCATTCCCCATATTGTGTCAATTCACTTAGCTTTGCTCCGCGCGTTCCTCTCGCCGTGTTCCCGCGCCGTTCCGGTCTTCAGGGCGGACTGTGAGAGGAGAGGAGTTCGTCACGCTGCCCCGCCTACATCCTGACAGCCAATGTTTGCCACGCTCCGCGGGCCGGATTAAAAGGTCCGCCGGGCTGTATGCGGGCCGTAGTTTGCCCATTGCTGGGCTAGCTGCAGAGTCCTGACTTTTGGGGCGGCCGCCCGAGAGGAGGGAGGGGAGCGGTCGCCCGGCACACAGAAGAGCCGCATTAAAGTGTGTAAAGAGCCGCATGTGGCTCGCGAGCCGCGGCTTGCCGACCACTGGTATAGATAAAGGCAAAGTAACAAGTAACGATGTCAGTAAGTAGGAAGAATTGAAGTTTGTAGATTGCATAGCAGTCAGGCAAATGTCATTTTCAGAAGAAAATCAGCATTGAAAGCCTCTGCACTTTTTGACAAGTTTACAATGATCTGGTTATTCAGTGGACCAAAATATTTAGGTAGTAGGTTTTGGTTATGACTTTGTATATGTTGTATTGTATTTCAGCATAGAATTACTTAACTTTGATGTTTTCTGCCATACTTTGAAATGCTTAGGTCTTCCTATTGTGAAAATTGCTTTAGTAATACAGTTTAGGGGTGTTCTGTTTTCAGTATGAAAGTTCAAAAAGGCCATTATAAATATCCTTAAAATGGAACTAAAGGAATATTCACAGCACTGCATTTGGGAACATCTGTTATGTGCGTTGGCACGCTGAAGTGTAATGTATTCTGAATGGTACAACAAAACACCTGCATTGCAATACACCATAAAGCTGGCCATACCTATGAAGATTTCTCTTGTTCAGCTCAGCGGGCTTTTCTGCCTGCTAGAAGTTTTTTTTCCGATTGTACACAGAGCTACGCATGCCCATCTCAGTGTGCAACCTCTGCCCGTCGTGGGTGTAGGAATAAAGTGCCTTTATGGAAATGATGTTAACCCCAAGCAAGCCAATCTAGATTTTCAGGATGTTGGACTTGAAAGCAGACTAGGAGAAGATGGCAGCAGTGACTGGAGGGGAAAACATAGAAGGGGGCACTTTGGGCAGCAAGTGTGGTGCAAATATGCTGAGCACATTGTGGCATGAGCCTTGGGGGACCTTTATGATTTTTTTTAGTTCTGCTTTAAGCGCCTCTCTTGCCATATGTTTCTTTGGTGACTTAAAAGAAGCTTTAGGGTGGCAGGAGAACTAGGGATGAGTTTCTCCTCCATAAAGTGTTAAGCAGCTTCAGTGTCTTGGGATTTTCATGTGTGTATGCTGTTGTTAAAGTATACCTAAAGGCAAACTTTATTTTATTTATTTTTGGAACTAGTGGAGAGGGATTAGAACACCTGTCAGTTTTTATTGCTGTCTGTGCCCCCGTTAAGGAGATTCACCCTTTATCTGTCCTGTTTGCCTTTACCATAGAAAGTGCAAGTAAAGAAAATCCCAAATGTTGGGTTGTCCCCAGAAATGTAATAGAGGGGAAATCATCCAATGGGGACACTAGTTCTAGTGACCTAGGGATCCGCAAGAGATTTTCTTAATTTTATTTCTCTTCTTGTTTGGCTGTGGGACAGAACGTGAAGGGAAATCATTGAAAGAAAGTCACTGGAAGAAAAAAATAAAACCTGACAGGGGTCATATCCTCCCTTCCTACTAAACCCACAACAGTGAAATCAGTCTGTATATGCAGTAAAGCATGCTTGGTGTACTCACTGTGGAACCTAAGGGGTTAATCCAATGCATTATGTAAAAACACTGTTTGATCCTGACTTTTCTGATTCTCCCCTTCTTCCAGTGCCCCCTCTTATCTCCTGATAAGACATATTGTGTGGAGACACTCTGCTCATGCTCAGTTTGTTTTTTGTTTTTTTTCTTGGAAGAGTGCATGTGATAAGCACAGGGCTAATCAACACTGTCCAGACAGAGGTCAGGGGTTTTGCATCCTCCTAGAGCAAATGACAGAGCAGTCTTATGACTTCTATCAAACTGCTGATGAGAAAAGGTATTTAGCAGTTTATATTTACTAAAATAATTGCATTTCCATGTAGTGTATACTGTGGGAGAGCAGATATAGTGAATGCAAAGTCCCGGGTTTAGTAACACTTTAACACAGATATGAAATGCATCTAAATTCTGCTTAAATGCATCTAAATAATGTCCTGTTTGTCTTCCTTCATCATTTGACAGACTCCTTCTTTGCATGGGAAGGTGTGCCACTCGCTTGGTTCTGTGCAGCCTCATCTCAGCGTTGCACCTGCTGAGTAAAGTGCTTTGCATTACAACACATACACATGAAAAACGCCCATGTCCCCAGGAAGGGAGTTTCCTCTTTCTTGATGAAACTGGAAAACTCTTTCAAAAATGTTTGTGTTTACTTTAAAACTAACAAACAGCAACCATGGAAAGCAGTCCCCTTCGTATACTGTCCAGTAGCTTGCACCATGCCCTGGGAGCACCAAAACTTGATGCACCGTCTTCTGTTTTTGAAGGCTCCCGTTTCCCACTACTGGTCCTAAAAAGTGATGGGTGGCCACGTTGACTGATATGGGTGTAGGAGGCGACAGGTTCAGGAGCAACCACAGGAGTTATTTGAGATTTGCTAGGAAGATTTCAATGCTTGCTTTAATGTCTGGCACTTAAGTCTGGCAATACTAGGGTCATTGGTTCGTATCCCAGCCACAGCACCTCCTGCCTGGAGTTTGCATGTTCTCCCTGTGCCTGCGTGTGTTTCCTCCAGTTACTCCGGTTTCCTCCCACACTCCAAAGACATGCTGGTAGGTTAATTGGAATCTGTCTAAATTGGCCCTAGTATGTGTATGTATGAATGTGAGTTAGGGACCGTAAATTGTACACCCCTTGAGGGTTAGGGACTGATGTGAATGTACAATATATATGTAAAGCGCTGTGTAAATTGACGGCGCTATATAAGTATCTATAATAAATAATAAATGTCTGCCACCGCTTTACTTTTTTGGAAAGTGACCACAGCTTAGCATTAAAGTCTATGCAAAGCCAAAACCTTTTTTCACAATTGTGGACAGATTGGAAAGCTTAGCTGCCCTGTTGCTATCTGGGGCTCTATTAGAGAGTTTTACCCTCACTTTTTGTCCTGCTGACATCTGTCAGGGTTTCTAGCCTTCCCCTACTCCAGGGGTGTCAAACTGGCGGCCCTCCAGCTGTTGTGAAACTACAAGTCCCATTATGCCTCTGCCTTTGGGAGTCATGCTAGTAACTGTCAATCTTTCAATGCCTCATGGGACTTGTAGTTTGGCAACAGCTGGAGAGCCGCCTGTTGGACACCCGTGCCCTACTCTAATAAAGAACACAACTTTATTTTTGTCTGTGGTGCTGTTGGAGAGTTTCCCTTACTTCCTGTTTGCTAGAAATGATGTTAGTAGGACAGGAAATGAGGGTAAAATTGTCTATATACAGCTTGCATTTCAGTTTTTTTCTGTGAATAAATTAATTTAAAGTGGATTTCTTGCCCAACACTAACAATGTTTAAAAGATGTCCCATTCTCTTTCCTGTTACCTCCTGTTACATATTCTGACAAACCTTTGTAAAAACGTGTATACTTTCCTGTTTTCAGCCTGCTCTGGTCCAGTCACATGATCCCCTGTGCCAGTCATCGACGGCTTCAGGGGAGAGGAGAGGGCACTCAAAAAAGGCTGAGATTTCGGGAGTGGCAACATCACCTGTAGACACCCATGTCTCAATCATTGCCAGAGCTCTCTTCTCTTCCCTGAAGCCACCACTGACTGACACAGGGGAGCTGAATCATCTGACTGGACCAGAGCAGGCTCAAAATATGTAAGTGTACACAATTTTTTTACACAGGTTAGGAAGCAGGAGGGAGGAGGGAACATTAATAAGGCTAGTTGGTGTTAGACAGGAATTCTACTTTAAATTTAAGGTGTGGGTGTCTGTGCCAACACCATCCACCTCGACAAACTTAGAGTGAGAAATTGGAGGAGCTGGGGGGGAAAAGAAGGTCAGCCAAACAGTGACTGTAGTCACTTGAGGGATTCTGAAGGGTGCTGTTTAGTGTGGATGCAGATAAATCTTTGTGAGACTTCCTCTTATTCCTGGTTGTCCAGGGCAAGAATTAAGGCAAAATCGCCCATGAGAACAGGGAGGTGAAAAAGTGGGTTTATTCCTTTCATCCCCAAGCCTTTCCAAACAGGATTCCATAGAACCCTAGGTTTTCTCCAGAGGATTTTTGGGGTTTCTTGAGCTAAAAACAGCTTCTTCGGTAACCGCTGACATCAATTTATCTTTCCATCTGTCTGTAAAGGGGAGCAGTCGTACCACTGATCAAATGATTCTTCACTGAACAATAATATACTGTACTTGGGTCATTCTTCCAATGCTCACCAATGTATGGGACCACTACACTAACCACCATGAAAAAACTTCACTGCCCACCAATGCACAGGACATTTCCCACTGATCACCAGTGCACAGGACATTTTCCACTGATAACCAGTGCATAGGACATTTCCCACTGACAAGCAGTGCACGGAGACATATCCCACTGCTCATCAGTGCTCAGGGACATTTCTCACTGATCACTAATGCACAGGACATTTCCCACTAGTCACCAATGCACAGGACATTTCCTACTGATCAACAATGCACAGAACATTTCCCACTGATCATCAATGCACAGAACATTTCCCACTGATCATCAGTGCACAGGAACATTTCCCACTGATCATCAATGCACGGGACATTTCCCACTGATCACCAATGCACAGGACATTTCCCACTGATCACCAATGCACAGGACATTTCCCACTGATCACCAATGCGCAGGACATTTCCCACTGATCATCAATGCACAGGACATTTCCTACTGATCACCAATGCGCAGGACATTTCTCACTGATCATCAATGCACAGGACATTTCCCACTGATCACCAATGCGCAGGACATTTTCCACTGATCACCAATGCGCAAGACATTTTCCACTGATTACCAATGCACAGGACATTTCCCACTGATCACCAATGCACAGGACATTTCCCACTGATCACCAATGCACAGGACATTTCCCACTGATCACCAATGCACAGGACATTTTCCACTGATAACCAGTGCATATTACATTTCCCACTGACAAGCAGTGCATGGAGACATTTCCCACTGGTCATCAATGCACAGGGACATATCTCACTGGTCATCAGTGCACTGGGACATATCCCACTGATCACTAATGCACAGGGCATTTCCCACTAATCACCAATGCGCAGGACATTTCCCACTAATCACCAATGGACAGGACATTTCCCACTAATCACCAATGCACAGGACATTTCCCACTGATCACCAATGCGCAGGACATTTTCCACTGATCACCAATGCACAGGACATTTCCCACTGATCACCAATTCACAGGACATTTTCCACTGATCACCAATTCACAGGACATTTCCCACTGATCACCAATTCACAGGACATTTCCCACTGATCACCAATTCACAGGACATTTCCCACTGATCACCAATTCACAGGACATTTCCCACTGATCACCAATTCACAGGACATTTCTCACTGATCACCAATACACAAGAGATTTACCACTGATCACCAATACACAAGAGATTTCCCGCTGATCACTAGTGTAAGGGGGCACTGCAATTTTCACTGTCTGCGTTTCTTCCCTAGCCATTATTATTTCATACTTAATAGTAAAAATAATTTTGTATTATAGAGCAAAGGATGTGGTAAAAAGTTATTTTCTCTGGGTGTCAAATATAGTAGGTATGCCACATTTTTACTTCTTTTATTTATTAAAAAGGTTAAAAAAGCTGGCCTGTTGCCGTGCGTGGAACAGAGACCTAAAGACGGATTTATCGGAGTCGGATTGGGACCGCATTTTTATGTACTCCCACTCCTGCTCGAGTAATGTTTCGACGCAGGAAAATGGCTACAAATTAGCCACTAGATGGTATCGTACTCCCTCCAGAATTCATCGGTTTAACTCTTCTGTCCCTGACGTGTGCTGGAGATGTGGGACACCTGTTGGCTCTTTCTTACATATTTGGTGGTCCTGTCCACTTATTCAACCATTCTGGCAGGAGGTCCACCGGTTGGTGACTTCAGTGACCACTCTGCTCATAGTTTTCTCTGCTGCTCAGCTATTGCTTCATCATACCCCCATTCCTAGGAGTCAATATTTCAAGTCCCTAGCGATGCATAAGATCAACGCAGCCAGACTCTGTCTTCCTGTGCTATGGGGCTCCACTCACCCCCCAACTATACGCGATTGGCTCAATCGAGTAGGCAAAGTGGCGGAAATGGAGGAACTGATTGCGACTGCACTTGATATGCCAACTAAATACTCACATGTTTGGGCCTGCTGGACCCACTTTGTAACTACCCCTGAATTCGGATCTCTCATGGGTCGGGATACCTGATTGAGCTCAGCCCTACCTCTGGTTATGCCCTTGGTTCTCTCATAACCTGCGTGGTTATGACCTCCTTTCCGGTAATTTATATTTGCCTGCTTAGCTTTGGTGAGTGTTTAAATTCTTGACACTCTCATTTATGATCTCCAATAACAATGTTGACACAAACTTCGCAGCCCGGACCTTTCGCTTCCCTAGCTTCCCTTTTTTTTTTTTTTGCCTCTTATCCCCCCTTCTCCCTCTCCCCTTTCCCCCCCCCCCCTTTTTTTTTCCCCTCTTTCTCTTCTCTCTCTCTACTATGACTCCCATTCTTTTCCTTTTCTTATCCTTTTCTTTCTTTCTATTCCCCCCTTTTTTCTTTTCTTTCTCGACGACCTCTTAGTCTTCGATCAGGCTTAGTCTTCATTTTATCCAGGATTACTTGGTATATGGTTAGCTTATCTCCTCTAGGATAGTCAATGGTACTCACGACATCTTCTCTTATACTGCGATGCTCACTTAGCCTCATGATAGCGTACTGCTTTTGGTTTAGGCTCTGAAGGTTCATTTCCTCCATGCATAGGCCAGTACGCCAATATTCACTTGGTGGAAGTAAGCTGTTATTACCTTCTATATTGTACATTTTTGAACCTTGAGTACTACAGGCCTATCTCTGCCGTAATTTGCCATGCTTATGTTATCCACAGTGTCGCACTCTACCATGTTGTTTCTTCCTGTATTTTGGTTTAAGCTGTATCTATGACCTGATTGATGCTGTGTGTGCATTTCTTTATATTTTCCTGTAACATGTTGTCACTTCTAAATAAACTTTTATGGAATAAAAAAAAAAGCTGGCCTGTCCTACCCAAAATGTAGAAAAAAAAGTAAGATTTAAAGTGGTTCTAAAAGCTTGAGGTTTTTTATCTTCATGCATTCTAAACATGAAGGTAAAAAACCTTCCGTGTTCAGCAGCTCCCCCAGCCTCCTCAACACTTGAGCCTCATCGCCATCCAGTGATGTGAAGGACAGCCTCCGCTGTTCTGGGTCTCTGCCTCCTCATTGGCTGAGACAGCATGCGGTAGCCATTGGCTCCTGCTGCTGTCAATCACAACCAGTCAGCCAAGAGAGAGAGGGGGCTGCATACTCATGCCATTCCTTAAGAGCTGTATGCTGCAGTCGTGACTCCTACGTGCATGTGCGGGAGTGATGTCTTTGTGGCTCGGCCGATCAAACGGGCTAAGCCCGCAAAACCCGTAAGGAAGACCGGGTGAAGAGGAAAGCCTTGTCAGCGGTGACAGCACGCTGCTTGAGCGCTTCATTTTAAGGTAAGTCTTGCAAAATGTGATGATTTTTATTGAATATACCGGAGTGACATAAAAGCCATCTGATGCGTTTCGGCACACAGCCTTGTTCACTTAAACAATTCTGTGTGCCGAAGCGCGTCAGTTACTTTTATGTCACTCCGGTATATTCAATAAAATCATCATATGGATTTTGGAGTTGCCGGCTCTCTTTATCTCTTTATACTAGCAAATTTGCAGGAGGAATTTTTTATTTTTTTTTATCCTGAATGTTTGCTACCATTTTAAGAATATAATGTTTCTCTAAGGAGCATACAAAACTAAATTACAACAAAGTTCAGAACCAATTATTATTTGTTTTACTATTGTATCCTATTTTACAGGTCTTCTAGAGCAATGTTTCTCAGTTTCTTTTCAGTCAAGGCACCCTTTAAAATTATGGACAGTCTTGCGGCACCCCATTCTAAAATGTGAAAAACTATTCTAATCGTTTTATAAAGTGCAGCAACATCCACACATGTAGGACACCCAACATTGGAGGTGATTTATTCTTCCAAAGCAAATACACTTTTGCACACTGGTTCTGACTAGTATTACAGTGTTTCTATTTTCTCTTTTTCTCCATCACTGAGTTAATGTGACCCCAGCACTGATGGAAAGGGACAGGGAAGGGTCAAACTAGGATGCTGTGCAGGCAGCTGACATCCTCCTTATAAACCGATGATGTCATTGGTTGTCAGGATGCCGGTGTTCAAGGTCGTAATGGTGCACAATGAAAACCTGTGGCTTTGTGTAACTAAAAGGCCGGCTTTTCCACCCACTGGATTGTATACAAGTTTTGGGCAGTTTTAAGACATTTTGCCAAGGCACCCCTAAAGAGATGTCAAGGCACCCCAAGGTGCCTGGGCACCCTGGTTGAGAAAGGCTGTTCAAGAGAGTGTTGGCCATTGTACTCACCAGATATTACACCGTGGTTCATTCCCATGGGTGCTTCTTGGTAGAACTCTGCTGAGATGCAGCAATCTGTGATATTATTAGGTTCTATAAAGATCATAGGAAGTTTCAGTGTGCTGTACACTCTAGATCAGGGTTTCTCAACCAGGGTTCAGTGGATTCCTAGGGTTCCTCCAGCAGTTGCTAAGGGTTCCTTGAGCAATGAGAAATTTCTGCCTCTCCGATAAGTTCCCTCAAATGCCATTAATCTTTTCAGCTATCTGAAAGGGAGTAAATCTTTCCAAGGACCACAAGTGTTGGTAGCATTCTTCCAAGTGACCATCACACTAATGTATCCAGAGTTGTAGATATAGTCATTTTTAGCAGGGGTTCCCTGAGACCACAAAGTTATTTCAAGGTTCCTCTGTGTTGGAAAGGTTGAGAAAGGCTGCTCTAGACTCAGAGATAAAAGGAATAAAAAGGAAAGAAGAGAAAAAATCTTGGTGTGGAGACCTGAAGTAGGACAAATACATTTGTTCCACGGGCTTCATATTGACCTTAAATGCTTAGTGCCAGCGAGTTCCATCAGTACATCGGAACAATACATACAGTAAGTAAATGTGGCAAGTTGTTTGTCTATTAAATTAATATTTGTAATATGTTAATACATTGTTGGCAGGGATGTGTTAACCACCTCAGAGGATGGGGGAGGGGTACAAGCAGTCTCTCATGAGAAACAAACGCTTGCTGCCACTGTCCCACTTACCCTCTGACCTCGGTTCTCTGAGTCATTGACCCAGAACAAGCATGCAGGAAGTGAAGTCTGATTCACATTCTTTTCTTGGGCAGTGACTCTGAAAGTGCTGAAGCCAGAGGATTTCTCTTGTGACAGATATCCTTTAAAACACGTCAGCCCTCTGATGGGGATGACATATTGTCATTAAAAATCAATGTTTAAAAATAATTTTTTAAATTGCACATGTGTACATCATTGGATCTTTTTAATGGAATCAGGTAGCTTGCACTCTTTGGTAGAGGGCTAAATAAAAACTTGAAACAAAACTTGGAACAGTACCAGTTTGTCTGGTTCTGAAAGGACAGAAGGAAGACATGCACTAAAGGTTTAGGGAGAGGTATGCAGGACGTCAGCAATACTTAAGTGTTAGAACAAGAGGTCATGTCCTGGAACTGGGAGGGTGGATATATGAGTGCTATGATAAGAAGCTGTGCTGTACTTAAAGTGACACTGAATGACATCCTTATTCTCCAGAAATATTCTATACACATCCATTATGTAATGGTCCTGGAATCTAATTATCATGAAGTACTTTCTTATTGTAACATCTAATTAACCCCTTCACGCCTAAGGGTAAAACAAATCTAAATGCCTAAGCACAATTTTGCAACGTTGACATGTGTTAGTAAAACCATACAGAGCATCACAACTACTTTGTACATCCAGGTGAATTATACTGTGTTTTTTTCAGGACAAATTGGGATTTCATTTGGTGGTAAATTGTAATGGATATCTCCTGATTTTTTTTATTTTTATTATTATCAAAGGAAAACTGGCCTAAAATAATAAAAAAGGATCATTTTTTTTAATTTAGCTGTGTGTTTCTTGTTACTGCCATAACCTACCACCAAAGAACAACCCAAAATAAATTCTCCAGCTCTTGACGATCACAGCGATACCATTTATGTGTGTGTTATTTGTTATTTGTACCTATAGTACAGCTCAGAAACAATAGTGCACATTTTGTTTTTGTTTATTTTTACCTAAAATGCACTGACACTAACACTGATACAAAATTTCTTCTTAAATCCTGACCTTTTGTACCTGACCTTTGACCCTGACCTTGACCCAGCACTGAACTAGATCAAACCTTGATCTAGGTATTATTTTTTTATTTTTTAATATTTTTTATTTTTTTTTACAAACATTTTTTTCCCCTCTATAAAAGGAGTCATAGAGATGCAATATATCTCTCTCCAACATTCATAGAGAAAAAAAAAACAAGGGGGCCGGGCTGTACAGTGACTGATCACTTTGATAGCCAGTCAGAGGCTATCACAGCGATCATGTAACCCGGAATCGGGAGTCCCGGGTCCCAATCATTAGAATCGCGGTCCTAGCAGAAAGACAGGTACGCAAATATGCGGCCCCACAGAAAAAAGCCCAGTTCTGTGAGGCCACATATTTGTGTTACGTCAACGTCAAGGGGTTAATGTCTTCTGTGAGCCCCTGGACCTCTCCTTTTCCCCCACACCTCTCTTTGGAGAGAGCAGCGCACATTCTACGGCATGGTATACACATTATATATCCCATAGTCTATCTCAGGAGTGAGCAAGAGTGGATGTAGAGGGTACATTTCTACATACAGTGGGAACATGGAGAACGAATGTAGGCTGAGGGCAATAGAAGGTACTCAAAAAATGTACTTGAATAGAATTTTGAAACCAGGATTTAGTGTCACTTTAAGGGTTGGGTTGGACACTTGGAATGAATACATCCATAACCTTTTTTTTGTAGATAATCTCCTTAATAACTTATATATTTAGGCACAGAAAGGTTGTAATAACATTAAGCAGAGCAGCACTGCATGATCAAAAACTGTAGCTGCTGACTTCTAAAAAACAGCCACTGACCTGTCCCATGATCCCGCGTTGCCCCCGCCGCAGCCCATTTCACCGGCCGTCCTGTATTCCAGGCGCCGGCATCTTCAGTGTGGGCAACTGGCTGTGATGGCTTGAGGCTTCACAGCCGGGTGCCCACTGCTCATGCGCGAGTAGTGCCATCTTTCTGAATGGCCCCGTCGTCTTCCGGGACCTTTTATGTGTCCCACAAGACTTCGGGGAGGGAGGGTAGGAGGACAACTTCTGTTTCCAATTGCCTAGGCGATTGCAGCAGAAGTGGGAGCGGGTACCTGTCAAATTTGGGTACCTGTCCCCCCATTCCCCAAAGGTGCCAATCCTTAATGGGGAGAGGGGGACCAATTTTTAAAGCGGAACTTCCTCTTTTGGGTGGAACTCCGCTTTACGGGCGTCTGGCTTTTTTTTTTCCTGCCTCTAAACACCCCTGCATGTTAGCCTATGTGTCCTTGCCCAAATACGTGTTTAGAGTCAGATAAAAATAAATTCCACAGCCAACGCATCCAGGAGGAGCAGCGTTTTGACAAAAAAATGCTTGACATGCCTATACGCATCTAAACGTGCGTTGACATTAGGTGCATTTAGTGCTTGAGCATTAATTCATTTCTATGGCCAGGATAAATTATTATTTTGGCCAATTAAATGAATTAATGCCCTAGCACAAAAGATGGTCAAAGTGTCCTGTGAGGCATAAAAGTATGAAAATGTATAGAAATATGAATTTATTTATTTTATTCCAAAGCACATGAAGACTGATTGCTTTATGTTCTTAAAGGGATTTTGCTGTCTTTTCTTTTTTTCTTTTTTTTTATTAAATGATGCACGTGATCATCCTATGGCAAGTAATATTGTATACAGTACACATTTTTGTATTTTAAAACATTTTTTTTTAAAGGGTTTTTTTTTTTTACTTGATTTCCTTGGTTGTTCAGCAAGGAAGTAGTTCATGCTGCCTAGTCTACAATCAGCCAAGTGAGGGAGAATCCAGAAATCTGGAAAAAAAAAATCACATCATTCATGCCTTTTTTTGTTGCCAGTCCAGGTTTTTTCTTTCGGCAATGTTTGTGGATCTGTTTACTGTACCAGCAAAAGTACTGTTTACTACCTTATTGCCCATATTAAGCCTTTTCTCTGAACCCTACGAAGGACTGTTGGCATGTACTATGGCAGCATTACAGAACTGTCATTTTAGAAATTGATGAGCTTTATTATTTAGAAATAAAAACAAGGTCCTCCTGACTTCCCAATCAGAAGCATAGCTCATTCCTTTGGTTGGTCCGGTCTACTCTCGATGGTTGTGTCTACCTTGAGTACCGACCAGCCATAGAAATGAATGAAGCCATGGCTAAAAAATTTATTGGGCACAGACCGCAACTAGAACTTTTTTTATGCAGAGAATGTGCAACTCCTGGCAGGGCTGCAAAGTGAGGATCTTCAGAATGAGGCTAAATGTAAGTATTTTACTATGTGAGTTACTTCGGGGGAAGATTTGTGTGGATAAAAAGACTACAGATTTGCAAACCATTTGGCAAATGTAAAAATTTACATAGTATTTCAGCTGTTTACTTAGAATTATGTTTTTAAATCCAACACTAAGGGTTTGATTTACTAAAACTGGAGAGTGCAAAATCTGGTGCAGCTCTGCATAGAAACCAATCAGCTTCCAGGTTTTAGTGTCAAAGTTTAATTGAACAAGCTAAAGTTAGAAGCTGATTGGCTGCCATGCACAGCTGCACCAGATTTTTGCACTCTCCAGTTTTAGTAAATCAACCCTGATATGTATCTTGTTGAAATTCTAGATAACTTTGTTGGCATACTAGGATATTGATGGTGGACAGATGCCATAGAGCATATATTACAAGGATGCAAATACAGCTGCATTTTGTCATTGACTTTGTGGCCTTTGGGTATATGATATGCTTCATCTTTTAATACATTAACCCTTCCTTGGCTTGTTTCATCATATTGAGTTTTGTGGCCACAGGGCTACCATAGTTTGGTAAACTCTTCTTATGCCCATCACTGTCCACTTGCCTGTTTTACTAAGAACAGTTTTTTTGGCTGATATCCCCTTTATTTCACTTTGCTTCCATACCCGCCAGGTGAGGATTAGCCCTGGACCTCCATAGGTGCTGGCTTCCCCTTGCCTTCATGGTCCCTTGGTTCATGGCCTTCATGGTCCCTTTTCTGTAGAAAACGCACCCTCCAGTACTCATGAAGAAGCAGATGATCCATAAAACATGTTTAGAAGAGCTGGCTATACATCCTTTTCCAAAAAGTACAATATGGTGCTGGAGAGTACCATTTTGAAAATAATAGCCTAGCTGTAAGGGGGTTATTTTGTGATACTGTGTAATTTTTTTTAAATGTACATTTTATAATAAAGAACACTGGCTTTTAACCTCATTATATTGTAATGTCTGTGTTGGTACCAGGAAAGTCCATTTGCCGCAACATTTTTTTTTTCTCCTTGTATAGTTAGTTGATACAGTTTTTATTCTATCACAAGAAGAAAAGCAGTCCTCTCATAAAAGCTTATACTCACAATGTTCTATGCCAGTTATGACCAATAAAAAAAGAAATGTCTCTTGAAAAATAAGTTGATCCTAGCAGAGGGTTGTTAGTTTACATATCCAGGTTTGTGTGCCCACAGGTTCCATTGATGTAAAAAAATGTCCTGTTTACAAGCATTCGGTGACAATACCATAGTGCAAACTAAAGTAAAATTGATCCTTCGTGGTCTTGGTACTGGACTTTCAGAAGATTTATACATTCAAAGCCTGTATTCTGCTTACAGCATTTTCCTGAGTCATGCTTGCTGAGAAGTGAAGCTCAAGCAGATGTATAAGTCTTATAATGGCTTGAAGGGCATCCTCCAGACTTTCAGAGTTCCCGCAAGTAACCACTGACAGTTTTCATACTGCCAACTTGTGTACACCGAAATTGCAATGTCCTTGAAAAAGTTATTTTAATCTCCTGTTGATGGTAAAAGTCAGATAGGGTTTGATGAACCTGAAAGGACTGGCCAGGTGGCAAACACTCAGTGATTTGCATATAACACAACAGAATAAACTTTCGGGTGAACACCGAGGTAACGTATTGTAACAAATTTTCCTGGAAATCATCCATAATTGCATACATGGTTTCTACAAAACATCATAATAAAATGACCTGTATACTTATGTAAATGTGGTTTTGGACGTTTTTTTTTTGTTTTTTGTTTTTTTTAACGGCTGGGCTTGTAACATAGCAGAGCGCAGTACTTTACAATAGTGTTCTATGGTGCCATCTTCAATGCATTCCCTGCTGTCTCTTCAGCTTTTTTTCCATACATCTATAACAGTTTGTCAGATAAATATCAATAGAAACCTATTTTAGGAATAAAACAGCTTGAATGCTTATATTTTGGGAACATAGCTGTTACAACCATATTTGGCTTCCAATTAAAACAAGCTTCCCTTACAGTGAATTGTTGAATAAGTTCAACAGTAATAATCTGGTTGGTCTCTGACATAAATTTAGTAGTCATGTTTGTCATTTGTGGCTGTTTGATACATTTCAACCGATTTTTATGGCTAATTAGTGAATGTATGCTGAGATTTGTAATGCCTGCAAGGGCATTTTGGAGAAACAATCCCTGCTAAAGATGAATAGTTTTCCAGTCTCTGTGTGACTATAACATAGTGCATGTGTAATAGCTGAAAGATAAATACTGTGAATGCAGAATTGAGCTTTCTCTAATGCATACAAAGTTTCATTTTAAAGAAGCTGCAATGGCACTTACAGCTAGTGTTCTGGTTGCTGGCAGGCCACAAACTCCTTGTCCCTCCACCCCCCTATAACTAAATGCACCCATAGAAAAATTAACCAAACATTCCGCTTTTATTCACTTATATCCTTCGTTATGTGATGATCCAGTCGTGAGTCTTCTCTTTTCTTTGTGGTGTACAGGAAACATGTTTTTTTGGGGGGTGTCCATGACTTTGCCTGTGCGATGTGGCCCCTTCTTCCTTGGCTGCCCAACGGTGGGGTCTTCACTGGATCCAGAGCTTGATGTTGTCCCCCGTTGATGTGTCGCCGTTGCAGGCACATCTACAGTGTTCGATTACTGGTCCCCAGTTCGATTACCCGGAAATGGAGCTAGCAGATGGTACTGACATTGGCCAGCACAAGATGCATTAGGTTAAAAAAAAATGAGCTTTAAAGCAGACCTTGCAGTTTTCAACAACTAAGCCCTATATGGTAGACCCCTATACTAAACTGCAAGGAAAAAACATGTCTGGCTTCTGGTCTGTTTTCCCAGATGAGAGGGATGTCACCCATCGTTCTCACAAGATCCTTAGGCCTTGTGATTTAGGTTGGGGGTTTTGACAAAGCAGGCACAAGGTGAATTTTAGCCTCAGCAGGGTAAAGGTCAACTTTAGAGTGTGCTGAATAAGGGTGTCTTATGTGCTATTACTGCTTAATTAATCAAGATCAAATGTTTATATTTATTGCATCTATCTACGAGTTCTCCAATTTATTATGTTATGGAGAATGCAACACTGGGGAGGATACAACCTGTTCTAATAGGTGGCATGAGACCCCAAAGTAGATTGGAGCCGATCCTAGAAGGCAACAGTAAGTCACAGAAGCTAGTGGGTGGGATGGAAAGTGCACCAGACTTCACATCATTTATAGTCAGTGTTACTAAACCCACAAGAGTAAAATCAGTCTGTATATGCAGTAAAGCATGCTTGTTATACTCACTGTGGAATCTTAGGGGTTAACCCTCCACATTGTGTATAAAGGCTGTTTGATCCTGTCTTCTCTGCTCCTCTCCTTCTTCCACAGTCCCCAATCCATCTACTGATAGGACAAAGCCCTAGGAGGCACTTTGCACATGCTCAGTTGGGTATGTATTTAGTATCTATTTTTTTTTTCTTTTTTTGGGAGGGTGCATGTGATTGGCGCAGGGCCAGTCAGCACTGTCTAGAGAGAGGGTCAGGTGATTTACAGCCTTATAGGAGAGTCAGAGGAGAATGAAAACTCCTCCTACAAGCTTTAGCTAGCGCTCGGCCGGACACTGATAGAAGTCACAAAACTGCTATATACTGCTGTTGAGAAAAGGTATTTAGCAGTTTATAGTTACTAAAATAAAAGCATTTCCATGTTCTGCGTACTGTGGGGGACCAGGTATAGTGAATGCAGGGTCCTGAGTTTAGTAATGCTTTAAACTCACCAGAATTAATCATGATTGTATTTATGGAGGGAACCAAATATGCAATCTTTGCTTATAATATTTCAGCCTTACTGTTTATTCTTTTTCTGTGTTATTTACTTTGTCTAAACCTAGTTTGTCTAGACTCTACCTATAATATTTATAGGTAAAGTTGATCCAGGGAATATCCTATTGCCTCTCGGGGGATCAGGAAGGAATTTTTTCCCCTGCAGGAGCAAATTGGATCATGCTTTGCTGGCTTTTTTTATGCCTTCTTCTGGATCAACTGTGGATGTAGGATTATAACTTTTTTTTATATATGGTTGAACTGGATGGACTTGTCTTTTTTCACCCAGGCTAACTATGTAACAGTTTAGCTGGAGTATCAGTATTTCAAAGGTCACCTGAAGTCTGAAGGCCCATGTCAGACTAGCAATTTTATACAAGTTACAGCATCTTGCAATCTAATACTTCTGCTGATGACAATAACACTCCAATTATTTTCTAGCTTCATAGATAAGCCGTAGTCAGCTATAGCAACACGTCTAGCTAGCTACAATTGCCAGAGAAAATAAGCAGAGATTTGGAGCTTCAACTGATCTTTGCTAGGAAGTTGACAATGTGCCATGATGATTGTGGTTACCCATTTGGGACCAAGCAGCTTACGGTTTGAGCATATCTAACACTTTAGGTGACATCTGACCTTATGATTGCTTCAGTTTACCAGTTCTTATATTTTTACTCCTAATCTTTTTAATATATTCAGAAAAATTAAGGGCCAGTATAACTAGTACGATCAATGCTTATGGTATAGCATAACCATCAGAATTTGTAATGTAGGTATTTTACTTTTTAAATGATTTGTTTTATGAGATTAAACCCAGAAAGCTCAATCACTGTTCAATATTTTGTCAGAATTTCAAAAGCTTAATTACTCCAATTCCTAACCATCAAAACTAGATAAAGTATCTCCTGAAACCAAAAATCAGCCAAACCGATACAGCGAGAACTTGAAAAACTAGAACAACTTATAGGATTTCCCAATTGTCAAGAGTTGAAACAAGCGAGAGTTAAATGTCTAAAACAAAATCACAGTTTTCTGTAAAGCGTGATGGAGGTAGACAGTGAATGAACTGCTCACAAGCACCGCTTCCAACTAAACTGAATATTGCTGTGAGAAGAGTACAGGGATTGGAATAGCTGTCAGTGGCCAGCAACTATATCAGACGTTACCATTGTCACACCATGTGTAGCTGGGGATATGCGTGATGAGATCTAAAATACAGAAACCACGCCGTTCTAAATAATATAATTACTGTGGCTACATTTAGTAAGCATTTCATTTAACTGAAAGGCTATGGTTAAAATCAAGCTTTTCAGACTCCTTTTTATTTATTGCTGCTGTTTGTTGCATGGTAAATGATCATCATACATTGTTCTTAGAGCACATGTATACTTTTACTTAGTTAACACTTTGGGAATGTTCTGGCTGCGTGACATCTTGATATCAATTTCTGCCATTAGTGAAGTATTGGTACATTCATGTTCTATTAGTCTATTAGTCTTTATATTGAAGCCCATAAGTTGTAGGCCTTTATTACATGTCTCCTCATTTAAAAAGAATACCATCATACATTCTTGTTATTGATTTTTCTAAATTGTGTTCATACTTGATACTATACATGTATCATGCAAGTCTCTCAGGTTATTGTCCAAAAAAAATTTGTCTCAATGCCTCCACTTCAATGCCATGTTAGAAAGGTTGACTTGCTGTTAAATTTGGATGAAATTGCTTCACTGTTTATTAAACTGTCTATGTATCTTTTTGAACAATTATGTATCGCTGTGTAGAAAATTCAGTTTATTTTTTACATACTTAAAGTGTAACTAAACCCACAACAGTAAAATCAGTCTGTATATGCAATAAAGCATGCTTGTTCTACTCGCTGTGCAACCTAAGTGGTTAATCCTCCTCATTGTGTAAAAAGGATGTTTGAACTTTCTCTTCTCTGATGCTCTCCTTCCAGTGTCTCCCAAATATCTCCTGATGGAGCAGAGGCTAGGAGCAAGCGTCACATGCTCAATTTGGTGTATTGCTAGATATATATATTTTTTTTGCTTGGGAGAGTGCGTGTGATCAGCACAGGGCCAATCCGCATTCTCCAGACAGAGGTCAGGGGCTCTGCATCCTGCTACAGGAGAATGAAAACTCCTACAAGCTGTAACCAGTGCTCAACTGGACACTGATAGAAGTCACAAGACTGCTCTAACTGTTGATGAGAAAAGGTATTTAGCAGTTTATATTTACTAAAATAATTGCATTTCCATGTTTTGTGTACTGTGGGATACCAGATAGAGCGAATGCAGGGTCCTGGGTTTAGTAACACTTTAAATTAATAATTTACAAAAGCTTTATTGTCAAGTTTATGCTTTTGAGGAATCGCACAGTGTGCCCTCATTTGAGAAGACATCCTATTGTAAAAAAAAATGACTTGTGCCAGCTTAGTGTGTCTGCATCATGTGTGTGCACTGCAGAAGGTCTATGGGAATGTTTGACCATTCTTCCACAAGAGCATTTGTGAGGTCAGGCACTGATGTAGGACGAGAAGACCTGGCTGGCAGTCTCTGCTCTTATTCATCCTAAATGTGTTCTATCGGGTTGAGGTCAGGACTCTGTGCAGGCCAGTCAAGTTCCTCCACCCCAAACTCGCTCATCCATGTCTTTATGGACCTTGCAATGTGCACTGGTGTGCAGTCATGTTGGAACAGGAAGGGACCATCCCCAAACTGGGGATTCCCAGTGGGAGCATGAAATTGTCCAAAATGTGTAACTAAGGAGCCGAGCCGAACCCCTGAAAAACAACCCCCCACATCATCCCCCCTCCACCAAACCTTACACTTGGCACAATGCAGTCAGGCAAGTACTGTTCTCCTGGCAACTGCCAAACCCAGACATGTCCATTTGTTTTCTCAGACAGAAGAGCATGATTCGTCACACCAGAGAACATGTATCCACTGCTTTAGAGTCCAGTAGCTGCGTGCTTTACACCACTGCATGCGACACTTTGCATTGCACTTGGTGATGTGAGGCTTGGATGCAGCTGCTCGGCCATGGAAACCCATTCCATGAAGCTCTCTACGCACTGTTGTGCTAGTGTGAAGTTTGGAACTATTAGCTATTGATTCTGCAGACAGTTGGTGACTTCTGCACACTGTGCGCTTCAGCATGCGCTGGCCCCGCTCTGTCATTTTACGTGGCCTACCACTTCGTGGCTCAATTGCTTCACTTTGTTTTAATACCACTAACAGTTGACCGTGGAATATTAGTAGCAAGGAAATGTCACGGATGGACTTATTGCACAGGTGGCAACCTATCACGGTACTATGTTTGAATTCACTGAGCTCCTGAGAGCGACCCGTTCTTTCACAAATGTTTGTAGAAGCAGTCTGCATGCCTAGGTGCTTGATTTTATACACCTGAGGCCATGGAGGTGATTGGAACACCTGAATCCAATGATTTGGAGGGGTGTCCCAATATTTTTGGCAATATAATGTATGCATAATATACGTTTAGAATATTGCTGATTATCATAGGATACTGGGTGGTCCTCAGCTCCAGGAATAGAATAAGTACAGTATACACAAACACACGCATCATCTTGCCTGAAATGTTTGTAGCAAACCAAAATTGTCCAATTTTTATTTTGCCTATGCAGCTTTTACATTCATGTGCAATTCATATTTTATATGAATGTTTTTCTTGTGTGTAACATTTCTCTGTATTGCCTTAGTCTTGTTTTGTCATTTTAATGAATGGGCAAAAACTGTTTTTTATTTCTGATATTTAGCAAGCATTTTACTTTGGATTTTTTTTAAGAAAGATCTTGTTGCAGGATCGGCTAATACTTTGTAGTAAAACTATACAACACATCTTGTATACTTTTAAAATCTAACACCACTTTTGTTGATTAAAAAAATTTGAACAGACTGTTGCAGATTCCTACCCTTTCTCTGTTGTGAAGAAATTGAGGTTTGTTTCCCCATGTCCTTTCCAGACTGATTTTAGAATGAGGGAGCCATCCTTTGTTATAACCACCTGATGCACTTTCAGGAAAGCTGCATTTTATGCACCTCTTGAATAAGACATTCCTTAGAATCAAAAATGAATTTTCTATTACAGGGAATGCCTAAAATATTACTTGTATCTTAGCACAAATTATTGGGAAAACCAGTGAGCCAATCATTCAAGCAGAAAAGGACACTGAAATTAAATTGAAAAGGAGAGGTCAATTTTAATAACATTTAATTACAATATGGCTCTTGCTGCAGTTGTATGTGCTATAATTAATTCTTCTACAGAAGTGTTTTCCTTTACAGCAAATAATACCGTTAGTACTGAAAAATTGTAGTGAGATGATCAATAATTAATAAACTAACAAGATATGGAGAAGAAAGAAGGAAATTAATAAACAGAGAGCAAAAGGGTGAATGGACTAAAGGATTAACCTTCTGATAATGTAATTCATCATCATTGAAAGTGCTGATTGAACCGCAAGTTGTTAGAAAAATGAGTGTGAATCCTGCCTCCCATTCCATGAATGCCAGGTTTAGAAATCTGTCATACAATCAGTAATATAGCAGTAGCTACAGTTTGCCAAATTAACAAAATACATAAATAATTAAAACAAAAACAATAGCTGATACTGCCCTAGCTATTCTGGAGTATTGACAAAAGCTCATTTAAATATATCTAAAGCTTACTGCGATATATATTAGATTTTATTTTAGGCTAGCTTTTATATTATTAAATAATTCATTCTTTTTCCCATGCTAAATGCAATTTTGAGATCCATGTATCACTTTCTTCTTCAGTGGATTATAATTTTCGATTATATGGGGATACACCAAAAAGACACCACGCTACTTAAATTCTGAAAAATGATATATTAATAACGGTTCTTATCTTTTTAAAGAACATTTCAAGTGGCACAATATTTAAATGTTTAAACTCATGAACATCAAAATTTCTTTACATAAATTTGTCTTGGCCATGGAAATCATTTGGATATTAGTTAGACCAGCTAAAGTTAGATACGTTTGTACAATATATGTGACTGTGAAGTGATAGGATTAGTATTTTTTAGAGAACACCCTTCTGTCCACTATATAAAATCTAGAACAATGCTAGTGCTGTTTGGGGTCATCCTGTAGCCTGTCAGTGTGGTTGATTTAGTAAATGAGTAAAGGTTGTTTTGCAAGGTTTGTTTTCACTAAGCTTAGTAAATAAGTTAAAGCTGTGTTCATTCTGAAACTCCAATTGTGTGCAAAACAAATTTAAAAAATTGGATTTATGTTTGCACTTGATTGGGTAATTAAATGAAACAGCTTAATTTATTCAGTTAGCTAAGTGAGCATTCACCTTACAAAGTGGACGTGTTCCATTCGTTTAGTAATTCATGCCCAGCGTATACGTGGGTCAATGTTATTACTCGGTATGTCTATACGGCTGATCTGTGCAGCAAAGCTCCTACTATTGATAACCTCACAGCTGCCAAACAGATTCCTCTGCCACAACACCTGTTTTTCATGTGAAACAAAAGCTCTCATTATAGCTCAGCTTGTTTCACATAAGCTACTTTTTCTTCTCTCGACATTCGACTTTCGAGTTTCATATGACACAGCTGGCTTAGTTTTAAAGTTATTTCCTATTTATAAAAGTTTAAATGTCTTTTTGAAATTGTTGGTAGATTGTACCATATATTCAAGACAACGGAATAATGTTCTTGAAAAGCCATCGAGTTTGCAAATTAAATTCAGTCTTCTGCCAGGGAAGCAGGGGAGATGTTTACATTGTAGTGTCCTTATGTGCATACCTCCCAACTTCAGAACTTGAGAAAGAAGGGCAGTTTGGGATGGAGAAGACGTGACATACTCTGTGATGAAAATGAGCATGGCTACTTTGCTCTGAATATTGGACCTGGCTTAACGGAACATGGTTAAATAGAAGCCGAGGCTACGTACTGTATAAACTCTACACAGTCTGCAGTCCATGTACTCACAAGTTATTCCATAAATACGTTACAAGTGAGAGCCTCACTTACAGCAACCCCAAGGATAAAAATATATATATATACCCCGAGAGCTAATGCATTGCCTCCTGCCCGCTGTGTAGGGAAATGACGGATGGCTTCTCTTGTTCTGAGAGGGCATCATATGACGTCCTCCCACTCTAACTGCGCATGCACACCGATCGGTGGTGCACTGTGTGCTTCAGACACAGTGGATCATCAATCGTGGTAAAGAGCCAATCACGTAGGCTCTACCATGTGATAAGCTGTTTCCAATCACAGCTGATCACATGTAAACAAGAAATGCCAGCTATCGGCAGTCCTCTTCTCACGCTGACAGCGCATGACAAGAGGAAAGCCGGTAAGCGGTATTCCTCAGAGGGGACATCTACACTGATCATCAGTGCCCTGATAATCAGTGCAGCCCCCATTGGTGCTGCCGATCAGTGTCCATCAATGCCACATATCAGTGCCCATCAGAGCTGCCTTTCAGTGCCTATTAGTGATGTCTATCAGTGCCAGTCAGTGCCGCCTATTAGTGCCCATCACTGCAACCTATCAGTGCCAGCCACTGCTGCCTATCATTGCCCATCAGTGATGCCTGTCAGTGCCCATCAGTGCAGTCTATCAGTACCCATCAGTGCCACCTATCAATGCCCATCAGTGCCACATAGTGCCCATCAATGATGCCTGTTAGTGCTGCCACATCAGCACACACCAGTGAAAAAGAAAAATTACTTATTTACACAATTTTATAACAGAAACTAAGAAAGACTTTTATTTTTTTCAAAATGTTGTCTTATTTAGTTTGTTTAGCAACAACTAAAAACCCCAGTGGTGATTAACCACTTGCCTACCAGGCACTTATACCCCCTTTTTGTCTAGGCCAATTTTCAGCTGTTAGCGCTGTCGCACTTTGAACGACAATTGCGCGGTCATGGAACATTGTACCCAAATGCAATTTTTATCATTTTTTTCACACAAATAGAGCTTTCTTTTGGTGGTATTTAATCACTACTGGGTGTTTTATTTTTTGCGTTATAAACAAAAAACAGCAAAAAAAAAAGTTTTTCTTTGTTTCTATTATAAAATTTTGCAAACAGGTAATTTTTTTTCCTTCACTGATGTGCATTGATGAGGCTGCACTGATGGGCACTGATAGGTGGCACTGATGCTGCTACATTGATATGCAGCTATGGTGTGCACTGATAGGCGGCACTGCTGGGTTGCATTGCTGGGCACAGGTGGGTGGCATAACTAGGCACTGATGGGCACAGATGGGTGGTACTGCTGGGCACAGGTGAGTGGCACTGCTTGACACTTGTGGGTGGCACTGCTGGGCACAAGTAGGTGGCACTGCTGGTCACTGATAATCAGGGCACTGATGATCAGTGCTGATCTCTTTTCTGACAATTGCCGGTTCTCGGCAGTACTTTTCTCACGCTGTGACAGTGTGAGGAAAGTGCAGCCGACAACCGGCAACTGCAGTTACCCAGTGATCTGCTGTGTCATTGGACACAGCTGATCATGTGGTAAAAGGCCGCTGTGATTGGCCTTTTACCACATCACATGATCAGCTGTGTCCGTAGGATCATGGAGATCGCCGGGGGCATGCAGGAAGGCGTGATCTGGGAGGGCGTCATATGACGCCCTCCCAGAACTGGAAAACCACGCTGTAGCTGTCATTCAGCTATAGCCTGGTTGTCAAGTGGTTAAATGCCACCAAAAAAAGCTTGGTATTGTCTTAAAAAAAGGATAACAATTTTGTTTGGGTACAGTGTTGCATGACTGTGCAATTGTCATTCAAAGCACAATAGAAAGCTGAAAATTGGCCTGTTCAGGAAGAAGGTGAAAGTGCCTGGTAGGCAACTGGTTAAGGAAGAACTTAATTAGTGGCAGACCACACAGCAATAATTTCCTGTTGAGAAAGAAAAATTTAAAGTGTTGCACAAACTGTTGGCTCTATATAAATCCTGTATTACTATAATAATCATTATAGTATACAGTGAAGGAAATAAGTATTTGATCCCCTGCTGATTTTGAATGTTTTCCCACTCACAAAGAAATGATCAGTCTAAACATCGAATGGTAGGTGTATTGTAACACTGAGAGACAGAATAGCAACAAAAAACTCAAAAGAAATGCATGTCTAACAAATTATGCACTGATTTGCATGTTCATGAGGGAAATACTGTAAGTATTTGATCCTCTTCACAAAACATGACTTAGTACTTGGTGGCAAATCCCTTGTTGGCACTCAGAGGTCAGACGTTTCCTGTAGTTGGCCCCCAGGTTTGCACACATCTCAGGAGGGATTTTGGCCCGCTCCTCTTGGCAGATCCTCTCCAAGTCATTAAGGTTTAATGGCTGACATTTGGCAACTCGAACTTTCAGCTCCCTCCACAGATTTTCAATCAGATTAAGGTCTGGAGACTGGAATTTTATATCACATTTTTTTCCTCCCATCGCCAGGTTGTGCTACTATCCCAGCCTGATCTCTGCTAGTGTACAGCACTACACAAGTGTCTCAGAACACAGTCTGGATCCGTGGGAGCCAGGATTTAGTTGAAATCTGGCACGGTTGGAAGGCATAAGTGCATACTTCAAGGAGGAATGCAATGATCGAATGTTATTCCTCCAGCTCATGCCTGGGTGGTAATATCATAGTGAGCTGGAGAATTTATAGGTCTTGCAGAGCCTTTCCTTGGCTTTTAGTATATACAGCATTGTTGTACTGCCATGGAGGAAGAAGCAAAAGCTTCTTGTGATGTAGCTGTGTGCAAATAGCAGAAGGCCAATGTGAATAGTCACAAGAGAGGCATAATCAAGGCAGAACTTTGGCCGGCCACCTGGTCTTTGTCATACTAATCTGCCCGGGGTACAATAAGCCAGTGGGAAATTTTGTGCTTGCTAGTATGGCCATTACTTTACTTTTTTTTATTAATGTTCCCAGTTCATTTAATGTTACTAAACCTCTGGGAGATTTACTAAAACTTAGAGTGCAACAACTGGTGCAGCTCTGCATAGAAACCAGTCAGCTTCCAGGTTTTTTTTGTCAAATCTTAAAGTGTTAATAAACCCACAACAGTAAAATCAGTCTGTAGATGCAGTAAAGCATGCTTGTTATGCTCACTGTGGAAGGGGTTAATCCTCTGCATTGCATAAAAACGCTGTTTGATCGTGACTTCTCTGATTCTCCCCTTCTTCCAGTGCCCCCCCTCCCCCTTATCTCCTAAAAAGACATATCGTGTGGAGTCACTCTGCACATGCTCAGTTTGGTATGTATTGCTTGAGAAGTTTTTTTTTCTTGGGAGAGTACATGTGATCAGCGCAGGGCCAATCAGCACTGTCCAGACAGAGGGCAGGGGTCATGCATCTTCCTAGAGCAGAATGAAAACACCTCCTACAAGTTTTAACATGTGCTCGCCTGGACACTAATAGAAGTCACAAGACTTCTCTAACTGCTGATGAGAAAAGGCATTTAGCAGTTAACACCCTGTTCCAAATTATATTTTTCTCATTTACCTAAATAATTGATGTAAATAACAGTCAGCATAATTCTCATGTTATCAACTATTAAGAGTACAATTCGAATTCAAATTTTATTGAACAAACCTCCTAATGATAACAGTATTTTTGTTAAACATAAAACACTTCCAATGCACTGTTCCAAATTATTACACACATTAAGTTAAAAAACACTTTATAGGTTGTAAAGAACTGAAAATTGTCATTTGTTGTGTTTGCAGCATATTCACATTTTAACATAGGACCCCTTATTTGATAGCAGCTTCACAAGTCTTGCCCTCCCAGAGCTGCTGTTTGGATGTAAACTGCCTCCCACCCTCATAGATCTTTTGCTTGAGGATGCTCCAAAGGTTCTCAATAGGAATGAGGTCAGGGGAGGATGGAGGCCACACCATGAATTTCTCTCCTTTTATCTCCATAGCAGCCATTGATGCAGAGGTATTCTTTGCAGCATGAAATGGTGCATTGTCATGCATGAAGATGATTTTATTACAGAAAGCATAGTTGTTCCTTCTGTACCAGGGAAGAAAGTGATCAGTCATATACTCCACATACTTTGCAGAGGTCATCTTTACACCTTCGGGGACCCTAAAGGGGCCGACCAGCTCTGTTCCCATGATTCCGGCCCAAAACATGACTCCACCACCGCCTTGCTGACGTCGCAGCCTTGTTGGAACAGGGTAGCCATCCACCAACCATCCACTACTCCATCCATCTGGACCATCCAGGGTTGCACAGCACTCATCAGTGAACAGGACTGTTTGAAAATTAGTCTTCATGTATTTTTCTGCCCAATGCAGCCTGCTTGTGAGCATTGGTTAGTGGTGGCCGAATAGAAGGTTTATGCACAGTTGCAAAACTCTGGAGGACTCTACACCTTGATGTCCGTGGGACTCCAGAAGCACCAGCAACTTCAAATATCTGTTTGCTGCTATGTAATGGTATTTTAGCAGCTGCTCTCTTGATCCGATGCATGGATCTGGCAGAAATCTTCCTCAATGTGCCTTTATCTGCACGAACCCGTCTGTGCTCTGAATCAGCCACAAATCTCTTAATAGTGCGATGATCACGCTTAAGTTTTCGTGAAATATTTAATGTTTTCATACCTCGTCCAAGGCATTGAACTATTTCACTCTTTTCGGCAGCAGAGAGATCCTTTTTCTTCCCCATATTGCTTGAAAATGGTGCTCTGCTTAATAATGTGGAACACCCTCCTTTAGTAGTTTTTCCTTAAATTGGGCTCTCCAGCCAATCTAATTATCACAGGTGTCCGAGATTGTTTTCAGTGATCAAAAGAGCCCTGACACACAATGCCATCCATGAGTTACACTGAAAAACAAAATATTTAATCTTTGTGACACTTAAATGCATAATAATTTGGAACAGGGTGTATATTTACTATAATAATTTCATTTCCATGTTCTGTGTACTGTGGAAGACCAGATATAGTGAATGCTGGGTTAATAACACTTTAATTGAACAAGCTAAAGTTAGAAGATGATTGGCTACCATGCAGCTCCAGTTATAGTAAATCTCCCCCTCTGTGTCTTTTAAACCTTAAACTAACGTGGCTACTGAATCTTAAAAATAACAACAAAAAACTTTCTAGGGTTGCACTATGGAGACAGAGATCATTAAAGTACAGTTAGGTCCATATATATTTGGACACATTGGAGCCCATTTTCATGGGCTCAAATATAATTCGACAAATGATTATAATCATAAATAAAATGTTTATTTTTAATATTTTGTTGAGAATCCTTTACTGGAAATGACTGCCTGAAGTCTGGAACCCAAGGACATCCACTGGGTTTTCACCTTTCTGATGCTTTGCCAGGCTCTAACTGCAGCTGTCTTCAGTTGTTCTTTCTTTGTGGGTCTTTCTGACTTTAGTTTTGCCTTCAGCAAGTGAAATGCATGCTCAATTGTGTTGAGATCAGGTGATTGACTATTGCAGAATATTCCACTTATTTGCCTTCAAAAGCTCCGGGGTTGCTTTTGCAGTGTGTTTTGGATCATTGTCCATCTGTACTGTGAAGCTCCGACCAATCAACTTTGCTGCATTTGGCTGAATCTAAGCTGACAGTATATCTCTAAACACTGCAGAATTCATCCGGCTGCTTCTGTCTTCTGTCACATCATCAATAAACACCAATGACTCAGTGCCACTGGAAGTCAAGCATGCCCATGCCATCACACTGCCTCCACCATGTTTTACAGATGACGTTGTGTGCTTTGGATCATGAGCTGTTCCAAGCCTTCTCCACACTTTTTTCTTCCCATCGTTCTGGTACAGATTAATCTTAGTTTCATCTGTCCAAAGAATACATTTCCAGAACTGGTCTGGCTTTTTTAGAAGTTTTTTTTGGCAAAGTCTAATCTGGCTTTTCTATTCTTCAGGCTTCTGAATAGTTTGCACCTTGTGGTGAACCCTATGTATTTGCTCTCTTGAAGTCTTCTCTTGATTGTAGACTTTGACAATGATACGTCCACCTCCTGGAGAGTGTCCTTCACTTGTCTGGATGTTGTGAATGGATTTTTCTTTACCATAGAGAGAATCCTGCAATCATCCACCACTGTTGTCTTTCGTGGATGTCCATACCTTTTTATGCTTCTGAGCTCACCAGTGCTTTCTTCTTTCCTCAGAATGTACCAAACTGTTTATTTGGCCACTCCTAATGTTGCTGCTATCTCTCTGATGGATTTGTTTCATTTTTGAAGCCTTACAATGGCTTGTTTCACTTGCATGGACAACTCCTTTGAACACATGATGTAGGTTCACAGCAATAGATTCCAAATGCAAATACCACACTTAGAATCAACTTCAGACCTTTTACCTGCTTAATTGATGAAGGAATAACGAAGCAGTAGCCCACACCTGGCCATGAAACAGCTTTTGATTCAGTTGTCCAACTACTTTTGGTCCCTTGATGGGGAGATGGCTACTCTTAAGAGCTGTAATTCCTAAACCCTTCCTCCAATTTGGATGTACATACCCTCAAAGTAAACCTGAGAGTGTGCACGTTCAGCCCATATCCATTATATAACTGTAGCTTGAATTCTGTTTTGGTAAATACCTGAAAAAAACTAAAATTGTGCCTGTGTCCAAATATATATGGACATAACTGTAGATCAAAACCAAGTCCCTAAAAATGTATGTCCTCTTCAAAATGTAAAAAGTTGTTCCAAAAGTTATTTTCAATCCTTCTAAATGTGCACTCTCAATTATCATTTTCATTTTGTATTGTGCTATGTATGTGCTGTATTTGTATGTTACTTTCCTATGAGAATATAACCGAGAATCTCTCTTAACTTTTCTCTACTTTTATCCAATTTCAAAACGTGGATTGCTCACCATGTTTTATTACAAAATACACTCTTTTGGCTTTGTATATGCATTTCTTCTCCATACTGGATTTTGACTCCACAGATTTTGGTGCTTTCATTTGAAATGTAGCGTAGTTTTTCAGTGGCTTTCTCAATTTCTTTTTCAGAGCTAGATGTAGAAATTTTCCCAGCCAGTTATCGAACTGTATGCCTTCAAAGTATATGGGATAAACACAAGTTGTGTACTTAAAGGATAAGTAGAACCAAAGCTCTATTGGCTGTACATCTCCTGGGGATCACAGGAGTGCAGTTCATTCTGCACTCCTGTGACCTGTTCTCAGCTGACAGTGGGCTGAAGTCCGTTGTTTGCTGACATCACTCAGCCGGTCCAGGCTGTGGAAAGATCCTAACTTTAAAGTCGGGATCCACCCGAGTCTGGAGTGGTACCTGGCTCAGCCTCTCAGCGAGCCGCTGAGAGCCTGAGCCAGCCTCTCCCTCCCCCTCCACAGCCCTGTGCTCCAGTTAGCGCTGGGGGGGACAGAGCAGAGAGCGGTGACTGACATTCACCACTCTATGCTCACAGCGGCTGTGATAAGCAGTCATGTGATCGCTGAGTTCTCACACTTAGAGCCGGCGGGGGGCAAATGCAGCATTGGACCAATGCTGCGTCCACCTAGGTTAGTATAAATGGGGGGAAAAAAGCCCTACTTCTCTTTTAAAGCTGGGTGCACACTATAAGAATATTGTAAGAAAAATTCCATATGAGGAACGATCAGTCGATTTTCGAATACTATGTACACAACTTTCGACATCCAATTCAGACTTTCCAAAAAGAAAATTAATGAAGAGATAAACTCCAAGATGTTTCTCATATCTGAGACAATGTGCGATTTTCCCTCAATGTGTAATTATTTGTACGGAAATAATTGAATAGTGAAAAACATGCATGGTCAGAAGCAAAGAACGACCCAGATGAAGGTGGCAACAGACATAGAAATCATACACAAGAAAGAATATTTGCCTTTGTCGTTCAAGAATTTTTGTACAAGTTAATACCATTGTCGGTTACAGCATGATACGCACCTTCATGGAAAATCAGATGACTGGTCTCATAGTGTGTACCCCGCTTTAGTGTCAGTAGGGTCAGTATGGGCAGGGTTTTGGCTGAACAGTGTAATACAGCACTGATTGATTTCAGAGTGTGCGTTCTGCTGGGAAGAAGGTGAGAACGAGGCCATTCTCCTTCACACTCTGGATCTGGGTCTCCCCCTCCACTTCGTTCAGAAGAAATTTCCCAGCAAAGTCATCAGATTTCTCATCAATACTTGTTCCACTAACAAAAGTGTAAACATGAAACCGAATCATTTCAAAGAAAACTATTGTGTGTAAATCATTGCTGAGCACGCTTTCTGAAAATGCTAATTGTCTGGCTGCTACACTTATCTGCTTGCATCGCATATCCAGGACATATACTGTATGCAGAAAAGAACTTTAGACTTTATTCATCTTTCCTGATCTTTAATTACATAGTTACATAGTTAGTCTGGCTGAAAAAAAGACAAAAGTCCATTCAGTTCAACCATTAAAAAAAAAAAGTTATAATCCTATACCCACAGTTGATCCAGAGGAAGGCAAAAAAACCAAATCAAATCAAAGCATGATCCAATTTGCTCCTGCAGGGGAAAAATTCCTTCCTGATCCCCTGAGAGGCAATCGGATAGTCCCTGGATCAACTTTTATCTATAAATGTTAGTATCCAGTTATATTATGTGTATCTAGGAAAGAATCCAGGACTTTTTTTAAAGCAATCCACAGAGCTGCCAGAATCAACTCTGATAGTATTTTTAATTTAAACTACACCAATGTTTCTATTTTTTTTATTAACCCACCATTTAGGCATTTGTGACTTTCATTTAATTTATTTTCGGTTCAGGTCTCTGACCTACACTGCCCAGAATTTATGTACTTTGATGTTTAAGTTCTGTTCAGCATGCAGGAATAGACTTGGCATGACATGAATGTAGAAGAAGTGATTCATTTTTGTTATCATTATTTTCATCAAAATTCGTTTTTTACTAACCTTGCTGAACCCTCGGAAAGACTTAACTCCCAATTAGTGTGCCATTTTATAAACTTAATTTGATGAAAATATTCTAAATACATTACTTGTTGAGGAACTTTTGCATTGTTTACTGTACAATGAGCAATCCCTTTTTCAGATCAGGATTTTCTCTCATTTATTTGCATTGTTGGCAAAGCATAACATCCATGTTGCCAAATTGGGTCTTACCACTAGGTACTTTCCTGTAGAATTACAGCTCAAATACTTAAATGTTTTATTACTCTGAGACACATAAAATCTACTGTATAACATTACAATAGACTGACAGGTGATCCTGTATTCCAATATTGCAATTTAGTTTATTTTAAAAAAAAATAAAGTGTCCTAAAATATATTTATATTTTTAAAGGCTGTTCTAGGATGAATATTCATTTATTTGTATTGGTATGCTAGGTATTTAGCCATATCTACTTTATTTTATGTATTTGTTATGTTCAGGACTAAAGCATTAGAGTTGTATCTCTTTGAGCATGTATATATAAAATATTGTATATGAATAAATGCAGCAAGCGGATGGCAAGCTTTAGACCAGGGGTGTCAAACTCATTTTCATTGCAGGCTGCATCAGCATTATGGTTGCCCTCAGAGGGACAGTTGTATCTTGTAAAACTAGCTGTTCAGAGTGCCCGTCCCCCCCTTACATCAGAAGTCAAGAGCCACCTACCACCAGAAGTCAAGAGTCCCCTACCCTCCCTTACATCCCAATGCACCCCTTTCCAAAGGAGGGCTGGATTCAGTTGCGGTGGAGGAGTTCCGTCCTGTCTGCTGTTCACTGCTAAGACAAGGTGGGGGTGGAGTGCCGCAGCTGCAGCAGAGGTGCTAGTGCCACATGAAATAGCCTGGTGGGCTGGATTTGACCTACGGGCCTTGTGTTTGACACATGTGCTCTAGACAACTTTTCTGGAGGCAGTTTACACTGAATAGCCAATGTTACTAGGTCACATTATACATGATCAACATAACCTCTCCCCGTGTAGCTGAAATGAGACAATATACATTGTTTTGGGTTTTTTTTAAACAAAAACATCACAAAAATACAGTGGCAATCAATAGTGTGTGAACCCCTTAGAATTAACCGGTTTTCTGCAGTAATTTGTCATCTAATTTTCATAAATGAACATGATACTTAACAAAACAATTGGTCTTTGATTAATGCCCAAGTTAAAATAAAACTGCATGTCAAAGTATTCAGTGGATCCAGACAGGGGCATATTTACCACAAGGCATTTGCCTAGGGTGGCATTTTTCAGTGAGGGCAGCACTGCCTTCCTGGAAGAAGGGACACATGCGGCTTGGGGACCAGATGGGATCTAATAGAGCCTGCGAGCTGCTTGACTCTCGTTCCCAGGGATGTCCAGAGCTGTGAAGGTGTGTGTCTTGCTCCCTCTTGCTGGAAGGGGAGTGGCCGGTGTATGGGGGCGATCGTAGCGGAAGGCTCTCTTGGGTGTGGGAGGCAAAGGTGTTGTTGGTCAATGTCAGGCTCTCTCCGGATGGGGGTTAAATTTTGTGTTGCCTAGGTCAGCACAAATCCTAAATACACCACTGGATCCAGATATATAGGCAGCTGAGCTAAAGGCAAAGCCCTTTTTTTTTCATGTTGGATAGAGTAAGGGAGGGTTATAGCGTAGGCATACCCCCTATGAATATGGGCGGTTGCACGAAACGCGTCAGAGAGGAGCTACAGTGCAGTGAGGTCACGCCGCTGGCGGCACCACATGGGTCCCAGCGACCATCTTGGATTATCTGGTCAGTCTCTGTTTCTTGTACTCTCATGCTTGCTGGATGGAATAAATCTGTATTATCAAGCAGTATTACGCTATTGGGCCTCCATTCTTTCTGGGGCTCCTTGTGAGCTTCCTACCACACACAGAGTCATGTCTAAAGAAGGAAAGAGCCATGCTTGATAACTGGGTGTGCAGAGCACGGGAATAAACCAGACCATATTCCAGAGGGTTTCCTGGATTCAAACCTTAAGAGGGGTTATCTCTTACATGCGCATATTGATTGCGCATCTGGTGAGTGCGCAGTCTTATATCAGTTTTGGATATCACCACGTATATATTCATCATAAGAGATCCTCATGATCCTCTCAGCACGAAGCCCACTGGGATATTGTGGACTGGGCACTCACGAATATTTCTGATTGGTCACGATACAGTGACATGTATTATTTATGTGTGGACTTTACTCTTTGCACTTTTGTGTTTTGCACCATAATGTGTTATTCACAATAATTTATGCACACTGAGACACCTGTTTTACAGCGTTTTTAGCATTTTATTCATTTGTATTTTATAAATTATTTAAGATTCCATAGCGCTGCACCCAATGTTATATATTGGTTTTTGAGGTTGTTTGGTACCTTTGGTGTTCAGCAGCTCTAGCGACTTTTAGCACTCAGTTATCCATTACTTGTGTTGCAACCCTTATTTGCCATCTGTGTCCCGATGGGGAGATTTTCATTCACTCCATTCATAGCCAAGGGTAAATCCCTCCAATGTGAGGTTGTCACCAGGTTCACCAGAACTAGAGTCCCCATTCCTCTATTACATTTCTGTTGACAACCCAATATTTGGGATTTTTTTTCATTCTTGGTGATCATGGTAAACATGACAAATAGAAAGTGGGAATATCCCTAGCACAGACAGCAATAAAAAAAAACCTGACAGGTGTTCCAATCTTTCTCCAGTCTATCGAAAAAAAAAAACTTGTCTTTGAAGTTAAAGTAAAACATGATCATATCCCTTTCTGGATTCTAAGCCCCCTTATATTCAGTGTAGTGGGATGTGATGATCACTGACCAATGGGAAGGTCCAGGAGAAGGATGGGAATCTGATGAGCTCCACTTTTACAGGATAGGTTAAAATAACAAAATAGCTTCAGGTATTGCTATCTCTGCATCTCCTAATACTTTTGGTGTACAGTTTTCTCTGAAGGTAAACTCTTGGGGTTTTTTTTTTTTGGCTTTTTTTAAGTGTTCAGTTTGAACTGCACGTTTGTCCAGCATACTTAAAGAAAAAAAACATATGTTTTTGCTTGCTGTTTCTTTGTCAATGTATATTTTTTTCAATATCCATGATCTATTATTCATTTTTAGTCTGTTCCCTCTTGATGTGCCCAGATTATTAGATAACCATGTCCATGTTTTTTATTACTGTGCCTATCCAGTACTTTGCACATGAACTTCAGAACAAAGAACCTTCACAAGTATATTGATCTTTCACTATTAATGAGCTTCCAAAATGTGATTGCGCAGTTAAGCATGTTTTAGTGGTCTTACAAAAAAGTAAACCTTTAATTCTCACAGTTGTTCCATTATCTTTCCAGGGCATGAAGTATCTTTGCATTCCAGCATCTGATTCACCAAACCAAAATTTGTAAGTAAGCTTTTTTTCTATTCTTTATGTGGACGCTACAATATGCACATTAGTGTGTATGTACAGTACATGTGTGTATGTAAGTATCCTAATACAGATGTGTGTGTACAGAAAAATACAAAGTATGTGCTGTCTCCAGTCAAAAGACAGTTGGCATCCCCTTGGTAAATAAATACATATCAGCTTAAAGAAACTGAAGTAGTGAGTGGACAGGATGCCCATATTCTACAAATAAAAACTAAATATGCCAAACAATCCACAGGCCGTTACCTGTAAACTACAAAGATCATAAGTTTAAAGAGGAGTTTTCATTCTCCTCTAGGAGGTGCAGAACCCCTGACCTCTGTCTGGACAGTGCTGATCGGCCCTGTGCTGATTACATGCACCCTCCCAAGAGGGAAAAAAAAACCTGTCTAGCGATACACACCAAACTGAGCATGTGCAGTGTGAGTCCACATGATATGTGCTGATCACATGCACCCTCCCAAGAGAAAAATAAACCTGTCTAGCAATACACACCAAACTGAGCATGTGCAGTGTGAGCCCACATGATATGTCTTATCAGGAGATAAGAGAGGGACACTGGAGGAAGGGGAGGATCAGAGAAGTCAGGATCAAACAGCGTTTTTACGCAATGCAGGGGATTAACCCCTTAGGTTCCACAGTAGGTTTAACAAGGATGCTTTACTGCATATACAGATTGATTTTACTGTTGTGAGTTTAGTATCACTTTAATTATATGACACATCTACAACCCCAATTCCAAGAAAATTGAGATGCTGTGTAAATTCTACAGAACAACAGAATGCAATGATTTGCAAATCTCATTTTTTATTCATTGTAGGAAATACAGTTGCAAGAAAAAGTATGTGAACCCCTTGGGATTACGTGGAGTTTTGCATGAATTGGGCATAAAATGTGCTCTGAACGTCATCTAAGTCACAACAATAGAAGAACACAGTCTGCTGAACATAATACTACACAAACATTAGATGTTGCCGTGGTTTATTTGCACATAACATGTAAATATTCACAGTGCAGGGAGGACAAAGTATGAGGCCCTAGCTTAATGACTTCTCCCAGAGCTAATTGGAGCCAGGAGTGAGCCAACCTTGACTCCAATCAGTGTGATGATAATGGATGTGTTGCTGACAGTTGTCCTGCCCATAAAAAACACACACCTGTTTTGGGTTTACTGGTTTCAAGAAGCACTGTCTGATGTGAACCATGCCTCGCAGAAAAGAGCTCTCAGAAAACCTACGATCAGGAATTGTTGACTTGCATGAAGCTGGAAAGGGTTACAAAAGTATCTCTAAAAGCCTTGATGTTCATGTGTCCACGGTAAGACAGACTGTCTACAAATGGAGAAAGCTTAGCACTGTTGCTACTCTCCCTAGGCGTGGTCGTCCTGTAAAAATGACTGCAAGAACACAGCGCAGAATGCTGCATGAGGTAAAGAAGAATCCCAGAGTGTCAGCTAAAGACCTACAGAAATCTCTGGCACATGCTAAATTTTTTGTTGACACATCTACAATAAGGAAAACATTAAACAAGAATGGAGTACGTGGGAGGACACCACGGAGGAAGCCATTGCTGTCCAAAAAGAATATTGCAGCACGTTTGAAGTTTGCAAAAGAGCACCTGGATGTTCCACAGCACTACTGGCAAAATATACTGTGGACAGATGAAACCAAGATTGAGTTGTTTGGGAAGAACACACAACACTATGTGTGGAGAAAAAAAGGCACAGCACACCAACATCAAAACCTCATCCCCACTGAAAAACATGGCGGAGGGAGCATCATGGTTTGGGGCTGCTTTGCTGCCCCAGGGCCTGGACGGATTGTTGTCATTGATGGGAAAATGAATTCCAGAGTTTATCAAGACATTTTGCAGGAAAACGTACGACCATCTGTCCGCCAACTGAAGCTCCGCAGAGGATGGGTGATGCAACAGGACAATGACCCAAAGCATACAAGTAATTCAACAAAACAATGGCTGCAACAGCACAGAATACACCTTCTAGAGTGGCCCAGTCAGAGTCCTGACCTCAACCCGATTGAAATGCTGTGGCATGACCTTAAGAGAGCGATTCACACCAGACATCCCAAGAATATTGCTACACTGAAACAGTTTTGTGAAGAGGAGTGGTCCAAAATTACTCCAGATCGTTGTGCAGGTCTGATCTGCAACTACAGGAAACGTTTGGTTGAGGTTATTGCTGCCAAAGGAGGGTCAACCAGTTATTAAGTCCAAAGGTTCACATACTTTTTCCTCCCTGCACTCTGAATGTTTACATGTTATGTGCAATTAAACCATGGCAACATCTAATGTTTGTGTAGTATTATGTTCAGCAGACTGTGTTCTTCTATTGTTGTGACTTAGATGACATTCAGAGCACATTTTATGCCCAATTCATGCAAAACTCCACGTAATCCCAAGGGGTTCACATACTTTTTCTTGCAACTGTAGCATATCAAATGTTTAAACTGAAAATTGTACCACTTAAACAAATACATTAATTTTGAAACTGATTGGAGCAACAGGTCTCAAAAAGGTTGTGGCAGGATCATGTTTACCATGGAGTAGCATTACCTCTTCTAGTAACAAAACTCTATAATATGCTGTGTGGGTTAATCATGACAGGACCGTGTATTGATGTGCCTGTCTTAGTTAGGATGTGAATGTACTTAAAGCGGAGAACCAGTCGTTTTTGTAAAAATTAAAAGTCATCAGCTACAAAAACACTAGCTGCTGACTTTTAATAAGCAGACACTTACCTGTCCCTGGATCCAGTGGTGTGCTCACCCAAGGGCTCGCTGGGCACCGTCTTTGGTCCCCGGCATCTTAGCTATGGGCTTGCGGCTTCACAGCCAGTGCCCACTGCGCATGCGCGAGCAACACTGTGCATTGTGACTGGTCCCACAGTCTTCTGGAACCTGTGCCGTGTCGTAGAAGACTGTGGGGAGGGAAGGGCGAAGGAGAACCTGTCAAAACCAGGTACCCGCTCTCCCCTCCCAAAAAGATTGGGATGAGGAAGTATATGAAAGAGGAGGAGGGGAGGAGGTCCTTCCTTTTTGGGTGGAGTTCTGCTTTAATGTTTGTATCTGTTTTTTTTTAAGGCTCTCTTGATGTATGCTTTCATTGTGGCACAAATGTTGTGAAACTTGTTAAAGCTTGTTCAATAAACTTTATTTTCTGATCAAAGGAAAAAAACACTCTGTAAACGTCTGGGAAACCAAGGAGTCCTCAGTATCATGCCTGTTTAATGCAGTGCTATCTGAGGGCACGAAGGTCACAGGCATCCAGTATTGCGTTTCTGCTTTGTCCCATGCATACACAGAGATTTCTCCAGATTCTTGGAATCCTTTGATAATAATATGTTCTGTAGATGATGGTATATTTAAAGTCTTTGCCACTGCAAAAAAAACCTTAATAAACAGAATTTGCAAAAAAGAAGTCTTTCCAACTTAACGTTGAAGGACATTATTCTGAAATTTTTAGATGCAGCTTTTCACAGAGAGAGGAACCTCTGCCCATCTTTACTTCTGACACATTCTGACTCTCTAATGGTCGGCCATACTCGAAAAATCATCCGAAAATCCATCATTTGGACAGTTTGTTCATTTTTCATCTAGTTAATGGCCACAAATAGAAAATAGTTTTTCACTTTTTTAAGCCAAAAAAAATCGAAGGTAAAGGTTGGGAGACATTTACTGAACGGACGATAAATTGAATTTGTGACAAAACAAACTGATTCATTTATGTCCATTGAACATTTTATCGTTTGAAATTAAGTCATTACATGATGGCAGTATTGTTTTCCCTCACTGTGAAGTGTTGGTTATTTGAAAACGAGTTTGAACGATTTTTTGACCAGTGTATGGCCAGTATTCAAGTCCATCTTTATACCCAACCTTGTTACTTACCTGTTGCCAATTAACCTAATTCGTTTTAAAATGTTCTTCCAACTCTTCCTTGTTAGTGGCATTTACCTTGCCAGCTTTTTGTTGCCCTGTCCCAACTTTTTGGAGATGTGCTGCTCCCATCAATTTCAAAATTACCTATTTTTTTACCTTATAATTGTATATTTTCTCAGTTTAAATATTTGATATGTTTTCTATTCTCTATTGTGAATAAATATGGATTTATGAGATTAGCAAATTGTTACATTCTTTCTATGTAGATTTTACACTGTCCCAACTTTGGGGTTGTAATCTAAATATATATATTTTAAAGGTACCTGCGCAATGCTTGTAGTGCAAAAAATACAAAAAGACCAAATATGTGCAAAATGATATAGATTAGTTAGCTGCTGCCCTAATGGGATATGTTCGCCATGTATCGCACACTAGACGTTACACACACTAGATGTTAATATGATTAAAAGGTTGCGCTTACCCTAAATAAATTATAATTATTGTGTTGATTTCAACTGCAATAAAATCACCGTTGTGTAAACAATCAAAATTCAAAATGTTCTTTGAAGTATCCTTGTAAATCCAAAATGAAAGTGCCATAACCGTGCTACATTCAAGTGCAAACATAGTGCCATAAATCTTCTTCAAAATAAAGTGATCTGTGCTCTGTGCAAATTAACTTCACTCCTCCAAATTCCTGTCACTCTATTTCCGCCGTTTGGTACGCACGCCGGCTCCAGGCTGCACTGAGTGGTGGCGTTTTCATAAAAGGCTTTGGGCAGATTGTCCTGCGTGCCGGATAGGCACCAAAATTTGTGAGTGTATTACTGTTTTATTTTTAAGCTTTAACTAAATGGTAAAACCCTATGAAGTTTTCTCTGGCTTACATGGGATACCTGACTATAAAGAGAAGGATATAATACACAGTGGGACTGTGTGAAGGCACGTATTGACCTTTCCTTGGTGTATACTTAGGGGGTCAACAACCTCTGGTGAGTTTGGTCCCTGCAGGGGACACAGGTGATTGTACAAGGTTGAAAGACTGGTGTTAATTTGCATAGAGCACGGATCAATTTATTATGAAGATTTATGGCACATACAGTATGTTTGCACTTTAATGTGGCACTGTTATGGCATTGGCACTTTCATGGATTTACAAGGACACTTCAAACGACAGTTTGATTTTTTAATATTTACATGATGATACGTTTATTGTTGTTGACATTTGCAGTATAATTATAATTTATTTGTGGTGAGCTCAGCCTTTTGATCATATTAATGTAATCTAAACATACTTAGAAACCATTATAGAAAATATAATATCCTGCATCGCAGATACACTATATTGCCAAAAATATTGAACTTTAATGCCATCCCAGTCGTAGTCCATAGGGTGCAATATTAAGTTGGCCCACCCTTTGCAGGTATAACCGCTTCAACTCTTCTGGGAAGGTTGTCCACAAGGTTTAAGAGTGTGTCTATGGGAATGTTTGTCGATTCTTCCAGAAGCACATTTGTGAGGTCAGGCCCTGATGTCAAACTAAAAGGCCTGGCTCGCAGTCTCTGCTTTAATTCATCCAAAGGTGTTCTATCAGGTTGAGGTCAGGACTCTGTGTAGGCCAGTCAAGTTCCTCCACCCCAAACTCGCTCATCCATGTCTTTATGGACCTTGCTTTGTGCACTGATGTACAGTCATGTTGGAACAGGAAGGGGCCATCCCCAAACTGTTCCCACAAAGTTGGGAGCATGAAATTATCCAAAATGCCTTGGTGTGCTGATGCCTTAACTGTTCCTTTCATTGGAACTAAGGGGCCAAGCCCAACCCCTGAAAAACCTAAAAAAAAAAAAAAACACACCATAAACCCCCCCCCCCCCCTCCACCATACGATACACTTGGCACAATGCAGTCAGGCAAGCGCCAAACCCAGACACGTCCATCAGATTGCCAGACAGAGAAGCATGATTTGTCACTCCAGAGAACACGACTTGGATGCAGCTGCTCGGCCATGGAAACCCATTGCATGAAGCTCTCTACGCACTGTTGTTGTGCTAATCTGAAGGCCTCATGAGGTTTGGAGGTCTTTAGCTATTGCCAGACAGTTGGCGGCTTCTGCGCACTGTGCGCTTCAGCATGCACTGACCCCACTCTCTCATTTTTCGCGGCTGAGTTGCTGTTGTTTCCAGTTGCTTCCACTTTGTTATTATACCACTAACAGTTGACCGTGGAATATTTAGTAGCAAGGAAATTTCACGGATGGACCTATTTCACAGGTGGTCAATCTATCACAGTACCATGCTTGAATTCACTGAGCTCCTGAGAGCGACCCATTCTTTCACAAATGTTCATAGAAGCAGTCTGCATGCCTAGGTGCTTGATTTTTTACACCTGTGGCCATGGAGGTGATTGGAACACCTAAATCCAATGATTTGGAGGGGTGTCACAATACTTTTGGCAATATAGTGTATATGTCACCCCTCTGTAGTTTAGTGCTGCTCAAAATGAATTACAAAGTTTGTGAGAAGCATATATGTTGAATATTTTGTGATGACAGGCATATGTAAAAAAATAATCACATAAATATTTACAGGCATATATATCAATACCCAACAACCGAAAGAAATATGATTCCCCCAGCATGGAATCTAAATCAGGATATATACAGAATCTGGGCCATGTGAAAAATGTTTCAATTATTCATTTCAAGGAGATGGTGCAAGGATTACTTGGGATGAGTATCTGACAAGGAGTGTCCTAATATAGCTCAAAATATACCCCTGATGTATACTGGGACATGGCAGGCATACCAGCTTGATAGCTGCCCAGTAATGTCCCTGAAAGATCTACACATAACGAGGACTGAAATAGAGAGGTGGCAGTTGTGTGTAATACCTTCTAGATCAGGTGTATTGAATTAAGCACCTTGCAGCTTGATGCGGTGAGATGAAAAAAAAAAAGGTTGGGACTTCTTTCCCTGCGTTTCTCACTGGTAGGGCAGTCCATTAAAATGAATGTGCTGCCCTACCCGTGACATACACATGCAAACATGCATGTGTACATGAATCAAGCTTCGTATCACAATCTTGTTCTTATATCAGCATCCTCAGTACCCCTTCACATTCCAGTCACTCCCCTTCACATGCAAATCGCCCCTTTACATTACTATCCTGAGCCCCCCCTCCTTAAATTACTGTCCTCACCCCCCTCGTGTTACTGTCCTCACCCCCCCTCAAGATTATTGTCCTAAGCGTCCTCTCTCATTACTGTCCTCAGCCTCTTTCACATTACGATCCTCAGCCCCCCCCAGATTATGGTGACTGAGCTCCCCCTCACATTATCGTCCTCAGTCCCTCCCCTTACATTACTGTCCGTAGGCCCCCTCACATTACTGTCCTCAGTCACCCCCCCCTCCCCCTCAGATTACTGTCCTGAGCTCCCCCTCACATTACTGCCCTCAGCCCCCCTATTACTGTTCCCAGCTCCCCCTATTATAGTCCTCAATTCCCCCATTTTAGTCCTTAGTGACCCCATTAATGTCCTGAGCCACTGTCCTGAGCCCCCCATTATAGTCTTCAGTGACCCTATTAATGTTCTCAGACCCTTATTACTGTCCTAAGCCCTGCCATTACTGTCCTCAGTCTCTCCCATTACTGTCCAGAGCCCCCCACATTACTCTTCTGAGCCCCCATTAATGTCCTAAGCCACCCCATTAATGTCCTAAGCCACTGTCCTGAGCCCCCCCATTATAGTCTTCAGTGACCCTATTAATGTTCTCAGACCCTTATTACTATCCTAAGCCCTGCCATTACTGTCCTCAGTCTCTCCCATTACTGTCCAGAGCCCCCCCCCCCATTACTGTCCTCAGCTCCACACCTTAACTGTCTTGAGCTCCCCCCTCAACTGTCCTAAGACACACTATTACTGTTCTCAATCCTCATCATTACTGTCTTGAACCCCCCCCATTAACTGTCTTCAGTCCCCTCCCTTACTCTCCTCAGTTCCCCCCCTTAACTGTCTCAACTCCCACTGTTAATGTCCTAAGCCCCCACCATTACTGTCCTCAGTCCCCCAATTACTGTCCTGAGCACCCTATTAACTGTCCTGAGTACCTCCATTACTGTCTTGAGTGCCCCCATTTGCTGTCCTGAGCTCTCCCCCTCTAACTGTCCTGAGCCCCCCCTTAACTGTCATGAGCTCCCCTTTACAGTTTTCAGTGATCCCATTAATGTCCTCAGCCCCACTTCACATCACCCCCCCCCCCAGCCTGCATCCTAGCAACCACTCACCTGCTTGTTAACTTGGGCAGCCCCCACCCTCCATCCAGAGCTGTCCCGCCTCCTGCTGTCAGCTCTGTGAGAATGACAGTGGCGACAATGACCGCTCTGGGCAGAACGGCTCCTAAATGGCAGTACCATGGAGGTCTGGATAGGACGTTGACTTGGTCCGGACATGGACCGCAGTTCGCCATTCAGTGAGGCCTGTTCTAGATTGTACTTAATGATCGTGCCAAAGTGAAAATCACTGTTTGTCAAAATATTTCAACCAAACAATCCACAATGGCGCATGAGACACAGCAGTCATACACCACCTCATGGGCCACTTACAGTAAAGTCTCTTGCTACATAAAGCAAACAGCAAATATCTCTTTTGAGTTCCCATGTAACTCCATCTGTTAATATCCCTGTAGCCTGTGGGATATGAATCTGGTTCTCTCAGTGCTTCAGAAACTGGCATTTTAACTCATTAGAGATATTTTTCTCTTTCAAACACAAGGTGGTATTTCTTGTGGCCATTACCTCTGCAAGGCAAATATCTCAACTAGTAGTTTTATCCTGCAAGAAACCCTTTATGGTTTTGCACAGGGACTAGGTGGGGTTGAGGCCTAGGGTTTCCTTCTTACATAAGGTAGTTTGTGCCCCAGACCTCAACCAGGGTGTTGTTCATCTGTCCCTCTATCTGGCTCCAGTTCATCAAAAGGAAATTTCCCTCAACTATCTTTATGTGGCTTGGACTGTGAAAGACTCTCAGCCGCTGCTGGACTGGTTTTGTAATCCCAAATGGAAAGGTAAGGGTCCACTGATTTCTTGTTCCATCATTTGCAGGTTTCCTGTCAAGGTGCATTCTCCTAGATCTGTGAATGTGTCTTGGGCCTTTCAGGCATCAAGCAGATTTGTGGGGCTACCTCCTGGTCTTCTGTTTACACAGTCTCTAATTTCGACCAAGTGGTTATTGCAAATTTATGCAATGACGATTTTGGGTGTAAAGTCCTTTAGGTGGCACTGGAGCTGCAGGCAGTCCCCATTCCTCTGTTATTTTATTGGACCTGTTAAAGTGTTACTAAACCCACAACAGTAAAATCAGTCTGTATATGCAGTAAAGCATGCTTGTTATACTCCCTGTGGAACCTAAGGGGTTAATCCTCTGCACTGTGTAAAAATACTGTTTGATCCTGACTTCTCTGATCATCCCCTTTTTCCAGTGTCCCCCTCTTATCTCTTGATAAGACATATCGTGTGTTGACACTACAAACATGCTCAGTTTAGTGTGTATTGCTATCGAGGTTTTTTTCTTCTTTCTTGGGAGAGTGCATGTGATCAGCACAGGGCTAATCAGCACTGTCCAGACAGAGGTCAGGGGTTCTGCATCCTCCTAGAGCAAATAGAAAACTCCTACAAGCTTTAAGCAGTGTCTGCTGAACACTGAGAAAAGTCACAAGACTGCTCTAACTGCTGATGAGAAAAGGTATTTTACTAGTTTATATTTACTAAAATAATTGCTTTTCCATGTTGTGTGTACTGTGGGAGACCAGATAGAATGAATGCAGGGTCTTGGGTTTAGTAACACTTTAACTTTGTTTACTTTGTTACCCAACCCTAAGTTGCTGCTTTTGAACATCTCAAAGGTGTTTAAGCCCCCATCTCCCCTATAATTCAAATGCATGTTGAATGTTAAGGGGGCAGGCCTTAGCACTTGAAGGGAGGTGAGTTTATTCTTTCCTTAGAGAGAGCTTTAAGCTTGGAACTCCATTTCTCATATATATATATAGTTATGTGCAAAATAATAGCAGTGTGTTGAAAAAAGTGAATAAAGCTCAAACTCCTTCTAGTAGCTTTTATTTCCATACACACAAATGCATTGGGAACACTACACATTCTATTCCAAATCAAAACATGAAAAAAAAATATCAAATTTGTGTTGTTACTCTAAAAAAATTGAAGAAAAGTGAATATTAGACTGTTCAAAAAAATAGCAGTGTTTGTATTCTTCTTTACAAACTCAAACATTCACTATATAAACTGAAAAATGATTGAAGATTTTGCTTTCCTTTGAATCACTTAATGAATATTTGGTTGTAGTCGCACTGTTTCTGAGAACTGCTGTACATCTGTGTTGCATGGAGTCACCCAACTTCTGGCCCCTGTGATCAGGTATTCCAGCCCAGGATGATTGGACTACATTCCACAGTTCTTCTCTATTTCTTGGTTTTGCCTCAGAAACTGCATTTTGTGATGTCACCCCACAAATTTTCTATTGGATTAAGATCCGGGGATTGGGCTGGCCACTCCATAATGTCAATCTTGTTGGTCTGGAACCAAGATGTTTCACGTTTACTGGTGTGTTTGGGGTCGTTGTCTTGTTTGAACACCCATTTCAAGGGCATTTCCTCTTCAGCATAAGGCAGCATGACCTCTTCAAGTATTCTGATGTATTCAAACTGATCCATGATCCCTGGTATGCGATAAATAGGCCCAACACCGTAGTATGAGAAACATCCCCATATCATGATGCTTGCGCAACCATGCTTCACTGTCTTCACAGTGTACTGTGGCTTGAATTCAGTGTTTGGGGGTCGTCTGACAAACTGTCTCTGGCCATTAGACCCAAAAAGAACAATCTTACTTTCATCAGTCCACAAAATGTTGCGCCATTTCTTTTTAGGCCAGTCAATGTGCTCTTTGGCCAATTGTAACCTCTTCAGCACATGTCTTTTTTTCAACAGTGGGACTTTGCGGTGGCTTCTTGCAGATAGCTTGGCTTCACATAGGCGTCTTCTAATTGTAACAGTACTCACAGGGAACTTTACACCTTCTTTGATCTTCCTGGAGCTGATTGTTGGCTGAGTCCTTGCCATTTTGGCTATTCTATCCATTCAAATGGTAGTTTTTCGCTTTCTTCCACGTCTTTCAGATTTTGGCTGCCATTTTAAAGCATTTGCGATCATTTTAGCTGAGCAGCCTATCATTTTCTGCACTTGTTTATATGTTTTCCCCTCTCCAATCAACTTTTTATTCAAGGTACGCTGTTCTTCTGAACAATGTCTGGAACAACCCATTTTCCTCAGAATTTCAGAGAGAAATGCACTGTAACCAGAATGTACAACATTTGCTGCCTTCCTTCCTTAAATAAGGGCAATAATTGCCACCTGTTTTTCAAAGAATGAATGACCTCACTAATAGAACTCCACACTGCTATTATTTTGAACATGCCCCTTTCAATTAGTGATTCAATTACACAGAATCAGCAGCATGCATGTCATGACTGTTGGGTCTGTTGGATTTCTATTACTCTACTACACCTGCTAGTAAATTATTTGCCATGTAGAAATATCATTTCTACCAAAAACAGTGATTGATCAGGTTAGTGATGTCTGACTGCTATTATTTTAAACACAACTATATATATATATATATATATATATATATATATATATATATATATCTCAAAGATTACATGCCCTTGGAGAATTGGTAATATGCAGTATGTACCATTTTTAAGGAAAACATGAGTGTGCAGGCGAAACACATTTTTTAAATTTCTTATGGGATTCATATTCAACTGTAGGTCATAACAGAATGGCTTAAACATAAAAGAACATGGCAACAAGTAAACACATGAAATGACCCCTGTTCAAAAGTCTGCATTCCATTAGTTTTTAATTCTGTGTATTGCCCCCTTTAGCATCAATGACATTGTGCAGTCTTTTGTAATAGTTGTCTTTGAGGCCCCGAATTCTTTCAGGTGGTATAGCTGCCCATTCATCTCGGCAAAATGCCTCCAGGTCATGCAAAGTCTTGGTCGTCTTGCATGAACCGCACATTTGAAATCTCCCCAGAGTGGCTTCATGATATTAAGGTCAGGAGACTGTGATGGCCACTCCAGAACCTTCACCTTTTTCTGCTGTAACCACTGGAGGGTCAACTTGGCTTTGTGCTTAGGGTTATTAGCATGCTGGAAAGTACAAGAACGTCCCATGCGCAGCTTTCGTGCAGAAGAATGCAAATTGTCTGCCAGCATTTTGTGATAACATGCTGCATTCATCTTGCCATCAGTTTCCACAAGATTCCTCATGTCTTTAGAGCTTACACACCCTCAAAACATCAGTGAGACACCACCATGTTTCACAGTGGGGATGGCATTCTTGCGGCTATAGGCCTTGTTGACCCCTCTCCAAACATAGCACTTATGGTTGTGACCATAAAGCTCTGTTTTGGTCTTGTCACTACAGATTACAGTGTGCCAGAAGCTGTAAGGCGTGTCAAGGTGTTGTCGGGCATATTATAAAAATCTATCCATGGGAGAGCTAACAAATTCATTGACTATTTATAGACAGACGCAAATTGTGATTTAAAAAAACACAGATGTGGGAAATTAACCTTTTAATTGTCATTTTAACCTGTGTGTGTCACCTTGTGTGTCTGTACCAAGGCCAAACATTCCAGGGGATGTAAACTTTTGATCAGGACCATTTGGGTGATTTCTGTTATTATGATTTAAGAAGGAGCCAAACAACTATGTGTCAATGAATGACTTTTTAAAATTCACTATCCTTAAATAAAATACAGTTTGGCAGGATCAGTCATATTTTCAGTATCAGTTCCAAAATGTCATGATATCTGCCAGGATATGCTATGTGTGTGTGTATATATGTGTATGTATATATGTATATATATATATATATATATATATATATATATTACACACACATCAGAATTCAATAAAATTCATGCTGTGAATCCTGAGTGGATAAGTGCATTTTAGAAATGTTGATAATGATGCCATATCTGAAGTGACAAAGTACAGATGGTAAAATAACATTAGAGCTTTCTGAAAAACTGAAGCCTGACAAACACTGGAGTAAAAAACATGTTAAGGTGATATAAAGGGGAAATCCCTGTTACTATGCAAAAGCAAACCCCAAATTAATTTGGCTACAAGTACCTAACCTAGAACACTATGCTCTAGTTACAAGGGAAATGTGTCCTATTTATAGTTTGGATGTATTTTCCTGCAGATGGGCATAGATGAGCAATTGTTATACCTCACCAAAAACCCCAATTTTAAAGGAAAAGTGTAGTGCATTATCGTCAAGATATTATTGCAGTACTTGCTCTCATATATTTTATTTTTGTTTAATGTAGAGATTTTGTAGATAAACTGTTAAAGGCAAGATAGGGTAGCTATGACTTTGCCTAACTGCCTAAAGCTGAGCTGAAGCTTTTATAAAAAAAAGACAGATTATTTCAGCTCTTTATCTAACATTCATTAAATGCTTTTTAAAGGCAAGAATTGTGAGTATCTGAAATTAGCTAGTTAGAAGCCCCTTGCAATCCTTGTACAGCACAGCTCAAACTGGGGGCAGCAGAAGGAGCCATTCAGTAGTACTCATGTGCTAAAGGAGCTCATCTGTCTAAACTAACATTCAGAAAATAAAATAGATGTATCGGTATGCTACTAAGTGCTAACACAATAAATAATATAATAAACCCCAGACGCTAAATAATACTTTCTCCCCCGAAAGTCCAAAACACATAGTCCAACTCTTAGTCAGCGTCTTCGTGTCCTGAAAACCCAGTAGTGTTGATATCTTCCATTAAAAAAATTCTTCTTTTTTTCACAAGTCATAAGCTCCTCTTCCTCCACTTAATACCCTCAAAGAAATATAAAACGCATATAGTGCATTATCTACAACGCATGATATCCAACACACAAAAACGCAAAAATAGTGCCAATAAGTGAAAAATCACTCCACCATGTGTACACTTCTAGCCATCTGTCATCCTTACTCTTACCCTCCTAAAAATTTGAAAGAGCATCCACAAAATCCACCTTCCTTTGTGTTAAGCTCCTAAATCTGTCCACTTTTGTATGGAAAATGTACCTCTGAAGGAATTACATATAGTGTCATATCTTCAAAACAGTATTCGTGTTCCCCTCACATCAAAAAAATTCCCAGTGCTGGTGAACACACTGACCGCCACCTCATATCCCATGCACCTTACCAAATGATAAAGTCCACTTGCATAGAAAGGGGGGCTCCTCTCACTCCATCAAGCATCCGATTCACAATGGCATCATAACATGTGGCAAAGTCCAACCAAAATAGTGTAGTAGGCAATATTAGGGATATTATTATTATACAGGATTTATATAGCGCCAACAGTTTACTCAGCACTTTCCAATATAACGGGAGACAATACAGCAAAAATACAGTTCAATACAAGAGGGTTCTATTATAACTCTCTAACCCCTTGACGCCGACGGCACACAAATATGCGGCCTCACGGAACTGGGCTTTTTTCCTTGGGGCCGCATATTTGCATACCTGTCTTTGTGCTGGGAGCACGCCGCTCGGTGCGCTCCCAGCACAGAGACCGCGGTGTCACTGAGAGCCCCGGGTGCCGTTCTAACGATCGGGACCCGGGACTCCCGATTCCGGGTCACGTGATAGCCTCTGATTGGCTATCACAGTGATCAGTCACTGTGCAGCCCGACCCCCTTGTTTTTTCTCTCTCTATGAATGGAGAGGAGAGATACATTGTATTTCTCTAACTCCTAACATAGAGAGATAAAAAAAAAATTTGTAAAAAAAAAAAAAAGAAGATAAATATGAAAAAATAAAAGGAAAATTACCTAGATCTAGTTTCAGTACCAGGGTTAGTGTTTGGGTCAAGGTCAGGGTCAAATGTCAAGGTCAAAGGTCAGGGTTTAAAAAAAAATTGGTATCAGTGTCAGTTAGTATTAGTGTCAGTGTGTTTTAGGGGAAAAAAAAGGCAAAAACAAAATGCGCACTATTGTTTCTGGGCTGTTATGGGTACAAACAACAAATAGCATACACATATATGGTATTGCTGCGATCGTCAAGAGCTGGAGAATTTATTTTGGGTTGTTCTATGGAGGTAGGTTATGGTCGTAACAAGAAACACACAGCTAAATAAAAAAAAAAATGATTTTTTTTTTTTACTATTTTGGGTCAGTTTTCCTTTGATAATAAAAAAAATTAGGAGCAATCCATTACCATTTACCACCAAATGAAAGCCCAATTTGTCCTGAAAAAAACAAGATATAATTCACCTGGATGTAAAAAGTAGTTGTGATGCTCTGTACGGTTTTACTAACACATGTCAATGTTGCAGAATTGTGCTTAGGCGTTTAGATTTGTTTTACCCTTAGGTGTGAAGGGGTTAATAATAAAATTGCACTTGCAAACAAGCAAGGTGTCTCATCATATGTTCAAATGGCAAACAGAATAAAAAAACCTTTTTCAAAATGGCCGCTCTCTAATTTCCTGTGTACGTCTTTACGTCGAATAATTTTTTTAATGGAAGATATGAACACTACTGGGTTTTCAGGACACGGAGACTCTGACTAAGAGTTGGACTATAACATTCAGAAAAGTCTAAATATTATGTACATTACTTTATCATGTCTTTGCTTCAGACATGTGTTGTGCACAAATCCTCTTCATTCAGTAAAAATATGCAGTTATTTGGTACAGGTATGAACCTTTATCAGATATTTCAGATTTCGGGCACAGATTGATCATTGCCAACCAATGTTTGCAGTATCCCAGTTTTAAAACTCACCTATTGTAAAATGTTATTTTTACACCTGTTCCAAAGTTTTATGTCCCTGACATATCCTGTTAATGTAACCGGGCAAAAACTGCGTGAATAGCAATTCTAACCTTTTCCTGAGATTCTTTAGAAGCTGGTGCCCTGATTTTATCAAGCTTTTGTAAGCTCTTCCTTCTGTATCCTGCCTGAACAGAGAGTCCTTTCCAAATATAGCATTATCACTGATATCGACTACAGGCAGATGTTGTTTAACTGTTTAAGTTGTGCTGCCAAGCACAATGTATTCGATTTGTAGTATTACACTGGTATAGCTAATAAGTGGGACATACTGTATACTGTTTGTGATAGTAAATATAGACACATGATCACTTCCTGGCACAATCTGAATTTCACAAGGAACTTGCTTTTTATGAATAGTAAACAAATAAAGCAGAGGTTTACCAGTTAGGAGAGGATATAATGTTCTGTACAGATAGGGGATATACAAGTGTCTCCAGATTATAATGAGAATGAAGTTCCTATGCTCGAAAAGGGCTCTGTAAAGGGAGAAGCTGGTCAAGGTTACTTGGGGTGGGGTATAAGGTACACATTAGAACACTGGTCAGTTGCATTCCAGCACTGTCAGAGTCAAGACATTCTTTTTTGTGACACCCAGTTCAAGTGGCTCGTATTAAGAAAAAGGCAAGCATGTTTGGAACAGCAGTATGTGATAAAATTTAGTATGAAATTGGGTAAAATGCATCAGAAACTTTGGAAATGGTGAGGAAAGCTTATGGAGAAACTGCACTATTATCTGCACAAGTGTACTGATGGCACAAAGCCTTCAAGAAAGGACGAAAAGGTGTTGAAGACGAACAACAATCAGGACACCACTCTTTGTCAAAAACAGAACAGAATGTGGATGCAGTGAGGTCTGTTCTCAACCATGGCCAACGGCTCACTATCAGAATTATTGCAGAGGAAACCAGAATTACCAAGTCAATTGTTCGTAAAATCTTGACTCTATGCTTCTCCATCCACCCTATAGTCCTAACTTAGCTCCTTGCAACCTTTTCATGTTCTATGCTTCTCCATCCACCCTATAGTCCCAGCTTAGCTCCTTGCAACCTTTTCATGTTCCCAAAGATTCCCGCAGGCTCTGAACGCCATCCCACTTGAAGACCAGGGATTCTATGAAGAATGGAAAAATCTCTGGGAGTGTTGTGTACACTCACAAGGTGTATACTTTGAAGGAGGCAATGTTCAATTGTAAATTTTTCAATACTTTTTTTTAAAATATCATTCTCATTACTTTCTGGACACACCTTGTGTATATTTATTTATTTATCTATTTTTACATGCACTATCAGCAAGTACAGTTAATGCCAAAATATGTTGTTTTTATTTAATTTTGTAGTTATCAGTCTTCATTCTAATAAACTATGAGGGAGACCACCTGCAGCCTGACAAGAGACTGAACTTGTATGTCCAATAGAAAAAATTAGCTAAAACCCATCATTTCTCATTCTTACCTCATAAACCTGTATTGAACAGCTGATGTATTGTATATGTTGAGTAAAAAGAAAATTGTCAAAGGGTCTAATCATTCATGCCCTTACATGTATACACAAATGTTTTCTTACTGAGCCATATTGAAACGCTGTTCAAGAATACATCAATATAATTAAAAGGAATCGTATGTATGTGGATAAACAATTTTATATCAAATTATGAGTAGGGGATGTCAAGTCTCAAGCCACAGGACATCCACTTTTGGTTTCACATTGTCCCCCAGTTTTTGGAGAGGGAAGAGAGGACCCTGGGCATTTTTGTTGGTTATAGGTTCATATGAATGTAAAGTTAAAACATACTGTTATTGTAAAGTACATGTTAGCACTACATTTGTCAAGTCAGGAGAGCAGTTTTCAATTAGGAAGTTCATCAACTGTAATACTTGGTTTGTAGTAGATCTGATGGTGTTTAAACATTGTCTTTTGCATTATGTGGGTTGCACCATTCATCCATTAAGAAATTGGTGAACATCATTGTTGGTGGCTGCAACCTTGATGCTTGCCATCTGTGGAATATATCCAAACCCTTTTTTGAGGTGCACGGGCGGTGATATGTCCTCCTTTGCTTTTTCCAAAATAGAAAGAGTTACACTAATTTACCAGATAGAGGTGGTGATTTGCATAGTAAATCTATGGAACACAAAGTGTTTTGGATACATGGATTCAGAATAAGGATACTGAATGGTCTCAACCAACGCTGGATATACTTCTGTTTTGTAAAATAATAATTTTGTTTTGGTAGTTGGAATTTAATTTAATTATGATGTACTATACAGTATCTCACAGAAGCGAGTACACCCCTCACATTTTTGTAAATATTTTATTATATCTTTTTCATGTGACAACACTGAAGAAATGACACTTTGCTACAATGTAAAGTAGTTTGTGTATACCTTGTATAACAGTGTAAATGTGCTGTCCCCTCAAAATAACTCAACACACAGCCATTAATGTCTAAACTGCTGGCAACAAAAGTGAGTACACTCCTAAGTGAAAATGTCCAAATTGGGCCCAAAGTGTCAATATTTTGTGTGGCCACCATTATTTTTCAGCACTGCATTAACCCTCTTGGGCATGGAGTTCACCAGAGCTTCACAGGTTGCCACTGGAATCCTCTTCCACTCCTCCATGATGACATCACGGAGCTGATGGATGTCAGAGACCTTGCGCTCCTCCACCTTCCATTTGAGGATGCCCCACAGATGCCCAATAGGGTTTAGGTCTGGAGACATGCTTGGTCAGTCCATCACCTTTACCCTCAGCTTCTTTAGCAAGGCAGTGGTCATCTTGGAGGTGTGTTTGGGGTTGTTCTCATGTTGGAATACTGCCCTGCGGCCCAGTCTCCAAAGGGAGAGGATCATGCTCTGCTTTTGTATGTCACAGTACTTGTTGGCATTCATGGTTCCCTCAATGAACTGTAATTCCCCAGTGCCGATAGCACTCATGCAGCACCAGACCATGGCACTCCCACCACCATGCTTGACTGTAGGCAAGACACACTTGTCTTTGTACTCCTCACCTGGTTGCCGCCACACACGCTCGACACCATCTAAACCAAATAAGTTTATCTTGGTCTTATCAGACCACAGGACATGGTTCCAGTAACCCATGTCCTTAGTCTGCTTGGCTTCAGCAAACTGTTTGCAGGCTTTTTTGTGCATCATCTATAGAAGAGGCTTTCTTCTGGGACAACAGCCATGCAGACCAGTTTGATGCAGTGTGCGGCTTATGGTCTGAGCATTGACAGGCTGACCCCCTACCCCTTCAAGCTCTTCAGCAATGCTGGCAGCACTCATGAGTCTATTTCCCAAAGACAACATCTGGATATGACACTGAGCACGTGCACTCAGCTTCTTTGGTCGACCATGGCAATGCCTGTTCTGAGTGGAACCTATCTTGTTAAACCACTGTATGGTCTTGGCCACCGTGCTGCAGCTCAGTTTCAGGGTCTTGGCAATCTTCTTATAGCCTAGGCCATCTTTATGTAAAACAACAATTCTTTTTTTTTTTTTTTCAGCTCTTCAGAGAGTTCTTTGCCATGAGGTGCCATGTTGAACTTCCAGTGATCAGTATGAGTGAGTGAGAGTGATAACACCAAGTTTAACACACCTGCTCCCCATTCACACCAGAGAGCTTGTAACACTAATGAGTCACATGACCCCGGGGAGGGAAAATGGCTAATTGTGCCTAATTTGGACATTTTCACTTAGGGGTGTACTCACTTTTATTGCCACTGGTTTAGACATTAATGGCTGTGTGTTGAGTTAATTTGAGGGTACAGCAAATTATACTATTGTTGTCTCATGAAAAGATATAATAAAATGTTTACAAAAATGTGAGGGGTGTACTCATGTCTGTGAGATACTGTATATAGTGGGGAAAATAATTATTTGATCACCTGCAGATTTTGTAAGTTTGCCCACCTACAAAGAAATTAAGGGTCTATAATTTTATCATAGGTATATTTTAAATGATAGAGACAGAATATCAACCGAAAAACCACATGATACAAACATTATAATTTAAGTTGCAGTTCAGTGAGTAAAATAAGTATTTGATCCCTAAGCAAAACATGACTTAGTATTTGGTGGAAAAACCTAAGTTGGCAAGCACAGAGGTAAGACGTTTCTTATAGTTGGTTAGCAGGTTTGCACACATCTCAGTAGGATTTTTGGTCCACTCTTTTTTACAGATCTTCTCTAAATCCTTAAGGTTTGTTGGCTGTCACTTGCCAGATCGAAGATTCAGCTCCCTCCATAAATTTTCTGTAGGATTAAGGTATGGAGACTGGCTAGGCCACTCCATGACCTTAATGTGCTTCTTCTTGAGCCACTCCTGTGTAGCTTTGATGGTATGTTTTGGGTCATAGTCATGCTGGAAGACCCATCCTCGACCCATCTTCAGTGTTCTGACTGAGGGAAGAAGGTTCTCATCCAAAATTTTACATGGCACCACCCATTGGTCTCTCAATGCAGCAAAGTTGGTCTGTACCTTTAGCAGAGAAACAGCCCCAAGGCATAATAGACTAGTGTGCATAGTGTGCTGGCGCCGCTCCAAGCTGGAGCATAGAAACGTCACCTCACCGTCATGAAAGGGTAAGCGGTGTCCTCAAATAGGTCCAGTCTTCAAACTCCTGCATGAGTGTGGACGCCGCTCCGACCACTCATGGAATCCTAGAGTAAGATGGCCTCGGCCGAAGTTACGGCTGTGGCCATGTCCACTGACATGTTTTACCCCGCCCACTGGGGGCTTAACCACAGAGCCCCAAGGCATAATGTTTCCACCTCCGTGCTTGACTGTGGGGGTGCTATTCATAGGGTCATAGTCAGCATTTTTCTTCCTCCAAACACGGTGAGCCGAGTTAATGCCAAAGAGCTCAGTTTTGGTCTCAATTGACCACAGCACTTTCTCCCAATCCTTCTCTGAATCATTTAGATGTTCATTGGCAAACTTCAGATGGGCCTATACATGTACCTTCTTGAGGAAAGGTACCTTGCGGGCGCTGCAGGATTTCAATCCATGGCAGCGTATTGTGTTAGCAATGGTTGGTTTGATGACTGTGGTTCCAACTGTCTTGAGATCATTTACAAGCTCCTCCTGTGTAGTTCTGGGCTGATCCCTCACTTTTATCATGATCATCCTTACCCCATGAGGTGCAATCTTGCTTGGAGCTCCAGACCGAGGGCCATTGATGGTTATTTTGTATTTCTTCCATTTGCGAATAATCGCTCCAACAGTTGACTCCTCACCAAGTTTCTTGCTGATGGTCTTGTAACCCATTCCAGCATTGTGCAGGTCTAGTCTTGTCCCTGGCATCCTTTGACAGCACTTTTGGTTTTGCCTATGGTGGTGAGGTTTGAATGGAAGAAAGAGATTTTGTGGAGAGATGTATTTTATACACATAACGAGTTGTCATTCTTAATCCTCTTAAATTGCACCTTCTTAAATTGACAGGACTTATCTGTGTACCACATGAGCACATAGCCAGTCTGTGGGAGCCAGAATTATTGTTGATTGATAGGAGATCAAATAATTGTTTTACTCACTGAACTGCAACTCAATTTATAACATTTGTATCATGTGTTTTTTTTTCTGGATTTGTGGTTGATATTCTGTCTCTATAATTTAAAATACAACTATGATAAATATTATAGACCATTTCTTTGTAAGTTGGTAAACTTACAAAATCTGCAGAGGATCAAACTATTATTTTCTCTGCTGTATTTATATAACAATATAATTTTAATATGAATTCCTATACTTGTATGACCTCCCTTTTTTTTACCCTAAACAATTGTTGATCTAACTTTGCCAATACAGTGAATACTGGTGCATGATTTTAGCTATAGTACAGATCTAATGCTAATTACTTTGTAGTATTATTGTATTGATGTGATAGGAACATCTTTATCACATAAAATGTTTTTAGATGTGATTTTAACCTCACTTATAGGTTATTCATGCTAATTAGAAGCTAGTTAAGGCCCTACACGGCTGAAACCCAATCGTAGATAATCCTATGTATGCTGTTTGCTTTTGTATCAATTACATTTGTGAAATTGGGATAAAGTGCAGAGTGTTTACTACATTTATCCTTGAACAGAGTAAGAAAGACTTCTCTTACAATAGGGTTTCCCACAGAATCAAAGACGGATAGGGTTGAGCAGGTATGCATTTTGTCTATATGCATACATTACAGCTCTGCACCTCTTAATTTTCATCTAGTGTCTTCGTTGTCTGGAAAAACATTTCAAACTGCTTTATTAATCATAAACTGTAAATACTGTAAGTGCTGTTTTCAACCTGGAATGTTTAAATACTTTTATAACCATTGCTTTTCTATTATGTTGTTTCTAAGGATACAACACTTTAAAGAGAGCACAGCATTCATCCATGAGTGTCGGCTGAAAGGAGAAGGCTGTCTAGTTCATTGGTATGTACAGCTTTGATGATATAACAATGCCATGACTGCTTTTTGGCATTTATTTTGTAAACCATATAGAATAGAAATCACAGTAAAAGTGGCAATTACTACTTAAACTACAGATCTACCTTTAACTTATGTTAGGGCCCTGCCTTCCTAAACTAATCTGCTATAGCAAATAGGTATATGTCTATAGCCCTATTAATCTGGATGATGAAAATATAAGGAAGCATCAGAAAGCTGCATGCCAAAGTCCTGATAAATGTTTAGGACATAAGTGTGAAAGAATGATCTTCTGCATATAATATATGTACAGTGGAGATCGAAAGTTTGGGCACCCCAGCTAAAAATTTGTATTAATGTGCATAAAGAAGCCAAGGAAAGATGGAAAAATCTCCAAAAGGCATCAAATTACAGATTAGACATTCTTATAATATGTCAACAAAAGTTAGATTTTATTTCCATCATTTACACTTTCAAAATAACAGAAAACAAAAAAATGGCGTCTGCAAAAGTTTGGGCACCCTGCAGAATTTATAGCATGCACTGCCCACTTTGCCAAGCTGAGACCTGCCAGTGTCATGGATTGTTCTCAATCATCATCTGGGAAGACCAGATTATGTCAATCTCAAAGGTTTTAAATGCCCAGACTCATCTGACCTTGCCCCAACAATCAGCACCATGGGTTCTTCTAAGCAGTTGTCTAGAAAACTGAAACTGAAAATAGTTGATGCTCACAAAGCTGGAGAAGGCTATAAGAAGATAGCAAAGCGTTTTCAGATGTCAATATCCTCTGTTCGGAATGTAATTAAGAAATGGCAGTCATCAGGAACAGTGGAAGTTAAAGCAAGATCTGGAAGACCAAGAAAAATATCACACAGAACATCTCGCAGGATGTGCTTCTTTATGCACATTAATACAAATTTTTAGCTGAGGTGCCCAAACTTTCGATCCCCACTGTAGCTAACATTTCCGATATGGAGAAAGAATTCAGAGGGTTTAGCTTTCTATTAGTAACTCTAAGGCACATGTTTCATGCAGGCAAAAGGCCCAGGCGCACCATTCAGCTGAATGTCTTGAATGCACACTTCTTTCCTTCCTGGCATTTGTCCCTTAGTGCATACTGCCCTCAGTGTTAGTTTCACGTGGTGCATGTCTAGTCGCTGCAGCTTACGGCTTCCCAAAGACTTTTACAGGCTATGTGGCTGGGTGCTGCACCTCTTGCCTTCCTCCTGAAAGAAAATGCCCAGTACGCATAAGGCCTAAGGCTTTTTGTGAGTCTTTTCTGTGACAGTGGAATGTCATGATAGGCCACTGTTGCCATATAGATATTGGCTTGCTTTCAGTGTACATGTATTCAAAGTACTTCATACAGGTATTATACAGTTAATCACATCACTCCTGTTCTCTTGTTTATTTTTCTTATATTGATGGTCAGCTAAAGTTGAATGTTTTAAAGCTGAGACAACTACTATGACGAAAATTAACCTTGTTAACTCATCTTATGCTCTTTAAGCTTGGCAGGTGTTTCCCGGAGTGTGACTTTGGTAGTAGCTTATGTCATGACAATTACAAGTTTGGAATGGGAAGATGCGTTGGCAGCTGTTAAAGGGGCAAGGACGTGTGCCAACCCTAATATGGGTTTTCAGAAGCAGCTTGAGGACTTCGGAAAATGTGATGTCCTACATGTAAGTGATCAATGAATGTATGTTTAAGTTAGGGTTACAATATAAAAAAGATCATGTAATCTTTTTTATATTTTTGTATTATTCTGTAAGTAAACATGATCTGTTGAAACATTGTCTATAACGTGTACTAGCTGGCATAGAAATTAGGGAGCTGGTGTTGCTTACATGTCTTTAAAGGTTCAGATTCTGGGGTTGTCATGGCCAATTCCTCCCCCAGCTGTACCGTCCTGTTCTCACTTGAATGCTGTGTGCTGAAAATCAAACAGAGCTGTCCACACTCATACCTCACCCAATCAAGTTTAATCCTAGTGATGGGGGAGGGCCAAATGGAGAAATCTTCTATGTATGCTGAGGTTGAGAACAAATTCAAGGCACCTAATCACATCTTAAAATCCATCATACATTTTAAAGGATTACTAATCTATATATACAGTCAGGTCCATAAATATTGGGACATCGACACAATTCTAACATTTTTGGTTCTATACACCACCACAATGGATTTGAAATGAAACGAACAAGATGTGCTTTAACTGCAGACTGTCAGCTTTAATTTGAGGGTATTTACATCCAAATCAGGTGAACGGTGTAGGAATTACAACAGTTTGCATACGTGCCTCCCACTTATTAAGGGACCAAAAGTAATGGGACAATTGGCTTCTCAGCCGTTCCATGGCCAGGTGTGTGTTATTTCCTCATTATCCCAATTACAATGAGCAGATAAAAGGTCCAGAGTTCATTTCAAGTGTGCTATTTGCATTTGTAATCTGTTGCTGTCAACTCTCAAGATGAGATCCAAAGAGCTGTCACTATCAGTGAAGCAAGCCATCATTAGACTGAAAAAACAAAACAAACCCATCAGAGAGATAGCAAAAACATTAGGCGTGGCCAAAACAACTGTTTGGAACATTCTTAAAAAGAAGGAACGCACCGGTGAGCTCAGCAACACCAAAAGACCCGGAAGACCACAGAAAACAACTGTGGTGGATGACCGAAGAATTCTTTCCCTGGTGAAGAAAACACCCTTCACAACAGTTGGCCAGATCAAGAACACTCTCCAGGAGGTAGGTGTATGTGTGTCAAAGTCAACAATCAAGAGAAGACTTCACCAGAGTGAATACAGAGGGTTCACCACAAGATGTAAACCATTGGTGAGCCTCAAAAACAGGAAGGCCAGATTAGAGTTTGCCAAACGACATCTAAAAAAGCCTTCAAAGTTCTGGAACAACATCCTATGGACAGATGAGACCAACATCAACTTGTACCAGAGTGATGGGAAGAGAAGAGTATGGAGAAGGAAAGGAACTGCTCATGATCCTAAGCATACCACCTCATCAGTGAAGCATGGTGGTGGTAGTGTCATGGCGTGGGCATGTATGGCTGCCAATGGAACTGGTTCTCTTGTATTTATTGATGATGTGACTGCTGACAAAAGCAGCCGGATGAATTCTGAAGTGTTTCAGCCAATATTATCTGCTCATATTCAGTCAAATGCTTCACAACTCATTGGACGCCGCTTCACAGTGCAGATGGACAATGACCCAAAGCAGACTGCAAAAGCAACCAAAGAGTTTTTTAAGGGAAAGAAGTGGAATGTTATGCAATGGCCAAGTCAATCACCTGACCTGAATCCGATTGAGCATGCATTTCACTTGCTGAAGACAAAACTGAAGGAAAAATGCCCCAAGAACAAGCAGGAACTGAAGACAGTTGCAGTAGAGGCCTGGCAGAGCATCACCAGGGATGAAACCCAGCGTCTGGTGATGTCTATGCGTTCCAGACTTCAGGCTGTAATTGACTGCAAAGGATTTGCAACCAAATATTAAAAAGTGAAAGTTTGATTTATGATTATTATTCTGTCCCATTACTTTTGGTTCCTTAATAAGTGGGAGGCACATATGCAAACTGTTGTAATTCCTACACCGTTCACCTGATTTGGATGTAAATACCCTCAAATTAAAGCTGACAGTCTGCAGTTAAAGCACATCTTGTTCGTTTCATTTCAAATCCATTGTGGTGGTGTATAGAGCCAAAAATGTTAGAATTGTGTCGATATCCCAATATTTATGGACCTGACTGTATAATATTGCCTAGAATACATCACACTCTACTATTAGATCTCCAAATAGTATACCAAGGTGACAGTGGGTGAATTGTGTTAGAGGGGGCAGTCCTAGGGCATGTGAAATGTTAGCCGTAATATATTGAACTGACCACTCTTGGGCTCCTAATGCCTTCTCTGCACTCTCTCCAACCGAATTGAGTACAGACTACTTTATTGGTTGTTTTTCCTGGCCAAACTTGGAAGTGCTCCAAATGAATTGGTCACAGGTGAGATATAGAAACAACTTTTTCATTTATCCTCTACTCTCCATCCTGAGAGATGGATATCCTAGTCTCATGGAGGGAACAGCTAATCCCAGGAAATGCATGAGGAAGTGCACAGTTAATGACTTATATAAGTGATCACTTCTATATGAAAGCCTGAGGCCATGCCATAATACTTGGGGTGTCAACAGTAAAAGGGTTAAAACAAAGTTCACTTATCCTTTTTTTTTCCCCTTCCATGATCTAAAGATACCCACCCTTCCCCACCCCAGATGCTTGCATTGTTTGAATCTTTTTGTAAAAGCCTTCTATGTGCTGGCTGCATCTGTGCAGTAGCTTCCGATAGACTTCTATAGGACTATTTTATAGAGTTTGTGCCCTGACAAATCCTATGTTTGGATTCAAATTCCCCTTGAAATGAGGAGTGCACTTTCTGTGAGGGCACCTAGGCTCTCCTGTTCCTACAACCTCAAAGCTGGCACTGATGCCTCAGATTGCTAGTCTCCTCAAATCTGGAGTTGGATTTGGTGATATCCTTACTGTGCTGCTCACTGGAGTAAAGGAAAAGAAACAGAAGATTTGTGAAGGGTGTTTATGAAAAATGAAAGGAGAGAGAGGAAAATGAAGGCGGTGGGGGATAAGCGGAAGGAAAGCACTAGAAGGAAGAGTGCGATTGTCAGAGTATTGAGTATTCTCCATTATATTCACAGGCTGTGTAGGTATTCTAGATTGAATTGGACCCAATAAAACCAAGTCTTTATGTATTCATGCATCTTATTTTTTACAATGAATATTCTCCTTAGGCATAATAAAATTCACCTTGGCAAACCATTTATTAGATGGTTTTGTCTGTTTCCAGTTGCTAGGGATGCACACATTTGCATGCGTTTTTATTAGGTGAATCAAAAATGATTTCTTGTATTTTCTCCTTGAGAATAGCTGAAGGGCCCTTAGCTAGGGAAATGCCCCTAATTATTAATGCTTCGCACCTCTCTTCCACAATTGCAGCTTTCTGCACTCCCCAATAACCTGTACCACCATTGCACCCCTCGGGCGTGTTTCATCACTGCATACCCCACACATCTCACTCCATACACCTATTCCACCAATGTATCCTCTGCATACTTCTGTCACTACTCTACCCCCCCACATACCTGTTGTTCAACTGCAGATACCTGTGCCAGTACCGGGACAGGGTCATCTAGTGTCCAGGGCAAGGATCCAGAATTGCGCCCCCCTCCCCCACTATTGATGCATGCCATAGAATGGCAGTACCAATGTGCATCTATTATTTGCTCCGTTTGCTTCTCTGCTTTAATGGCAGCTGTCCCTCCTGCCCACCCCTAGTCCCAGCCCTGACCTGTGCATCCTCCCCCCTTCAACCACTACTGCACTGCCTGCGCACCTATCCTATCAAACTAAACTGTCACACACCTACTGTTGCTAACTGAAAATCCACCAAGAACCAAGTGAAGAGTTTGATCAGCTTGATCAAGTCTCAAGTGCTGGCTTGATTTAATTTGCTGTTTGTGGTGCTGGGGGAAGGAGCTGGGTAGAGCGGTCAGCACATAGGTTGTGCAGTCACAGCCTCTAATGCCTGAGGTGAGCAAGTGAAGGAGGAGTTGCAGCCAATAGCTAGTATAAAAAAATAAACAAAAACACCTTGCAACCCTAATCTACAGTTGATCTAAAGCAGTGGACTCCAGAATGTGGCCCATGGGCTGGATGCTGCACTTTGTTTGCCTTTATCTGGCCCTTGGGGCACTATTCTTCCCACTGATACAAGGTACTCTTCCTACCACTGACAATAATGATGGGACAACATTTCTTCCTCTGACACCAACAGTGGAACACTATTCCTCCCACTGACACCAGTGATCGGACACCATTCCACTGACACCAACAATGTGGCACCATTCCTTCCACTAACGCCAACAGTGGGACACTATTCCTTCCACTGACACCAATGATGGGGTACCATTCCTCCTCCAGCTGACCACAGGTGCTATGTGATTTATTTACTCCTACTGACCACCAAGACTGAAACCTTGTCTACTCCCACTGACGCTGGGGCATTTACTACTCCCAGTGGTCACAGTCACAGCCCAGCCCCCCTAAAGTCTGAATAACAGTAAACTGGCCTTTTGTTTTAGTGTTTGGAGATCCCTGATTTAGTGGAAACCTTTTTAATGCATCGCGTAATATCCTTATCCCCCATAAATACAAACCATTATATCAGAAAACCTAAAGAGCCCAACTGTCTGGAGAGGTTGGGTTGGATGGTCAAGTCAGGATGGCTGATTCACTGTTCATTTTTGCCAAGTTAGCAGGGTTAAGCTGCACACTCTACAGAAACAATAATATTGCGAAGATCTTCAACTTATGTAAGCATCTGGCTCTATCTCAAAGAAGATAAATCAGAATAGATGAAAAAAAAAGGCAAATAAAACTGAGAACTACAAAAGGATCTTTAACCTTGCCCACCCCCATATCTGCGGCCCTGGGCACATGATCGAGCCTGTCCCTCCAACTCTTGCTCATAACCAGAGACCAGGAGCTGTCTATGACAGCTTGGTTACTGCGCTGGGATTGTGCAGCAAGCACACTCTTAGCACAGAGACTTCAGCCAGCATGGACACATATGTGCAGTGTGAGGGTGTTAAAGCCGTGTTCTGTAAAAGTTTAAAGTATGACACTTTAATAAGTTAATGTTCATGTTAGAGCCCAACTCCAGCCAAACCGCTAAAAACATAGATGGAGTATATATATATGGGGGTTTTTTTGGCTGACAAAGGTTATGTATTTCTATCTAGTTCTGGTGTTTTCACAGTTCTGCCAAACAGCACAGCCTAATCTGGAAAGGGATGGTGCTGATGTTTCCCTGTTGCAGTTAAAGTGTTCCACCCAAACGTGGAAGCTCCACTTACCCCCCTTCGTTGCCTCATTTGGAATCCTTTGGGGGGGAGCGGGTACCCACTCCCACTTCCAGCTCAGTTCGAAACGGCAAAGCAGGCCAGGAGTTTGCCCCCCCCCCGCCCCTTACCGCAGCCACTTAACAGGTCCCAGAAGATTGCGGCCCATTAACAAAGCACAGCAGGAAACCGGCTGTGAAGCCGCAAATCTTCACTGCCAGTTTCCCTTAGTCAAGATGGTGGCTCCAGGTTGAATTATCGGCTTGGAGTGAGGACATCGCTGGATCCCTTGACAGGTAAGTGCCCTAATATTAAAAGTCAGCAGCTACAGTATTTCTAACTGCTGACTGTTAAAAATTTTTTTTGCGTGGACCAGAACTCCGTTTTACGTTCCTCTCCCAGCCTGTGACCGAAAAGTGAGAGGTGAATCAGCACAGTGATGGGCTTATCTCTGTCACTCTTCTCTCTCCTCCTGCCAGCATGTTAGCACATGAGCACTTCCACACAACTGACTGGCTCCTTGTTCTGTTTTTCTTTCTCCCACTCTGAGCTCCGCTGTACAGGGGATTGCAAAAGGATGATATTAAGTTGAAATTGGGTACTGTGTGCATTAAAAAAAAAAATTAGCTGCACTAATGTGTGCCTTTTATATTTGCATGGAGTTCAGCTTTATCAAACGATTTTAGGAGTGGAAAGCATTATTGCTGTCAACAGAGACAATCTTATACGAGAGTCCTTATAATTTAACATATTTAAAAGTAATACAATTCCTATCTCTTCTGATCATATATAGTGTACATGAACGTACAATTGGTTTTTGTGCCTGATAGATTTAGAGAAGCCTGTAAGTTAGACCTTCCAGGCCCTGCTGTCTGTGGTAGTGGCTGAGCTGCAGTAACCTCAGAGCTTTGGGGAAGGGGAATTGCTTTGAAACTAAGGGACCTGAAAACTGCTACATGCCACAGCAACAAGCACACTGTAATTTTAGCATATACACATGGGACCTAGAAGTGGAAAACACCTGAATTCTTCTAGAAGGCATATATAAAAGTCTTTATAGTCTTTATTGTGTCTGAAACAATTCATTTTATTATTAAAAGATTTGTGGTATTCTTCAGTATTTACAGTGCTGAAACATATTTGCTGTTGGTCATTAATTTATTAGATATAGTAACTTATGATTTTAAATATCATTTACAGCCCTGGTGCCCAACATGTGGCCCACAAGCTATTGAGTATTATATAGATAGCAGAGTGGCGGCTGGGTGCCAGGCGCTGGAACGCTGAAGCACGCTGTGTTTTCCACCACCCCACACTGAAAGATTGTACTGTGGGCAGAGTTAGCTTTTCAAAAAAGTCCTTGCCTAGAGCTGGAGAGAGCACAACGCAGGAGTGTGTGATAGGTAAGTGATCTCTAAGGAGGGGGATAGCGTGGTTAACTTCCACTGACATAGCCACCAATAGGGGGGCATTAACTTTTACTGCCATGACCACCAATGCAGATAGAAGGCGGGTCACTTTCCCCGCTTTGACCACCAATGCAGGAAGGGGGAGTTAATTTTCACTGATAGGACCACCAGTGGGAGGAGGAAGACTGGGTTAACTTTCACTGTCATGACTACCAATGCAGAGAGGGATGGGGGGCGTTAACTTTCACTGCCACCAGCAAGCAATGCAAGGAGGATAAATGGATAAATTTCACTTTCAGTGTTCACCAAGTCAGAAGTGTGGGGTCACTATTAGTGACCATCAGTGTGTGTGTGTTTGGCGGGGGTTTAATAGTACCGACACTAGTGCTGGGGGCTATTATGGCATTCACTGACACCATTGTGGGGGGTTATTATTGCATTCATTGACACTGATGTTGGTGGGTATTATTGCATCCACTGACACCATTATTTGGGGCCACTACTGTGTTCACCGACATCAGTGTTGGAGATTGTGTTGTGTCCACTGACACCAATGCTGGGGGTTATTATTGTGCTCACCAAAACCAATCCTGAAGTTTATTATTGCTTTCACTGACATCAATGCTGGGGGTTATTATTGCACTCACCAACACCAATGCTGGGAGTTACTGTACGCCAGCTTCTTCAATGTGTATTGTGATATGCTCCAAAAAAATGCATCGGGACTGAAATTTTTGGTCTTTGACAATGTGCTACTATTGTCTGGCCCTCTGGGACTGTTGGGCTCCAGCTCTGGGAGCTACCTAACTGTTAGTACTGCTGGGCACTTTTGAAATCTTCCACCACTGCCGGTTTTACTGAGTTAAGGATTAAGGCTGAGGCATCAGCGGAGCGCTGATATAATCTGCTGGGTGGAGCAACGTCTGAGTTCCTTGTACTCTTTCCCACCATTTAGCTTCGAGGAAGCACCAACATATTGAAGCTTCACTAATGTGTCATGTGGATCTTCAGCCTCTGGACTGTTTTCACTGCCTGCTTACAGTAACGTGGTCACCTCCTGCCACCTAAAACTCTCATTAACATCAGGTGCCTAGGTTTGTATTTACCCAAGGTTAGGTGCATTACCACTGCTAAGACGCAACATACCTTTACTAAGACTGAGAGAGGACAGTCCCACTGCTATGTATGACCTTCTGTGTGGCCAATACCTTGTGATTTTAGGGGTAGTTTACTTGGTATCCTCAATGGGAAACCAGCATCATCAGTCTTTCTCAACTTTGTCTTTTTCAAAGTCTTCATCAGCTCTGTTAAGAAGCAAGGCCAAATCAATCCCCATGTCCACAAGGACCTCCATATCCACTCGGGACATTTTAGCTGTTTGTGCTCAGCTACTGGGGCACTCTGCCCGCAAAGCCTTTAAAGCAGAACTGAAGTTCCACTGTAACAAACAGGGAACATGCAAGATTTTATTGCAGAAGAGACTTACAATGTTGCTTCTGCAATAAGATGCCCCTACACGCCTGCTTGCTGTCTTCTCTGGTGCTTTAAATTAAGGTTTTTGAGGCATTGGAGTGAATCAGTGAGCAGTGCTCAATTTGCTCAGTGTGTGGAGCTATGCAACAGCCTGCAGATTGGAGCCAGTTCAGAGGAGTTGATTGAATATAAGTAGATTGTTGCTTCTAGTAATTACCTGGACAAAGTGAAGGCAAGCTAAGCAAGATTTTGTTAGTTGACAGGGAAGGTCCTGTAAGAATATACGGAGGTGGGGGTGGAAGCTGAGGAGATGTGACAGACCCGAGAAGAGAGCTGGATGAAGGTTTAGATGCCTTGGATCCAAACTTAGACCTCCTTTCAGCTTGTTCCTGCTGAATGTGCAGTCCCTGGAGGGGAAAATGGAGGTGTTGCAGATTTGCATTGCATAGCAGAGAGACTTAAGAGAGTGTTGTGCTCTCATCTTTACAGAGACTTAGCTTCAAAATGGTATATCAGAGGAGACTATGACTCTGGAGGGGAGGCTTCAGTTAAGCTCCAATAGGTTGCAAGCATTGCATAAGAGTTGGGGGGGTCCTGTGTTGTTACATCAGGGATTGTGTCATAGAGCAGTTAAGATGGATTTACAGTGTACACCAGATTTGGAGTTTTTGTTAAGATGTCACCCCTTTTATCTCAGGAGAGAATGTATGTAATTTATTATTTTTGTGGTGTATATTCCACCTGACACACATTGTAAAGTTGCCATGCAGTGGATCTATGAGTCTGTGAGTGCTCAGATGACAGAGTACCCTGACAGAGTTTGTATAGTGGCAATGGACTTTAATAAAGCAGAATGGAAATTATTGCTGCCAAATTTGAGCAGCATGTCAGCATCTACACAAATGGGGAGAGTATTTTGGACCATGGCTAACTCTCATCCCCACTTTGAACTGGAGGACCATATATCGATCTTAATGGTACTTGATTACTGACAGATTATTAGAAAGGAGAAATCAGTACTAAGGACAGTCAGGAGGTGGACTGATGGAGCAATTAACACCTTGCAAGATTGATTTAGGTGAACAGAGTGGCTGTTGTTTAGGGATGCTGCTACCACAGACAATCAGCTAAATGTAGAGGAGTATTGTTCTGTTGTAAGGGTATACATGAGTAAGTGTGTGTAAAAGATGTAGCAATTGTTCCCCAATCAGAAACCCTGGGTGGATAGGGAGGTGAAGACTGTAGTTATGGAAAGGAATATCAACTTTAAATCAGTTGATAGGAAGCCATATAGTGTGGCAAGAGGGAGGTTAAGAGTAGGCATTAGGGAGGCTAAACAAAGGTATAAACTCAGGGGACTGGGATTCAATAATGCTAAAACCATGTGGAGGACTATCCAATCAGCTGCAGGTTATAAAAAAGTCAGACTGATGTGAGGGAAGGTGAGGCCTCTCTAACAGAAGAATTGAACATGCCCACTTTGATCATCTAAATAATGATGTGATTACTATATTGTTGGAAACCTTCTCAAGGGCCTAACACCTGCAAGCTTTAACCCGAATACAGATTCACAGTTCTGTTTTGTTGATGGCTTGTTTGAACCTACATCAGAAATATCTACACCTGATATGCCCCATGTGTTGCTATGGTTGATGTCTTAAATTGTTCTTTGACTAAAATAATGTTTGTTCTGTATCTATACTTTTGGATTTTGTTATGCTGGTTACCTTTTGGAGTTGGGATGTGTGGGGCTGTTGATTATCATTGTCATTACTCTGTACTGTTCGGCTTTGTGGTTGGGTTCAATAAAAGCCTTCATATTAAAAAAAAAAGGGTCCACACTCTATGTATATGTCAATGGACCATTTGTTAATATCCAGGGAGTTTTCCCCCTATCTGGGGTCTGCAGAGCATCAAGGAGATACCAGGGAACATCACTGGATCCCACTGTGAGCCATCTTCCTGATTTGAACTCTGTTGGACATCACCTTCAACCATACTGTCTTAGAAACATTGGCTTCTGGATTAGTTGTTGCTAGCTTGTGTAATTTGTGATTTGCCATTTTTTATATAAGTAAATAGAAAATCTTTATGATTTTCTTCAACTGTTATGTTACTAGCTATCTATAAGTAAAGTAAAACCAAGTTATTGACATCTTTAGCAGTCATACTGGACCTAAGGACTAGTGATGATGACTTTTAACAGTCTGGTGAAGTGGGTATGGGAATATATGGTGCAATCCACTGGGGATTTTCCTTAGTAAAAAAAATAAAATAAAAAAGCTTGAAAACCCCTGAATACAGTATATTTGTTTTGACCCCTTTAATAAACATACTGCCCATGTAGTTACCCCATAGGTTTGTCAGTCTAGACTGGCCATTGATTAGCTGGTCAAATCTGATCATCATTTAAAGGATAAATTCACCTTTTGGACAAAAACAATAAATGCACAGTTTTTTGCAGGTAAAAAAATGTGCATTTATTATTTTTATCCAAAGGAGCCTGTAAAGCATTGCACCAGTGATCAGTAGATTGCTGATGCCATGCAGGTCTCCTGCAGACCTGTCAGAATATCTGTTTGCTGTACATGGTGTACAAGCAAGCAGATCTACTGGATCTACTGGAAGCTCAACAGTGCCGTGGTAGTTCATTGAAAACTACAAGCCCACAGCCACTAAGGAGCCCCGCACGGCCGCGCTGTTTTTAAATCTGACAGATGGTATGGGGAGAAGTTTCCCCATACTATCTGTCTGCGGGAGGGCAGCATCGGGCACGGCTGAGACTATGGGAACTTGTTACATGTTCCACCCTAAAAAAAACTGTGGAACATGTAACATGTTTCAAAGTAAACTTATCCTTTAAGATTCCAATGAGTCCTGCCCAAAAATTAGGTAGCACTTTTTTGGCAATTGGGCAACTTCACTTTTGAGATTTATCTGAATGAGATGTCTGTGAAAACCTGATGTGTAAAGTAACTTTACTTGTAATCTATTGTAGATAGTAAAAATTCAATGGGGCATGTATATAAAATAGTGAATGTGACATTCACTAAACAGTCACTGCAGGTGAATCAAGTACTGTAACCTAAAACACATGCAACAGGAAGATACACATAGAGTGAAAGTTTGGTGAATATCAGTTTCACTGCTATATAAATATACCCAAATGATTTAAAAGTGCCCACAGAATACAAGCATAGTTTGCCTGCTGCGTAAATAATATTTCACTTGTCTTAATCTTCTAGCACCGAATATGGTTGAAGGAGACCTATGGAGAAAGTCCTTTCCTGGATGAGGAGGAAGCCAAGCAACTTGTAGCCAAGCATAAGCAAAGAGAGGAAGAGTCCAGCGCTTCAAGTTCAAGCAGACAGTGGAGCAGTCATTTAACCTCTCTCTCTTCCATGGCGTACAGCAATTACACAACAGAAACATAAGTTTTCACTGTAGCACGTGTATTTACTGTCTAAATTACTTAAGTCACCACTAAAAAGTATATGAGCAGACACCACATTGGTAAATGCCAATTGCTGATGCAGAATTGGTTAGATATGGGTTAAGAGGTCTTAAGAACACAAATTAATGTGTTTATCCCAGCAAAGATGAGTAACATTGCTGAATTGCAATTTAAATCTGGATTTAATCTAGTTTGTCACAAGAAGAGGGTGAATTCCACTATTTTTGTGTATCCTTGGCATCCTGGCACTTTATTACATATCTCCTTAACGCGGGTCTCCCTAAAGCTTTGATATTAGTAAGCACTGTTTTATGGCTTTTACTGTGCTTCTGTTTTTAACATATATTTTAACGTTTTCTACCTCAATATGCCATTCATTTATATAGTTACTAAACCAAACCACTTCCCAATTACATCCTTAACCAACGAAAAAAAATGTTGATTGGAAATTTCTCAGGTAGTACAGTGTCAAGGGTGGTATTACTGTTCTCCTGCAAGACCAATCTGAAGTGTAAACATATGGTGCCACAATACACTCAGGTAATGTAGACGTAAAGTGTTCTTTTTCCTTTTGGCTGCTTTTAAAAGACAACAGTTCTTGTAGTAAAAGAAAACTTGGCCACACAATATCTTTACTTTCAAAGGAGTTATTGTATTGAGATCATGCACTTTATATAATAAGCAAGAACTTGGTTTAAAAGATATATAAGAAAAAGTAGCCCACCATGCTTTGAATTGTAGATAAAGTGATGGGCACATGGAACTGAGGGATAACACCATCATTAGAGACAATTTTGTGTAATGTTACTTTTGTGGTTACTAAGAATTTATGCATAAAATGGCAGGGAAATATCACGTGCTAGTTAGAACTTTGCACTATATTGTGAAGATTACTGAAGGAGACAAAGCCACATTTCCAGACTTGATAATGAAGCTTAAGATAGTTGCTGTATTCTGATCAGTCACATGCCACCTTTGATGGTCTTTCATCATTAGATCAGACAATACTATATAAGGCTTTGTGTGAAAACTTGAACTGAGCATCAAGAGTACCTTTTCTTCAAGTGCTATGTGGTTATTAAACTGAAAGGATACATATATTCCTCTGAATATTTGTTTCTATATAAATACAAGCCATGTTAAAATGTTTTTACATTCCCACTGTTATACACGTGGACTGTTATTGTGTGATTTTTTTTTTTCATATAGGAAAGATGGATCCAATAAAGAAAATCTGTATTATATCAATGTGTGGACTTTTCTGACATTTCACTTAACCTCCATCATGGTTTCTGGTCTACATAAGTGTGCACATCTCTCCAAACTGAACCTAAAACTGCAATATATTTGGGTGGACTGATCCTTTAAAGAATTTGTAATCCACAACTAAATAACATTTCACTTGTTAAAGCACTTTGTGTCATATGTTTGTTTTTTTAACCCCTTGGCGCCAACTACACACAAATATGCGGCCTTACAGAACTGGGCTTTTTTCCGTGGGGCCGCATATTTGCATTCCTGTCTTTGTGCTAGGAGCGCGCTGCATGGCGTAACATGATTGCTGTGATAGCCTCTCTGATCAGTCACTGTGAAACCCGCCCCCCTTGTTTTTTTCTCTCTCCGAACGGAGGAGAGAGATACATTGTCTCTCTCTCTCTCTCTCTCCTTGCATAGAGCAAAAAAACTGTAAAAAAGAAGATAAATATTAAAAAAGAACAAAAAAAAAAAGAAAAAATACCTAGATCAAGGTTTGATCTGGTTCAGTGCCAGGGTTAGTGTTTGGGTCAGGGTGAAAGGTCAAGATTTTTTTTTTTTTTTTTTATTGGTGTCTGTGTTTTAGGGATGAAAACAAAAAACAAGATGCACACTGTTGTTTCTGGGCTGTAGTACAGGTACAAACAACAAATAAAGTACACAGATATGGTATTGCTGAGATCGTCAAGAGCTGGAAAATTTTATTTTCGGTTGTTCTTTGGTGGTAGGTTATGGTATTAACAAGAAACACATAGCTAAATTAAAAAATATGATTTTTGTTTACTATTTTGGGGCAGTTTTCCTTTGATAATAAAAAAAAAATCAGGAGATATCTATTACCATTTACTACCAAATGAAATCCAATTCAACTGGATGTACAAATTAGTTGTGATGATATGTATGGTTTTACTAACCTATATCAAAGTTGTAAAATTTTACTTGGGCTTTAAGATTTGTTTTATCCTTAGGTGTGAATGGGTTAATTTACATGCTATCATCATATTTTTTCCTCCTTTGCAGCATGCACATGCATACATGCATGCATTTCAATGATGGCGGCATGGTATTTCTCATGATGGGCTTCTTAATGGTGGCAACAGTGGAATATGCTTGCCTAATGTGTTCTGAAATGGCCACTTGTCTCCACTGGAAGCCTGCATGACTAGCTATAAATGTAATGGTTGGAATTTCACAATTTAGAACTACAACCCTGTTCAACAGTCTCAGGTAAATACTTGTAATCCCACAAACAACAAAAGCAGTAATATTGATCTACCTCCTGTCAGTGGCATGCATGTTTTTCATGTACATCTAAGGTTGACAGCTGTAAAACAGAAAATTGTACCATCCTTACCGTAATTTTCCTTTCTTGGCGTCTATCCATAGCAGCATACCTGTGATAAGCTCCACCTTAGATTCCTCCCTCGGGATGAGTGTATATATAAAAGAAAGGATTAAGGTACCCTCAGCATTCTCTGTAATATAGAATACTGAGGTCGAGATTGTATGCTGCCATGGATAGGCGCCAGGAAAAAAAAATTACAGTAAATATGGTACAATTTTCTGTTTTCCTGGTGCCTCCATGGCAGCATACATGTGATGAAAAACTAGCTGTAATTGGTGGGATCATGCTTAGAAAAAGTTTTATTAAAAAAAATGGGATTTTCATTTGGAACAGTCAATGGCCGTTCTGATAGCTTGTCTGCCGAACTCCACAAATGAGCCCCTGGATCCACTCTGTAGTACCTCATAAATGTGTGTTGGGTCGACCACGTAGCTGCTCTGCAGATGGTCTCGATGGATACATTTGCCTAGCTGCCCATGAAGTGAAGACAGACCTGGTTGATTGTGCCCTGATTGAAGAGGGGGGTTCAAAACCCCTAGCCCTGTACGCCTTATGAATTAACTTGACTATTCATGCTTGAGGTGATTATAGCCGTATTAGTGCATTTGCGACAGAAACAATTGAGTACTGTCCGTGATACTTTTTTTATTTGCACTAACATACAATTTTGAGGAAAAGCTTTCGGGGAGTGTCCCCTTCTTCAAGTACTGCTTGGACCTTGAAGAAGGGTACACTCCCTGAAAGCTTGTCCTCAAAATTGTATGTTAGTGCAAATAAAAAAAGTATCACGGAGAGTACTCAATTGTTTCTTGACTATTCATGAAGCAATTGTTCTTGATGAAGCCTCTTTTCACTTTTTTTTGCCCAAGGGGTTGACAAATAGATTAAATGAGTCCCTAAAAGATGCTGTAGCTTGAAGATAGCACCTTGGTACAGTGGCAATGTCGAGCTCATGGAGGGTCCCTGATTCCGGGTCTGAAAAGGTTGGCAGAGCCCAAGGTTCTGAAAGAATGGAAAAGCAAGAAACCTTCGGAATGAATCCGCGCAGTTCCAAGTTCCACCCTATCTGGGTAGAAAGTAATGTGGTCCTCTTCTGCCCCTAGGGCTTGAAGTTCTGACACTCTTTTACCAGATGATACTGCTCTTAGAAAGGCCACTTTTAGAGTCAGATTCCACAAAGAGGCCAATTCGAACGGAGAAAAGGGTTGGCTGGATAAAGCCTCTAGGATTACAGACAGATACCAGGTGGGAAAAGCTTTTTTGAGGGGTGGACAGATCTTCCTAATGCCTTTGAAGAATTGGACCATAAGCGAATCTTCGGCCCACCGCTTGTCTGTTGCCGCAGAGATTGTTGTTACCTGCACCTTTAAGGTGCTCAGGCCTAGACCTAGGTTCATGCCTGCCTGGAGGTAATCATGAAGCTGAGAAGTGGAGGGCAGATCTGGATTGAAGACCCCGCTAGTTGAAAAAGCTTTAGTCCTCATCCACACTGGACATTTTTACAGCTGCTGTTTTGGATTTTGACAATTTTTTTCTACGGCCAGTAAACTCCCCAGCTTGTTATCCTATGTGTCCATGCACACATAGATTGTAATCAGTGTTTTTTGGCAGGGGTGATTTTTGGCTGAAAAAAACCCCCACGTTTTTAACATGCCTTTACACAGCTAACATTACCAGCGTTAATAAAACGCCCAGTGTACATGGAGCCTTAAACTTGTTCTAAACCTTTTCATACATATTAATTGTAGAGGGTTTTCTGGCTTTGAGTAGAGTCGAAATAACTTCCGAAGAACATCCTAGGGCCTAGAACCTCTGCCTCTTAACAACCATATGTGAAGATTCAATTTGTGAGGATTAGGTTGTGTGTGCTGTTTCTGAAAAGGTATGAGTGGGATTTTTATCGGTGAGCGAACACTGAGGAACACCGCTACAGGAAACCACAGATGTCTTGGCTAGTACGGTAGGACTGCTATCAGTGTTGTGACTTCCATCAGAAGTCTCGAAAGGAATTTCGAGATGAAGCTAGGTGGGGATGCATAGGCCAGGCTGCATGCCCACGGCTTGAGAGGGCATCCATTGCTTTTGCCTAGGGTTGAGGTAGGCATGAAATGAACCTTGGTACTTTGGAATTGTCTGCTGTAGCAAAGAGATCCATATCAGGAAGATCCCACAGATTCACAGTCCAATCTAATATCTTTGGATGCAGAGACCATTCATTGGTGTACACAAATTTTTAGGACAAAAGGTCCGCCTTTGTATTCAAGTGGCCTGGCAGATAGACAGCTGTTAGATCCATTAGATTCCTTTCTGCCCAAAGAATGATGGGTTCTCTCAATAAGGACCTGCTGTGGGTCCCCCCCTGACACTGGATGTATGAAACTGCCGCCCTGTTGTCCATTCGGAGAAGCACTGGCTTGCATCTGATTTGAAACTTCCGGGCTATCGGAGCGAGAAAAGCTGCTTGAATTTCCAGAATATTTGAGACGATTCTTGTTGCGTGAAACGCCCATTTTCCTTGAACTGACATCTGGTTGCAGTGTGTCCCCCAGCCGATCGCACTTTTTGTGGTAACTATGGACCAGTAGAGATACCCAACTGGACACGATCTTATAAGCATTTCTTTCTTAGTCCACCACCTTAGCCCCCTGTGCATCAGACTTGTCAAATGTATGGGCTGGGATAAATAAAGATTGTTCCATTGTCTTAGAAATTCTAATTGGAAGTGCCTCAGGTGCCAGTGGGCCCATGGAACCATTGGGATACATGCTGAGATAACTCCTATCAGACTCAGACAGTTCTGGACCATCTGGTGGGATCGTGTCCTCACTTTCTTCATCCTCTGGGTGATGGCTGCCATTTTCTGAGGCGGAAAGGACACTGACCCCTTGGAAGTGTAGAACACATTTGCTGTGTTGGGATAAGTTGACTTTTTGTTTGATTTATCACCCATCCAAACTCTTGACAGTGTGGAAATCAGAACCTCCCTGTGTTCTGTTAGTTGGGCTTGATTCTTCGCTAGTAGCAGGACATTGTCCAGGTAGTGATATACCCTGAGTCCAACTTCCCATAATGGGGCTAGGACTGCTAACAGTACTTTTGTGAAGACTCTGGGAGAAGTATATAAACCGAAGGGCAAACTCTGGAATTGCAGATGAATCTGGCCAACTGCAAATTTCAGATATTTCTGAAACGGTGGGAGTATGGGTATGTGTATGTATGCGTCTTGAAGGTCCACTGAAAACATCCAGTCCCCGGTTTGAACGGTGTGGATAATAATCTCTTCTTGAAGCTCTCCAAGAATATGTAATTGTTTAATCTCTTGAGGTCTATTACGGGTCTCCAACCGCCATTCCTTTTGGGTGCCAGAAATAGGTTGGAGTAAAAACCTGAAAACCTCTCGGATGAAGTAACCAGTATTATCGCTTGCTGTGGGAATTCAGAAATCGAAGAAGTACCTCTTTCTTCTGAGGAGGCTCTGGTATTCTCGTGGGGCTGAAGAAGTCCAGAAGTGTCCGAAGCGAACTGTGGAAACCACCCAGGGATCCTGGCATTTTTGCATCCAAACCTTGGCAAAATGCTTCAGTCTGGAGCCTACTGGGATCGCCTGGTGTCAAAAGGACTTGGTGTCCTGTGGGTTAGGTAGAGCCTTTTGGTTGTGGGCCTTCAGAAAGTGGATTGTATGCCTCTCCAGTTCTTTCTTGAGTCTCTGCCCTTTCTGAGTTGCCTGTAATCTTTGCCCCTGAACTGATGATATCTTGAAATAAATCCCCTGGTATGTTTAGGTCTTCTGTCTTGGGACAACAGGCCTGATTTTCCTCCTGTAACACGGGAAATGGCCTTTTCCAGCCTCTCTCCAAACAGCGCTTTGCCATCAAAAGGGATTTTACACCAATTTTGTTTTGACGCCGCGTCGGCCACCCACGGCTTCAACCATAAGGCCCACCTTGCCATTACAGTATGCAGCATCGATCTTGCAGAAGATCTTATTGTATCAATAGCTGCTTCACCAATGAAGTCGGCCGAGAGCTTGAGCTCATCCAGAGCCTTGACAATGTCTTCCTTGGGAACTCCCTGTTGGATAGCCGCCTTTATGTTGTCCGTCCATACTTGCAAGGCATTGGAAAGGGATGTCAGCGCAATTGCTGGCTTGCAGGTATCTATGGTCATCGGATAGGCCCTCTTTAGGTCAAGATCTATTCGTCTGTCTAGGGGGTCTTTAAATGAGGTTGAGGACATAGGTAATATGTTTTTGCTAAGCGGACCACCACTGCATCGACTACCGGTGGATCATCCAACATTCTGGAGTCTGCTTCTGATAGTGGATATAGCCTGCCCAGGCGATTGAGAGAAAATATTTTCTCTGTCTTGTTCCATGCTCCTATAACATCCCTGATTGCACCCAACAGAAGAAGGAGATTCGCTTTCTAAGTAAGGGAAGTAACTCCTTGACGTCTTTGCTGGAGAATCTGTTTCTTCCCAACCAATGGCTTGACTGTCTGGACATGAGGCTGAACCAGGGAAAAGCTATAGCCTGAGGGATCTGATTAATCCGAGGAATTTTCTTCTCCTGATTGTCTAGATGGCCGGTTCGCTACGGGGTGAGAGGATTCGCTAGAGGATGGGCCTGTTAGTAGTGCGTCTGATGCCTCTTCCTGAAGAAGCTGGGACGGATTAGCTGCTACTAGTTCTGTGATTGAATTTTTGACCACTTTTTTTTAGTAGGTATGCAAACTGCTGGCTCTCTGCACCTCTTTCTGCTGCATAGTCCCTGCAACAGTCTCTGCAGACTAGCTTGCCCAATAGAGAGGTGGCTCTGCATGCCTGGCTTTTTTGAGGTCTAGGACTCTGGGAGCATGAGGATCGTTGTCTTTTGGCAGGAGAAACATGCTCCAGTCGAATAGTATCTGGATTTGGAAGATCGAGCTTGGCTCGGGCTGCCTTTGTTGGATTCCTCATGGCACCTGGATGTCCTCTTGGACCTCTTCAGGCATACAGGGCTGAAATACATAAATGTACCAGCCGGAAGCCCTTACCTTTGAAATAGTAGGGTCTTAGCTCATCTTAACCAGAGGGCAAAAAAGAGCAGCTATAAGACAGGAATAAGATTATATTACTGGGTTTCTTTTTCTTTTTTTTTTTTTGAGAAAAAAAGGAAACGATAAAAGAGGGTGCATGGGAGACTTACCACATGTGAATACTGACGGTACTTCTAGGAGCTCTCAGCAAGGCCGACCTCCATTAAGGCCACATGAGGCCACACTAAAGTTGCCAGGATTAAATGGTGGAAGGGGAGGGGGAAAGGGAAGCAAACTCCTTCCCCATCCTGGAAGGAAAAAAATTATTCAAGTAAGAGCAAAATAGCTAATTTGCCCATAACCAAGATGACCACCACAGTGTTCAGCCACACTGCGCATGCACCACCCAGTGGCTCAGGGACCCAGCTGGCCAGCCCAGTCACACCGAGTGCCCGTGCATGTGCAATGCGCACTGCGCACAGGAAGACGCCGGCGCTATAGGGGAGAAAAAAAAAGAGAAAGCAGAGGATTGTACTGAAGAGGAAGGAAAAAGTACCTGGAAAGAGAGAGAGAAGAATCACAGCAATGAAAAAGGCAAGAGTGGGGAACAGTGGGACAAAGAAGGAGAGCAGGTGAACACATGGGAAGCTATTGAGGAGAAAGGACAGGAATAGCTGCTCTCTCTGTCCTAAGCCTCAGCGAACGCCATGAATTTGTTGGCAGACATAGTGCTTCTGGATAAGCGACAACTGCTGTCCCAATAGACCCCCAGAAGGGACTCTCTACCTTATCAGCACCTTTAGCTGTCCAAGAGTAGGGACTGCTACTGGCAGAGGTTAAACCCAGGTGGAAGCTGCTCACGGCAGAGGTAAGGACGAACAACTTACATTCACTGACCATAAGGTATGAGGAAAAAAAGGTGAATGCTGGGGGTACCTTAAACCTTTCTTTTATATATTCACTGATCCTGAGGGATGAGTCTAAGGCGGAGCTTATCACAGGTATGTTGCCATGGAGGCACCATGAAAACGTTTAACTGGTTCAGCTCTTGCACTTGTATACCTCTTATGGACCAGAGCAATTTTTACATTTCAGCTATAGGCCTACTGATAAGGCATGGCAAAGCTATTGCTAAAAATAACAATGCAATAAATATTTGATTTTTTTCGGTACAAATACTTTCTCTTGGCAATATTATATTCTAAAAAATGTAGTTTCTATGCAATCCAGACAAAAGATGCAAAAATTTTTTTTTTTTTCTAATTTTACAAGCAGTAATTTTAAAACAAGAGTTTGTATCATTACAAATTCCACATTGTTCTATCATTTCTCCTATGTATAGTATATAATACTTCTTGACACTGCCGGCACTGTTCTGGGTTCCACGTTACTCAGAGGCAGAAAGATCATCACACTCCCAAAGTATTTAGACAAGCACCCTCTTGAAAAGTTGCCACCAGGCATAGGTCTCAAACTTTGGGGCACAATGCAGGATTTTCCTGCAGCAAACATTAGACATTTGGAACCTGATATTCAGCTGTGGAAACACCGAGTGGACCTTTTACAGTGCTGGATAACCAGAATAGGCCAAGCTGGTAATGGTGGCAGGTATCTTTTCTGGGGCAAGATGTCAATCAGAATTTAGTCTGTAGCTTCTGCAGCAGTAGCTTTGTAGTCCTTTTTAATCCAGAATCAGTTTGTTTTAATGAAAGTAAGCCAGTTCAGACTGTCATTGGACATGTAGCTTCACCCCTCTGTAACTAAAAACCTTGCGGAACTGAAGGCCCACCCAAACAGCATACTGGCTGCAGGGCAAGGCAGTAGCTCCAGCGTATACTGTGTAAACTTCAGCTCAGCCACTGGACCAGGTCCTTACTTTTGGGAGTACTTAGATTAGCTAGCCCTAAACCCAACTCAGTCCACAAGAATTTGGTTTAAAAAAAAATATCACAGCCACTACCACTGCTGCTCCTCCTTTCAGGAATCAGATGATCAAAGGCACATTGGCTGTCAAAGGGGATCCTACCACCATGGGGAAATGCAGCAGAGAGGTTCTTATGAAGAACATCCTTAAAGTGCTGGATTTTGAGTTCCTATTTCCACTTCATCATCCAGCATCCCCAGCTGCATGAACATTGCTGCCTCTTGCTGCTCCCTACCTGATGTTCCCTCCCTTAAAGTGTTACTAAGCCCACAACAGTAAACTAAGTCTGTATATGCAGTAAAGCCCCCCTCTTATCTCCTGATAACACATATTGTGTGGACATTCTGCACATGTTTGGTGTGTGAGTTTTTTTTTTTCTTGGGAGAGTGCATGTGATCAGCACAGGGCCAGTCAGCAGTATCGAGACGGTCAGGGATTCTGCATCCTCCTAAAGTAAAATGAAAACTCCTACAAGCTTTAACCAGTGCTCTGCTGCACACTGATAGAAGTGACAAGACTGCTCGAACTACAGATGAGAAAAGGTATTTAGCACTTTATATTTACTAAAATAATTGCATTTCCATGTTGTGTGTACTGTGGGAGACCAGATATAGTGGATGCAGGGTCCTGGATTTAGTAACACTTTAATGGTCATGGTGCTATCCTCCTTATCCTTAATAGCTGAAAGGAGAAATGCTTGACCAAAATCATCCTCCTCCTGTGATTGCATGATCAAATAGTGATCCTTTGACTCCTCCTTGTCAGTTTGCAGAGCTATGGCAGGATAAGTGGAGGAGGAGGAAGAAGAGGGTGCAATAACAGTTGCAGAGAACTGCCTGCTGTATGCCGGGGAGGAGGAAGGCTGTCAGCCAAACTCACTACCGCCTGCATGTGCTATGACAGTATAGCGTGGCCAATCTAAGATAGAAAAGGCAGATGAGATGGTCAGGTCTGACTACCGCTTTATCCTGCAGTACCTGCTCACCCCCTACTACCTTTGTGTGCAGAGCCTCTGCCTCTCATTTTAGGCCTGCCTGACCATTTTCTTTTTTTTAATAAAGTGTTTTGCCTAAATTTAATGGCAGCTATGGCAATAGTCAGCTGTCCCTAAACTACTCCAGTACACACGCACTGACAAATGGCTGCTGTGTACTCTGCCTCTAATATTCATTGTGTTGGCATATAACAAACCCCCTTTATTATTATTATACAGTATTTATAAAGCGCCAATGGTTCGCTCAGCGCTGTACATTACAAGATACAGGTGAAACTCGAAAAATTAGAATATCGTGCAAAATTTCAATTATTTCAGTAATGCAACTTAAAAAGGTGAAACTAATATATGAGAGACTCATTACATGCAAAGCACGATAGTTCAAGCCGTGATTTGTCATAATTGTGATGATTATGGCTTACAGCTCATGAAAACCCCAAATCCACAATCTCAGAAAATTAGAATATTACATGAAATCAATAAAACAAGGAATGTACATATAACAATATTGGACCTCTGAAAAGTATAAGCATGCATATGTACTCAGTACTTGGTTTATGTCCCTTGTGCAGCAATTACTGCCTCAATGCGGCATGGCATGGAAACTATCAGCCTGTGGCACTGCTGAGGTGTTATGGAAGACCAGGATGCTTCAATAGCGGCCTTCAGCTCTTCTGCATTGTTCGGTCTCATGTCTCATCTTTCTCTAGGCAATGCCCCATAGATTCTCAATGGGGTTCAGGTCAGGTGAGTTTGCTGGCCAATCAAGCACAGTAATCCCACAGCCATTGAACCAGGTTTTGGTGCATTTGGCAGGAAGCAGGAAGTGCTCCAAAATCTCCTGGTAGACGGCTGCGTTGACCCTGGACTTAATGAAGCACAGTGGACCAACACCAGCAGATAACATGGCTCCCCAAATCAACACAGACTGTGGAAACTTCACACTGGACTTCAAGCATCTTGCAGTGTGTGCCTCTCCATTCTTCCTCCATACTCTGGGACCTTTGTTTCCAAATGAGATGCAAAAGTTGCTCTCATCAGAAAAGAGGACTTTGGACCACTGAGCAACAGACCAGGTCTGTTTTTCTTTAGCCCAGGTAAGACGCTTCTGATGTTGTTTGTTGTTCAGGAGCGGCTTGACAAGAGGAATACGACATTTGAAGCCCATGTCCAGGATCCGTCTGTGTGTGGTGGCTCTTGATGCACTGACTCCAGCCTCAGTCCACTCCTTGTGAAAGTCCCCAACACTTTTGAATGGCCTTTTCCTGGCAATCCTCTCCAGGCTGAGGTAATCCCTGCTGCTTGTGCACCTTTTTCTTCCACATTCTCCCTTCCACATAACTTTCTATTAATGCGTTTTGATACCCTATCAAAAACGCATGTGTGAAAATGCAAAACGCACAGCGGAAACGGATCAAACGCAAACTGCATAGGTGTGAACCTAGCCTTACTTTATTGGCCATTATATGCCGGCAGACCTTACTTTAAAGGCCAGGCAGTGCATTATGGTTACAAAGAATTTGGTCTGCTGAATTCCAACATTAATTAGCCAGGACTGCAAACCTTGAGCAGGGATTCACCTCAAACCCAACCCTAGTTATAACCCTTTTTAAGTAGTTAAAAAAAGAAAAAGTTTTGGCTGCAAAGCTAAACCCCAGAACAGAAGTGTATTATATTGCAGCTTTCCTATTCTTGGATGATTTGGTTGCACAGGTTTTCTTTTTTCCTTTATTTTTACCTTGTGATTCTGCCAGAAACACATTTATAACGGAAGTTGTTCACAGAAGATAATTGGAAGGGCTAATACCATTTAACATCAGTGCAAAGAAAGTTACAAAGACACTGGATTTCTGTCAGGGTCAACTGGTATTTGTGTGTACTAGCATAAAAATGTACTTAGCCCAAAAAACTAATGCAGCTAGCCACCACATCCAAGAACTGATTAGCTGCAATATAGTTTAATGTGTTGTGACACGTAATGCAATCTATTGGACATAACAGCCTTTACACAGGACGCTCTTTCTGTAGGACTCTGAAGTCTTAATCAGTTTGTTAGTCACCTAATAAATAAAAAAAAAGTTAGTGTCCATCTAACCTACTAATTTGCCTCCTCAGATTGAATTTCAAAATGGAGTTTAAAATAAACCTGGTGACTGAAATTAAAATAACGGTTGGTATATTTATATCCAACAAAAATGTGGCTGCAGTCTTGTCTTTACATGACTGAACATAAGGTTATATCTGAAAGACAAATATGCAAATATAGTTGTTCTGCAAATTCTTGTGACACAGCAAAATTCCCATTTAACCTACTCTATATCAACGTTTTAGTGTTACTAAAATACACCGATGTTCATGGGTTAAAACATAGTTAAGTATGCTCTATTACCTTTGCTTACTGTTAGAAAAAAATTATAAAATTGTAAAAAATTATGATTTATGTTGTAACTTTGTGTTCTTTTAATTTGGTGGCTAAACAAGCTAACGGACTCTGATAATTAGCATTCAAATATTTTTTCCTTGTACAAAATATTTTTTCCCAAGTTGTATACTCATTGTACAAGCAAACGTAAAAAATGCTGAGTTTTTTACTGATCTGAAATGAGATGCATTATTGTCTATGGGACATTACAAACGGCTGAGTAAAGATCAGTAATATAGTGTTGAGCAGAGTGCAGTAAAACAAAAATAGAAAATGTTACATTTGAATGTAGTAATTTACTCCCGTTTACTCGTTTAGGCTCCTTGCACACGAGCGCCATAATTTGTGGATGTTTACTTGTGACGCCCATGTGCAAAGGTGCCACAATCTCTGCAATGTTACCAGATAGCTAGACTACTAGTTTAAATCTATAAATGTGTCACCGAAATAATTACACCATATTTCACGTGATGTAATGCAAATTATAAAATGAAGAAAAATAAAATACTTGAAAATGTTTGGTGAAGGAGGTGTGCGATTGGACTAGGTACATACACTATATTGCCATAAGTTTTGGGACACCCCTCCAAATCATTGGATTCAGGTGTTCTAATCACCTCCGTGGCCACAAGTGTAAAAAATCAAGCACCTAGGCATGCGTTCTGTCCGATCCGTATGCTTAGGAGGAGATCACTTGGATCCAAATGTGATACGCGTTTTGAGGGTAGTTCCCTCTGGGGCCCTGAAGAAGAGGGTACTTTGCTCGAAATGTGTAAGCCAGTTGGATCCATGTGACATCCTCCCAAGAATAGGAGCACGCAGAGTGCACAAATGGTGCTCTTTTGATGAGCCCTGTGGCCAATTGTGAGTAGATATGATTTTATCTCTACAACAAATGTTTACTGGGTCAATGCACTAGGCTGGTGCACCCTCTTTCTTGTGTTTTGTTGAGTTTGGAGGATGACTGAGCTCATCTCTACTGGAGATGGAGAGACCAGAAGACCTAAAATGTGCCTCAGTAAGGCAAAAGGCATTTCTACACATGTACATATGTTGGAAAGTATCCTTATAGAGGGTGAAGGGTAAGGTGGAGACAGAAGATGATATTCCTTTATGTACCTGTACTTCCTGACAGACCACACATTTTGAGCTTTGCAGAATTTAGAGTATGGTTTGGATAGCTTTCTTCAAAAATATGTTGAAACAACCTTTCAGGCTTTGGTTCTGAACACAGCATTGATAAATAAGCAGCCTATCTAGTAGATTTGTCACTGTGGGCACTGCTGTTTCTTGGGCGCAATAGGAAGTCTTCATAAGGAGCAGTATTGTTTATGTAGTGTAGCTCTGGCTCTGATTCAGAAATGTCTGTCCCTTGCTCCTGCTCATTTATTTTGCAGGTGTCACAACATGGCCAATTCAATCTGAAATATAGACAGCTGAATTTATATATGAGGGGTGTTCAAGTCAGACTGGGGTTTTTAATTTTACAGGTATAAAAAGGGATGCTAGCATGGCGCTTCTACATGCAGTAATAAGTAGCAAGTGTGTCCTATTAGTAATAGGGCCAGTCCAGAGACTGTTAAGATGGCAGACAAAAGTGTTAGTGCGTGCATGGAGCAGCATGTGGAAATGAAGTTTCTTGTGAACGAAGGCATAAAACCCACGGATATCTACAGTAAACCTCAAGCACAGTACAGTGATGAGACACTCAGCCACAGAAATACATTTAAATGGTATAAATGTTTCAAAGTTGGCTGTACATCCGTCAGCGACGATCCTGGCCATGGTGGTTCCCAACCCACAGCAGTCATTCCTGTGAACATTCAGCATGTGGAACTTCTAATCAAAGATTGAAGCACAACCTGTCGTGAAATTGTACAAAAGACAAATCTTTCTGTGGTCCTAGGATGGCTAAGGTGTACTAACAATTCTTTCTATGACAAAGCTTTCCAGGCATTAGTTAAACGCTGAGATAAATGTAGCAGGGGAAAATACCAAAAAATAAATGCAGTTTCCACTCCTTAAAATTTGCTCTTTTATTATATAAACTCAAAAGTCCCGGTTTGACTTTATACCCCCACATACAAACCTCAGCTTTACGTTAGTAGTTGAGCTTCACTGCACTCAGTCCTGCCTTCCAGGCCTTCTTATTTGTCTTTTACATGATGGACAGCTTTACTGCCCATGAGGGAGGTTCAAAAAAGATGGAGGTACAGGGGCAATTATCTGCCCAGATCTACAAGTGAGTTGTGTGGATTTTTTTTTTTACTGAGAGTAACCTGTGCCCTTGCATTTGTTTCATTATCTGCTCATTTTAATCACTTTAATACTGTGTTATAGCCGAAAGACAGCTACAGCGTGGTTCTCTTGTTCTGGGAGGGTGCCTATAAATGTTCTCACAGTACGCAGCTTGCGCTTGCCCCCTGGGGCTCACATCAGGCATGCTCTGTGACCGTTGTGTCCTTTGGACACAGCTGATCGCAGCAAGTGGCCAATCACAGTAGCCCTTTACCATGTGATCAGCTGTGTCCAGTCACAACTGATCACATCTAAACAGACTTGACGGTTAACGGCAGTTTTTTCCTCAGGCGCTGTGTCTTTGTCAGATACAGATAGTTGATACCCAGCAAGCCTGTCAGTGCTTTGTTTACACTGATAATCAGGACACTTATCATTAGCGCCCTGATTATCAGTGTGTCCCATCAGTGCATCTTATCGGTGCCCTAGAAAGTAAATAGTAAAATAAATTTTTAAGGGAATAAGGGTAGGAAGAAGTTAATTAGGGCTGGTTGTAATTAACAAGGTGTGAAAGGAAAACATCTTTTTTATTTAAAATATTTTTTTTATTTGTGAGGTTGATTTAAAGTGAATTATAGCCAAACATTGTTTTCTTTTTCATTAGGGATAGAGTAGGGAAGGATTAAAATTGCTATCAAATTATTTTTGTTTTATGTTTCTGTTTAGTAGTTTCACACTCTCTACTTATCCTGGAGACCATAAACCCTGGAACAGAAAGTGAAATCCAACATTTTACAATTGTCACACAAGAGTGAGGGTCAGTTGTACCTGTTCCAGTGAAAACTGTGTAAAAGGGTAATGTTCCTCACTCTGCGAAGGTGAGCTTTCATTTCTTGTCTCATTTTTACAGGAGGGGAAGGGAAATCTCCACAATGAGACAGACATGGTAGAAAAAAAAAAATCCTTACATTTTCTAAAAGGAGAGAGTAAGGAAAGACCATACACACGGAAAGTGATTGTAAACCTTTATTTTTTTTTTTTTATTTAAAATAAAAAAGGGGTTTTTAATTATCTCTGTGCAATACTATTGCACAGAGCTGCCCGATCTTCCGTCACTGGTGCTGTATGCTCCTCTTGTCTGTGTGCTCCTATAGCAAGCTGCTAGTTATGGGGGCACATGTGCAGGTGAGCTCCCGGGTTGAACTGTGTGCATCCATAGACACACACACACAGTGCGGCTTAGCCCTTCCCTCTTGCTCTCTCCTCCCAGGACTTGACTGACAGCAGCAGGAGCCAATGGCTCTTGCTGCTCTCAGCAAAGCCTGTGAGAGTAGGGAGAGAGGACAGAACATCTGCAGCCAGGCACAGTGCTGGATCAAGAGGACTCATGTAAGGCTCCATTCACACCTATGCAGGTTGCTTTTTGTCCATTTTTCAGTGCTTTTTGCAGTTTGTTTTGTGATTTTCTACATGCATTTTTGATGTGTTTTTACAGTGTTTGGCATTTTGTTCAGCTCTTTTTTTCTTTGCTGGGTAGAATAAAAATGCAAAATGCTGCAAAAACGCACTGCAATGCATTTCAGCAGATTCTCCACTGAACTCTATTGTAGCAAAAATGATGCTTTTTGCTTTTAAAACAGTCCCTGACCCTTTCCAAAAACTCAGCAGCTCAAAAAAGCACAGAAGTGATCATGTTTTATAGGAAACCATGTTAAATGGACTGTAATGCATTTCTGCAAAAAGCACAAAAAAACGCATTGGTTTGAATGGAGCCTTTGTGTTAAGGAGGGAGGGGGGGGCAGATAGTGGAACATTTTAGCTTAATGCAGAGAATTAATTTAAGTAAAAACCTTTAGAGTTTGGAAACACTTTAATGGACAATATGTACAGATCAATCATATTCTTCTCTATCCTGTATGTAAAGGAATTAGTGTAAATACCAGGGGTAGACTGACCATTTGGAAACTCGGGCACTGCCCGAGGGCCCGGGGTCAGTAGGGGACCCCATGAGATGTCCCTGGTACCTTTTTCATAGGCTTTTTTGAGTTTGGGCAAGGTCACAGGGGCCCCTTGATCTCCTATTGCCCGGGGGCCCCATGAGTTGTCAGTCTGCCCCTGGTAAATACTGTAATAGAATGGGTAATCGGCCAAATGATCAGTCAGGGAGGAAATGTAACTGCAGTTCACTAAAAAAAAAAGGAGCAAATTTCGAAGCCATGATGCATAAAAGGTTTAGGATGACAAAAAACATGCATTCACTGCGGAATAATGAAAGCTGCACAAACATGGACGTCATTTGGCAAGGCCTCATTCACATTGGGTGTTTGGCCCCAGAGGCTCTAGTGTTTAGTTGCAGATGGAGGGCCATTCCTGGCAGCCTGGGTGCATGGGACCTTAAGGATAAACTGTGCTTTAGCTATTGAGGTTCACATACCTTCACCTCTCTCAAGTAAGGTAGTAATTTTTTTTTCCCTGCTGCTCCATCCCATTAGAGGGGGCAAAAAGAAGAACCTTGTGCTCTTCAATGGCAAAGCAAAAGTTTGTATTAAAGGAAGCCTGTACTGAGAAATAAGGAGGCTGTCATAGCTGACCTCCTTCTGAGAATGTTAGCTGCCTGGCTGTCTCCATGTTTTTATTCAGTATGAAAGAAAACCTTTAAAACACTCTACCTCTAAAATCAGCCCCAGCTTTAATACCTTCTGTTCAAGTGCACAATTGCCTCATTTCGCACGAAGATCCTGCACACCAATAACATGCATGTCCAGCAGTAAAACCATCACTGCGAGCAAAAGAATCTGCCTTTTTTATAGCACTTCCACTCTGTACCATGTCTCCATTTCTGAAATGATTTCTGCATTTAGTGCAGACACAACACAATGTAGAATAAAGCAAAAACACCATAAGTTCCCCTTTTGTATACAGTCTGGCGCCTATCTAATATTTGTTACCAGAAAAATCCTTTAGATTTAAAACGTGTGATATTATAGTAAATGCATATGTTGCATTAATAATCTAAAAATAACAATATCTACACCTTCTCGAACAAATTTGAATAGTTGTATGTCATCTGTGGCCTGGACCAGATTTTTTTCCCTCAGCGTGTGGGTGGTCTCTTGTGATGGCTGACTTTAGAAGGCAGTGAAAAGTGGGTCACAAGCACCAATGAGAAGTAATGCTAATATATAAAAAAAAGAAATTCAGTTCTTCTTTATCACTGCCAGATGTCTGGGTGATTTCAGCACATTTTCCCCATCAATTTCTGGTATGTAACAACAGATTTTTTTTTGGTTTTCGTGTTGTTGCAAATTACCCTTATCCCATCTAGTTTCTCATTTAGTCACATGCTGATTATTTTTAAATAAGTCATTTTTATATACTGCCATCTGGTTTGTATTGACCAGCAAACATTGCGTACATTTCAGCTTCAGATAAAGTTATTTGGGAACAACATTCAAGTATAGAAACTGAATTTCCGACATTTATGAAGGAAGATCATGGTGCTGTAGAACAATCTCAGACTACGTAGAAATCACATTTTCACTGGATCGTACCTGCTTGCAATTTTTAAAGCTCCATGCGTCGTGCGTATGGCAGCCCATTCACTTCAATAGGTTGTCCTATGCATGTTTGTCACCTAAAATAAGCTCCTGCTCCTTTTTGGTGCAATTTTTAAACACGCATTTTGATGTGTGATTCTGTCGTGTGACAATCACAGCAGAATTGCTCCTCTTTTTGGGTGTTGGCACCAAAAAGCACGTTGCGCATTTTCCCACAATTCCATATTGCCTAAAGTGAATGGGAAGTAATCAGCAGGTAAAATTAGGAGATTTTTTATAAATTTAATTTTAATAAATGTTCCTTTGTAGAAATTCTCAGGGAGATGAATTGTTTCATACCTGGTGGCTGACTACCAAATGTAACAGTAAAAGCTTGACAGATGTTATTTTCCTGTGCTTAGCGTGCATTTGGAATGCAAGTCAAAGTCAAGAAAACAATGTATGTCGACTTAAAATCTTATGTTATATATAGCAGCTGGTTCTATTTCAGGTTGGATTCACGATACATTCCAAATATGCCCTTTACTGCACTGGAACTTTATTGACTTTGTTATTTCTTTAACTTTCAAAATATTGCCCCCCTCTAACACAAATGGAAGCCGCTCTTTACAATGCCATATTTTAACTACCATCAGGAGTCTCTTTCCACTAAAAGACACATGAACTGGTTCACCTATTTTTATCTGCCTATTAAGTATATCTTTGGTTATCCTGGACAGCTTGGGTTTGGCTCTTATATCTGGGACATTCCTTTTTACATTCGTACATGAGAATGCAATGGTTAAGCAAACATCAGTTGTTTCTTGGAATATCCAAGTCAAAGTCAAGAAAACAATGACCGTCGACTTAAAATCTTATGTTATATATAGCAGCAGGTTCTATTTCAGGTTGGATTCACGATACATTCCAAATATGCCCTTTACTGCACTGGAACTTTTTCCCCAGTTGACTTTGTTATTTCTTTAACTTTCAAAATATTGCCCCCCTCTAATACAAATGGAAGCCGCTCTTTACAATGCCATATTTTAACTACCATCTGGAGTCTCTTTCCACTGAAAGACACAAGGCACATGAACTGGTTCACCTATTTGTATCTGCCTATTAAGTATATCTTTGGTTATCCTGGACAGCTTGGGTTTGGCTCTTATATCTGGGACATTCTTATTTACATTCGTACATGGCAATGCAATGGTTAAGCAAACATCAGTTGTTTCTTGGAATATCCAAGGACTCGGTGAACCCAATAAGAGAACTGTTATGTTTTCTATGCTGCAACATTATTCAGCCTCAATTGTGTACTTGCAGAAAACTCATCTGATTACGGATACGATACCATTGCTAAAACCACTGCATTTCCTACCCAGTATCACTTAATGTACACCTCCTTTTTTCCAGGAAAGTTAGTAATGTGGTATCTTCCTGCATAGACACACAAGTTGACTCAGGAAGTAGATACTATATATTTGTATGGAATGCAAGCTGTACAATTATCGATCTACTGTATCTAGGTGGTTATTTATAACCCTTCACTATTCTCTTCTATAGTCCTGAAACACTTGACACAATTCACAACATCTCACCATGGTTAACCAGGTTTGGCGATGGGAAAGATTAATATCTTCGATCCAACATTGGATAGACACACACCTAGCTCTTACTCAATGTCCCATACTCAAACCTCATTCACTATGTATATTTTGGAAATAGGCTAATAGACTATATCAGAAGTCCTAATATAGTTCCCCCTGGGTGTCATTAAAGTTACATTGTGGCCAGTGGATGCATCTACTGGGCACAAGAAACAGGAGCATGTGACATACCTGGAAGTGTCAAGAGTAGAAGATGTTTTGGCAAAGTTATATTTTCAATGCCTTTGAGTTTGCCGGTGTCTGGAGTGGAATAAAATCAAAACAAATGCTGGTCATAACTGATCCTTGTTGCTGAACCCTGCGGTTCCCAATCTCTGTGCAGGATTGCTGCAAGGGCCATCAGGCATCCAGAACTTTATAAAACCTCCTATGATCTGGGGTCTTTCTTTTTGGTAAAAGGCTGCGTTTCAGCAACAGTGGTGGAAGTCACAAGGGGATTCACAGAAGATTTCAAGTATCATTATATATCTTTTTGTGGACTTTCGTCTATTATGATTTTGCACATTTGGGTATTTGCACATGTTTACATCTACACTAATTGAATAATTTTGATTTAAAGGTACAATGCCACAATTTATATTTGATATATCACAGGTTTATATTCAGGTGTTTTTCAGTGCTGCTGTACATATACTCACTCATTATTTTTACACTAAGCACAATTTTTTGTTTTACAATTCATGTAAGTACCCCTCTAGCAGTGGGCAGGGTAAATGTGGTAAAAATGAAACAGTGTCTCTACATATTGCATAACCCCCCAATATGGGTGGCACAAAAGTGTTACAAACTCTTAGAGACTCAATTTCCTGACATAATATGGAAAGAAGGTCAGCTTAGAATTAAAATCAATGCTCTATTTACTGAAAGATGCAGGGGGAGGGGAGGTCTGGTGATCCCCCACATTAAAAATGATGTCTTGACAGCTCAGCTACAGCAAATAGCAGGTCGGCAAGTAAATTATAAAGATGAACAGGTAAGAGTCATACTTACAAATGGGACCCACACTAGGCACAACTACTGACACAACTAGAGGCAGGTGACTTTATAACTGATATTCCATGATATCCCCCATAGATAAAGGATGGAACACTGCAAAAATCGACCTGCAGGTACAATGGCTTCAATCTATAGTCCCTTATGGAATAATACCAATTACCCTGAACTGCAAAAATTAAAAGGCCTGGCAAAGACAAGGGATTTGTGTTCAACATCAATCATATCCAGCTAATACATCAAAGTTCTTTAGCGTGCTGCTGGATGAATTTTGACTCTCAAAGTTAACCTTTTTTCCAATATGTACAGTTATTGCACATTGACAGAAAAAACCCATACATCCAATATGACTATGTTTCAGCTACGATGTTGCGTGACCTCGCAGAGTGTTCTAACCGTAAGGGCCTTATTTTTACACATATATTCTATCTTGTTACACATCATACCTCTAAGACAAAATTACAATGCAAAAGGCAGGTAAAAAGATATAGGTAGTATTAAAGAAGAACATTTGGATTCAGCACTATTCTTGGTGCCTAAATTGACCTCATCACTACTACAAAAGCTAACTCAAACTTGTGTTGTTACATAGGGCAAGGCTTGAAATTTCCACTCACCTGCTCGCCAATGGCGAGTGGAAATTATGGTGGGGGCGAGTGTGTCCCCCAGGGCAGGGGCGTATCTACCGCGAGGCAAACCAGGTATTTGCCTAGGGTGGCAATTTTTAGGGGGGCGGCACCACCCCCTGGAAGAAGGGATCTTTTGGGCAGCAGCGGACAGAGCCATGCAGGGCCGCCAGCAGAGGGGTCGCATCGGTACCCTTGCAGTGGCCCGGAAGAGCAGGAGAATCGATGCGGGGGAGGGCAGTTGCAGAACGATGCTCCTGTACCTCTCCCTCCAGCAGCTGATGAGCTGGGACCAGGGGACAGCCTGGAGTAGGGATAGGAGAAGTGTCAGAGAGGAATAAGCCCAGAGCAGGTGAGCTGTGCTTTGTTCTGTGGGATCGCCCTGCCTCCCTCCCTACACTGACGGATCGTATGGGGCTGCAACCTCCCCTCCTTCCTGCTGCCCGGAGATCAGCAGCCCTTGGAGAAGGTGTTTGTGTGCAGCCCCATACGATGTGAGAAAGGAAGAGGGAGAGAGGGAGAGAGTGGGAAGAGAGAGGGGGAGGGAGAGAGTGGGAAGAGAGAGAGAGGGGGGAGTGGGAAGAGAGGGGGGGAGAGTGGGAAGAGAGGGGGGGGAGAGAGTGGGAAGAGAGGGGGGAGGGAGAGAGTGGGAAGAGAGGGGGGAGGGAGAGAGTGGGAAGAGAGGGGGGGGGGAGGGAGAGAGTGGGAAGAGAGGGGGGAGGGAGAGAGAGAGAGGGGGGAGAGAGTGGGAAGAGGGAGTGAGGGAAGATGTGTATTTCTGTGTATGTACATGTATCTCTGTGTATGCGTGTCTGTAAGTGCCTGTGTGCGTATACATGTGTCTGTATGTGTACATGTGTCTGTATGTGTGTGTGTACATGTGTCTCTGTGTGTGTATGTACATGTCTGTGTGTGTGTACATGTTTCTGTGTGTGTGTGTATGTGTGTGTATGTACATGTCTGTGTGTGTGTACATGTTTGTGTGTGTATGTACATGTCTGTGTGTGTGTACATGTTTCTGTGTGTATGTGTGTGTATGTACATGTCTGTGTGTGTGTACATGTTTGTGTGTGTATGTACATGTCTGTGTGTGTGTGTACATGTGTCTCTGTTTGTGTGTGTTTGTTGGTGGCGAGCAACTCTAAGGCCTGCTAGTAGCTCATTTTAAGCCCTGACATAGGATATAATGTTCCCCTAAAAATGATTTCAGTGGTTTGCAGGGACACTTCTAAATGTCTCTGGTGTGATACAGGAACTGGAGATTTAATACATATGCTATGGTGATGATCCAAGCTGAACACATATTGGAGGGACACAGGACAAGTTATTTTGTATATCCTGCCTATAAATATTAATTTGGATTCCAGCATTTGCTTATTGGGTATGTCAGATGAAATACATTTCATTTGCATATCAATTCCATCCTTTCCGGGGAAAAACTGACCTTTCATGAAGAGGTTGTCCCGTAATTTTTTTAAAGTATGGGATGGATGGCTATTCTCCCTGGATTTAGCACCTCATTCCTTTAAGTGTTACGAAACCCACAACAGTAAAATGAGTCTGTATATGCAGTAAAGCATGCTTGTTACACTCCATGTGGACCCTAAAGGGTTAATCCTCTGAATTGTATAAAAAGGCTGTTTGATCCTCTCTTCTCTAATCCTCCCCTTCTACTGTCCCCAATCCATCTGCTGATAGAACAGACTTGGGGGCAAGCTGCACATATTGAGTTTCATGTGTATTGCTAGATAGTTTTTTCTTTCTTGGGAGAGTGCATGTGATCAGCACTGTCCAGACAGAGGGTCAACAGTACTGCAGTCTCATAGGATAGTAAGAGGAGAATGAAAACTCCTCCTAAAAGCTTTAATCAGTGCTCTGCTGGACACTGGTAGAAGTCACAAGACTGCTATATACTGCTCATGAGAAAAGGCATTTAGCAGTTTATATTTACTAAAATAATAGAATTTCCATGTTGTGTGTACTGTGGGAGACCAGACTAAGTGAATGCAGGGTCCTGGGTTTAGTAACACTTTAATTCTACACCAGTCATTACAATAATGGGCAATACCCATAATTTATATAGTCTCCCCAGAGGTTTAGTTCTAGCCACTAGATGACTGCATGGTTATAATAATATACATATAAAAAATAAACAAAAAACAAATAAGTGACAACATAGAAAACTACACTATAGTTTGATGGTTGTTATTTTATTTTTGAGATAATCCTATACCGAACAAGTGTGATGAAACAATATACAAATGTATGCCCTGCTGAAGAAGTTTGGGTTTTTTTGTCCTCCTGTCCTATTATGTGTAGTCATCTGATTCTATGGGAGCAACATGTCATATGTCTTGCGAGGAGTAAGTCCCTTGTTGGAACTGCAATGTTCCGTATCTCTTTTTTCTGTATACTATAGTTTTGTTTGTACAGCAAGAAAACAAAAGAAACAAAACATGTAAAACCTATTTAGAAACAATTATCTGAAAACAAGCCTTAGGTGAATTGATAATTATCTTTTTTATTTATTTCAGGTACTTATATAGCACCATCAAATTACACAGCGCTTTACATATATATTGTACATCAGTCCCTAACCCTCAAGGGGTGTACAATCTAAGGTCCCTAACTTACATTCATACATACTAGGGCCAATTTAGACAGGATCGAAGTAACCTACCAGCAAGTCTTTGGAGTGTGGGAGGAAACTGGAGTACCCGGAGGAAACCCACGCAGGCACAGGGAGAACATGTAAACACCAGCCAGGTGGTGCTGTGGTTGGGATTCAAACCAATGACCTTAGTACTGCCAGGCAGAAGAGCTAACTATTTAGCCGCTGTGCTGCCCTGTATATGTTTCCTGGTGTTGGGACAACTGAACAGCACTCTGCAGCTTACTGACTGAAGTAGTCAGCTAATACATTTTATACTGTTAGATCCTTTTAAATTAATCTGATTCAAAGTTGCATGCTGTCAGGGCTCCAGGTATGACCAGAGGTGTGTGGACTGACACAGGGAAATGCAGGCTTCAGATATGGTATAAACAATACAATTTATTAAGACTAACAATACAAAACGCAGTGCAAAACTAAACATAAACACAGTGCAAACAAACCAAACCAACCCACCCACAGATAACAATACATACAATGCAAGAGTCGTCAGGCAGGCCGGGTCAGTGGCAAACGGAGTACCAGGAACAGGCGGGAGAGTGGTCGGTGTCACAAGCCAGGGATCAAGCAGGAGAAGTCAGCAGAGGTCAGGATCAGGCAGGGTCCGCAACAAGTCAGACAGGAACAGGAATACAGGATACAAGGTACAGGGGCCCATGGAAAAACACCCACCAAGGCCCTGACTGTGAGTCTGGCCATTCCTTAAATACAACCCCTGCAATCAGCTTCAGGTGTTTGGCTGATTGCAGGGGCAAGTCTCTGATTGCTGAGAGCACCCGCTGGCCAGCCCTGGTACTGCAGCCCACAAGGCAGGTGAGTCCCACCATTATTGGCAAGTCCATTCCTGACACATGCACAGACCCTTTTGAGATGGTTGTTTAATGCAGACTCTTTGATCTGAGGTTGCTGCTTTCTCTAGTTATCTATGGAAATAAATCATTGCAATAGATTCCATTCCACCACCTTCCCTCCATGTTTGTGCACTGAAATAGGCTGCATGTTCCTATTCTTGAATTTTTATTGAGTATTTAAAAAAGCTTTGAAACTTACAGATAATATGCGATCATTCTCAGCAGATAGGGCAATTAAGTCTTTCTTACTTGAAGCCATTCTAAAATACCTGGACTCTTCAGCAAAGAAAGATTCAAAGCTGCAATAAACACAAGCCATAGTATAGCAGTGCTCAGCCATAACCGGCCCTTTGTTCTTGGAATTCAAATGGGCAATTTACTGGCTAACTCTGGAAGAGAAAACCCTGGAATGCCCAATTCATTTGGAACTGTGAATCTTAAGGGAAACTTTTAAAAGAGAGACATGGAGGTTGCTGTTGCTGACTTCTGATTCACAGTGGCATGCACAGACCCTTTTTGAGATGGTTGTTTAGTGCAGACTCTTTGTTCTGAGGTTGCTGCTTTCTCTAGTTTTCTATGGAAATAAATCATTACAATGGATTCCATTCCACCACCTTCCCTCCTTGTTTGTACAGGCAACTGAAATTATCAGGAGGACAGCAAGGGCAGGTTTACATAAAAGCTGATCTTTTGGACCTATTGTAATTACCATCAATAATCCTAACACCATACAAAATATCTACATCAGAATGATCCCTCTCTACTTTCTGAATATCGAACACAAAACAGCTTTCCATGGAGGCATTCGCTGAAGAGGAGGAGCCTGGAGTGCTGGCGGGGGACCCCAGAAGAGGAGGATTGGGGCTGCTCTGTACAAAACCATTGCACAGAGCAGGTAAGTATGCCATGTTTGTTATTTTAATTTTTTAAAAAGAGAAGTTTTAATGTTACTTTCTCACCCAATTAGCTAATGTCCTCCAAATACAGGAGGTGGAGAAAACCTTAAAATTTACAAGGCAAAAGAGCAAATAATATGCTTGCCAAAAAGATTATAATAAGCAAGAACAATCTCCTCTATAAAAAAAAGAAAACTACTTCTTATCCTCAAAGAATTCCCAAACTAGTTATGGATTTTTACCTTGACATCTATAGTTGTCCTATACTGATTCTAGAAATATCATCTTAAAAATGTCTCTGTAAAAGGACTTCCTAAATAGAAACTTTGAAGAGAGTGAATGTCTGTTAACTGACAATGTTTTCCAATTGTTTGAAAAGAGGGAAATTGCGATTTCCAAAAAAGTAGTACAAGTAGCATGCAGAATGAATAAATCTGTAGTATGTAAACTGCAGCTGAGTATACAGAGTGAAATGGTCCATAGTTTGTAGTATACAGCAAACCATTTGAGTATGTTAAGTACATTATTGCAAGGAATATAGAACAGTGTATGCAATGCACAGCACAGCATACAGTAAGATGTTGTCCTCAGTAATCAAAAGACAGTATAGAGAATGGCAAGGTATAGAGCATAAAACATAGAGAAAGTGCACACAAAGTGGTCTGTAGTAAATAATATAGAGCACATTATTTATAATGAAGTGGCCAACAGTATGTAAGACAGAAGGAAGCATTCGGAGTGAAGAAGTCTGAAATGCACTGTATAGAAAGTGAAGTGGTCCAAAGTATCATGCAGAATAGTGCCCAAAGTAAAGTGATCTGAGTTATGTATGTACAGAACAGTGTAAAGGTATTGTTGCTACATAACGTAAAGTAGAGCATAGAGTGTAGAGCAGTTTGAAGCAGTTTATATAGCATACCACACAGCATAGAGAATGATGTGATCTAGAGTATGTAACACATCGGATACAAAGTGAAGTAGTCCAAAGTATGTAACATATAGCACAGCACACCAAGTGCAGTTGTCCATATCTACAGTATTGTATATCCTTCACTCAAAGCTTAACCCAGTCAGTTCCAAATGTACTGTCCCTACCTGCTGGTACTATAGGAATACAGCTAAACCTAAATCCCCTTGCCTTTGTCCTCCACAATATGGTGGCTGAGGTCATGCAAAGTTTGAGAGATCTGTCCACACTTCATGTCATGGTGACAGGGTGTTGTCAGGTGGACATGAAATGAGGCTTTACGAAATAAATAAATAAGCTACAATAACAACAACTGATCAACAAAACGTTTTTCATATTAAAATGTCCCAAATAAACACACAGATGCTCTTCCAGTAGGAACAGAAACTAGTAGACCCTTTAGGTTGAACGAGAAAGGGTTGGTGTCTCTGTTAGATTTTGGTCCATGTCTTCCTGGACTAGTGATATCTTTTAACGAAAAAAAAAAATCCCTTCCCAGTCTCATAATAATAGAAAGTGATGGCAAATTGGAAAACCTTCACCCCTATAGGGGTTCAAATCCTTCCTCAATCTATCCAAAAAAAGTTTTTACTGGGCATACTGTACATAGTAACTTACAGGAAAACATGGGATCTATAGTATTCTATAGCCAAACCCCCACTCTCTGTCATTAGTGTAGACCAGGGGTCTCCAAACTTTCTAAACAAAGGCCAGTTTGTTGTGCTTCAGACTTTAGGGGGGGGGGGCAGATTGTGGCCAGCTGGAGTGGAATATTTTCTGGCATCAGTGAGAATAAACATTCTCACATTTGGTATAAGAGGGAGGAATAATTTTCTGTTCTTGGTTCCAGTGGCAGAAATGGTGCCGCATTGTTAATGTCAATTGGAAGAATAGTGTCTCATATCAGGGGGAGAAATAGTGCCCAAAGGGCTGGGTAAAGACAAGCAAAGGACTGCATCTGGCTCTCATGCCGCAGTTTTGAGACAGGTGGTCTAGACCGTGTAGATAATATGTCATATATCATTTTTGGAATATAATAGGAATTGCAAGATATGAAATAATAACACTTTTTTCATGTGTCATTTCTTTATTAGTCATCCCTATTGTTTTGCTTCTAGAGATGATATTTATTTATTTCAGGTACTTATATAGTGCTGTCAATTTACACAGCACTTTACACATATATATATTGTACATTCACATCAGTCCCTAACCCTCAAGGGGTGTACAATCTAAGGTCCCTAACTCACATTCATACATACACATACTAGGGCCAATTTAGACAGGATCCAATTAACCTACCTGCATGTCTTTGGAGTGCGGGAGTAAACCAGAGTACCCAGAAGAAACTTATGCAGGCACAGGGAGAACATGCCAACTCCAGGCAGATGGTGCTGTGGTTGGGATTTGAACCAACAACCCTAGTACTACCAGGCGGAAGTGCTAACCATTTAGCCACTGTGCCCAAATATAAATCTCATTACCAAGGATAGGCTGCAAAAACAGTAACACCTTCCTTTATCCTCGGACTGCACTTTAACAGATATAAATGGCATATTCTAATGAGTGATTTTTATCTTTATTAACCTCTTGGCGCTGGTGGTACGCAAATATGCCACCTCTCGGCAGGTAGGCTTTGACGCTGAGAAGCCACATATTTGCGTACCAGATGTAAACAAGCGATCGCCACTACTTGTGATCAGGAGCTTTCCGATCATGTGACCGGTGTCACAGCCTATCACATGATCATAAACCCTGCCTCCCGGCATAACAAACCCCTTACAGGGCCAGGAGGCACAACGCAAGGGGATTAATAATAATTGAATGAAAAGGGATCTAACCTTCAATATTTATGTATAGTATCAGAAAAACTCTAAATGGTTTATGGAGCTCCCCACTCCTACTTATGTAACTCAAAGGTTTATATACTGCTCAAAAAAAATGAAAGGGACACTTTGAAAAACACATCAGATCTCAATGGGGAAAAATATCATGCTGGATATCCATACTGATATGGACTTGGTAATGTGTGAGGAACTTAAGAATGCTCCATTCTTGATGGAAACGAAAATATCAACCTACAGAGGGCTGAATTCAAAGACACCCCTAAAATCAAAGTGAAAAAATTATGCTGCAGGCTAGTCCATTTTGCTGAAATTTCAAATGGTACTCAGTAGTTTGTATGGCCCCCACATTCTTGTATTCATGCCTGACAACATCAGAGCATGCTCCTAATGGGATGAAAGATGGTGTCCTGGGATATTACCTCCCAGACCTGGACCAGGGCATCACTGAGCTCCTGGACAGTCTGAGGTACAACCTGGAGGCATCAGATGTACCGAAACATGATATCCCAGAGGTGTTCTATTGGATTTAGGTCAGGTGAGTGTGGGGGCATTCAATGGTACCAATTCCTTCATCCTCCAGGAACTGCCTGCATACTCTCACCACATGAGGCCTGACATTGTCGTTCACCAGGAGGAACTCAGGACCCACTGCACCAGAGTAGGGTCTGACAATGGGTCCAAGGATTTCATCCCGATACCTAATGGTAGTCAGGGTGCCATTGTCTAGCCTGTAGAGGTCTCCATGGATATGCCTCCTCAGACCATCACTGACCCACCACCAAAATGGTCTTGCTGAATAATGTTACAGGCAGCATAATGTTCTCCACAGCTTCTCCAGATCCTTTCACATCTCTCACAAGTGCTCAGGGTGAACCTGCTCTCATCTGTGAAAAGCACAGGGTGCCAGTGGCGGACCTGCTAATTCTAGGAGTTCAATGGCAAATGCCGATCCAGCTGTATATACTGTGCAGTGAGCACAGGGCCCACTAGAGGATGTTGGGCTCTCAGGCCACCTTCATGAAGTCTGTTTCTGATTGGTCAGAGACATTCACACCAGTGGCCTGTTGGAAGTCATTTTGTATGGCTCTGGCAGTGCTCAACCTGTTCCTCCTTGCAGAAAGGAGCAGATCCCGGTCCTGCTGATGGGTTAAGGACCTTCTACGGCCCTGTCCAGTTCTCCTAGAGTAACTGATTAACAACCACTCTGCTACTTAACTGACCAGATCAATATCCCAGGAGTTTAGTTGACTTTATGCTATACTCTGATTAACAAGTGTTCCTTTAATTTGTTTGAGTGGTATATTTATTAGTACTCTCACTTGTTATTCAAATTTCTCCTATTAGTACAGACAATGATATACAATATTATAAAACAATATATAAAACCAATATAGAAACAATGGTCTACATCAATTTCTTTATCCTGACCACCAAAAATGGTGTATCACCTCAAGAGATAAACACCATATAATGTGGCAATAAACTTGACAAAAGTTGAATTATTGTAAAAATTGTATCACACAGGATAACAAATGCTAGTAATTCTTCTTTTGTATTTATGTAAGATCTACAATGTGCTGTCAGTCAAAATAAAGCAATAAAAGACTAGTCACTGATATAGAAATATGAATGTAAATGTGTTAGTTTGTTATATATCTTAAATTAACAAGCTCTTCATGTTAATATAGTTTCTTGTTTTCTATCACCATAATTCTGTAAATTTTAAAGAAACAATGAGGACATGATGTAGGGGTTAAGTATACTGTATATATTGTAAGGGGGCAGGCTCAACTGGTAACAGCAGTGGTAAACAATGGACAAGACAAGGACACCAGGGAACAGTCCAAGCAGGTATGTCCTGCATTTTTATCCAGCAATGCAGCAAACCTGGGTTCATTGCAGAAGGGTTTTGTCCAGGTGGAGGTCTGGGGGATTGGAAAGTAAAGGCAACAGAAAAGAGGTGCATGAGAAAGCTGCTACACAACCCTACCTCTATTATGCAGGGACCATCCACTCATGACCCTGATCCCTGCAATTGATACCACATGTGCAGTAACTCAAATAAGGTTGATAAACATAACCCACTCATCTCCACTCCAAAGCCAAACCTTCCTTCTGCCACCTGAAAGTCAGGTGCTGGGGAACTAATAGAGTCATTGACAGTCTGCAGGAATGAGAGGCCGTTGCACACTGATGTCTTCCATATAGTACAAGTTTATCCATAGAGCAACCACAGTTCATACAATAGCAGTCCCTGCCGTAGGATTGTCCCCTCTAATGTGTTTTACCCAATAAGGCTTAATCATAGAAAAGTAAAAACAAATCAAATAAGGTTGATGCTGTGGCCTCTATATTGTCTAGGAGCACTGACCCAAATAGTGATATCATGTGCTGTTTTTACCTTTTACAGCCAGCTTTGGCCCTGACCAGTCCAAGCTGTCCTAAACTTTCTTGAAAGCCCCTATGTTTCCCTAAACTCACTGTGGTAATGACTTATACCAGGCAGCAGCTGTCGATTTATCATAGTAGTCTGACCCAGAGGGGTTAACATTGTGAGTTATGAATATGTATCAGTCCAGCCAATCAGTTCTGACATTATTCCAGGGGGTTGGGCTAGCAATTTGATAAATATTTAAGACCCTAAAACTCTTACAGTGTTCTTACAGAGGTCTTGGAATCATGTCTTTGGGAGGACTGCTGTTTCTTGACTGCATTTTGAGGGAAGCATTCCAGGTGTCCACCCTGGAGAAATGGAGCTGGCCTGAATGGGAAATAGAAGCTTTTCACAAGAAACTACGCTTTGGACCTACTGATAATCTGCAGTCAAGTATACATGAGAACTTTGCCATCTGGAAACTTACTACTTTGTCTGGACTGCTTTTGGGGTTGTGTTTGCTATGTCACCTGATGTGTGCTTTTGAGGGAGAGACATGCTGCTACTATTCTTGTGCTTCCACCATTCAGGGAACTGTGCTTGGAAAATGTTGCAATATTTGGAGGTGACTTTCATCCTCCTTGTCATAAGTTGATTGATTCTGCAATAAACTTGCTTATATTTTAAAGTGATAGCTTCCTATAATCGATTTACAGTATGTACCAAAGATCCACTCTGAGATTCACTGCAACATGAGAGCTACACAAGTAAGTGGTCAGAATACAATCTAAATGTGATATATTGTGATCTCTATGGTAATAGTGTTACATATACAGTTGCAAGAAAAAGTATGTGAACCCCTTGGGATTACGTGGAGTTTTGCATGAATTGGGCATAAAATGTGCTCTGAATGTCATCTAAGTCACAACAATAGAAGAACACAGTCTGCTGAACATAATACTACACAAAAATTAGATGTTGCCATGGTTTAATTGCACATAACATGTAAACATTCACAGTGCAGGGAGGAAAAAGTATGTGAGGCCCTAGCTTAATGACTTCTCCCAGAGCTAATTGGAGCCAGGAGTGAGCCAACCTTGACTCCAATCAGTGTGATGATATTGGATGTGTTGCTGACAGCTGTCCTGCCCTTAAAAAACACACACCTGTTTTGGGTTTACTGGTTTCAAGAAGCACTGTCTGATGTGAACCATGCCTCGCAGAAAAGAGCTCTCAGAAGACCTACGATCAAGAATTGTTGACCTGCATGAAGGTGGAAAGGGTTACAAAAGTATCTCCAAAAGCCTTGATGTTCATGTGTCCACGGTAGGACAGACTGTCTACAAATGGAGAAAGTTTAGCTCTGTTGCTACTCTCCATAGGCATGGTCGTCCTGTAAAAATGACTGCAAGAGCACAGCGTAGAATGCTGCATGACGTAAAGAAGAATCCCAGAGTGTCAGCTAAAGACCTACAGAAATCTCTGGCCCATGCTAACATTTTTGTTGTCACATCTACAATAAGGAAAACATTAAACAAGAATGGAGTACACGGGAGGACACCGCGGAGGAAGCCATTGCTGTCCAAAAAGAATATTGCAGCACGTTTGAAGTTTGCAAAAGAGCACCTGGATGTTCCACAGCACTACTGGCAAAATATCCTGTGGACAGATGAAACCAAGATTGAGTTGTTTGGGAAGAACACACAACACTATGTGTGGAGAAAAAAAGGCACAGCACACCAACATCAAAACCTCATCGCCACTGTAAAACATGGCGGAGGGAGCATCATGGTTTGGGGCTGCTTTTCTGCCTCAGGGCCTGGACGGATTGTTGTCATTGATGGGAAAATGAATTCCAGAGTTTATCAAGACATTTTGCAGGACAACGTACGACCATCTGTCCGCCAACTGAAGCTCCGCAGAGGATGGGTGATGCAACAGGACAATGACCCAAAGCATACAAGTAATTCAACAAAACAATGGCTGCAACAGCACAGAATACGCCTTCTGGAGTGGCCCAGTCAGAGTCCTGACCTCAACCCGATTGAAATGCTGTGGCATGACCTTAAGAGAGCGATTCACACCAGACATCCCAAGAATATTGCCACACTGAAACAGTTTTGTGAAGAGGAGTGGTCCAAAATTACTCCAGATCGTTGTGCAGGTCTGATCTGCAACTACAGGAAACGTTTGGTTGAGGTTATTGCTGCCAAAGGAGGGTCAACCAGTTATTAGGTCCAAAGGTTCACATACTTTTTCCTCCCTGCACTGTAAATGTTTACATGTTATGTGCAATTAAACCATGGCAACATCTAATGTTTGTGTAGTATTATGTTCAGCAGACTGTGTTCTTCTATTGTTGTGACTTAGATGATGGTCAGAGCACATTTTATGCCCAATTCATGCAAAACTCCACGTAATCCCAAGGGGTTCACATACTTTTTCTTGCAACTGTATCTCCAAATGATAACCAATTAGAAATCAATGCCAGCATAAGAATAGTCAGAAATATCTCTCTTAAAATTACAGACTGGCAAGTATCTGCCTGTCAACAATCAAAATGTTGGGATGCCTCAGCCTGTTCATGATCATGGAGAAATCAAGGACAGTGTAATAGTAGCAAGGAATGGTCAAATACCTGGAAAATAAAAACAGAAGGGCACAACAGCCTTGTACATAACCTTTTTGATTCCTTTTATTAAAATATAATCTACCAATATCATATTGGTGGACTATTCAGGACTAAAATGTGACTGTGAAGAAGAGGGGACCCCCTTGAAACACATCCATTTTATAGTGTCTTCCTGTGGTTGGGACTCGCAGAGTGGACCAAGTCATGAAGGACACTGTGGACATTGAATGACGTGTTTTATACTAATATAAGGAATCACAAAGGTAATGTGCAAGGCTGTCGCGCCCCTCTGTTTTTATTCTTGTAGTTTGTCTTTTGGGCTTCCCCAGTCGTTAGGGGGCTTTAAAGTTGTACCAGTACTGGAGTGGCTGAAGATCTGTGGTCCACAATTGTTGGAACCTTTCTCTTGAGTGCTGGAGGTTGTTCATTTTGTTTTGCATGGTCAAATAGTTACCTCGTGGTTACAATGGCATAGATGCAGTAACTTCAGCTTTCACTCTTTCAATGAATCAATTTCAAGCAAGTTAGAAATTATTATTATTCCGCCAACCACCCAAGGAACTTATATTGTCTCCCGGGAGGTCAGAAACAAGTGATGTTCAAAATCTGGAGTTTTGCTCTTATCTGGCTGTTTGTGGCATCACCATGCAGAAGTTCATTCCTGATTGGCTGCTATGAGTCGTTGCATACCATTGCTCTCTGCTTTGTAACTGGATAAGCCAGTAATAGTGAGAAAAAAAATGTAAAGAACAATTTATTTTGCTTTTCATTACTAGTAAACAGAAAGAGAGAACCATGCGAGAAGGTATGAAACCATGCAGTTATGAGACCGAGAGACTGCAAGCTGAGAATTAAATCTAAACTTACTTTCTGAACAGAGAGATAACAATGAGTGTTCAGTAAATGTTCAGTGATGGTGTCTGCATTGTAATCTTCTCTATATGACTTTCCATCTACATTCTGAAAGAAAACATCACATATTTATCAAACAAACATAGAAAGTTTGCCATGTTTTCAGTTGTGTAACAAAGTCATGGTTTTGTTCTCATTCGTTTTTCTTTCTCCTGCACTCCGGACCTATCTACAAAACATACTACAGTGTAATACCCAAAAAAAATAATCAGTGCCTTCAATAACTCACTGTAAAAAATGAGGAAGAGGAAGAAGACTCTTCTAGACTAAGATTAACCTATCGAATATTTTGCATATATTTAGCAAGCCTAACACTGTAGCAGCTGCATTTGCAGCTGTACGGAAATAAAAAACAAATATGATATAAAGAGTCGCACTCGAAGGATACTATGGAACTGTAAAAGCAAATTATTCGTACATTTTAATTTTTTTTCCAATACCATAATCTTAGCCCATTGGCTTTTTACTTCCCTTCTACACAGAACAATCCACAGAATTTTCAAAGTTCTATGAGTCATATGACCCAAAATGTTCATGAAGGCTTTCAGTACTTAATAGTTTCTACAGTATATGTAAACTGTATTGAATGACAGGTAATGACAGCTATATCCATTGCTACCTAAAGTTTTAGTGTTAGTGTGTTAAAGCATAACTCAAGGCAAAACATTTTTTTCTTAAGTTTTGGACAGAGTTTTGAGGAGTTAGAACACCTGTCGGATTTTCATTGCTGTCTGTACCCCTGTTAGGGACATTCACCCTCTCCAAGTCTCCTGTTGACTGTTATCACCATTTTGGGGACAATTCACAGAACGGTATCTTACTGCATCCAAGTATGCGGTAAGATACTGCACAGCGTTTTTCAAAAAAAATTTTGGCATTCACTAAAAAAAACTACAAAATACCACATGAGTTATTTTATGAAGTCATGAGGTATTTTAATAGTGAAAACATGCGGTAATATAACAAGTTATCAGGGGGACCTGCTGAAGCAGAATGTAAAAAAGAATTGCAGGCAATCAGAAGTTAAGAAAAAAAACAGCATGGGGTCCCCCCCCCCATTCCATACTAGGCCCTTCAGGTCTGGTACAGACTTTGAGGGGAACCCCCCCTTCAAAATAAAGAAAAAGTGGTGTGGATTACCCCCAATATCCATACCAGTCCACATGCCCTCAACTTGGGGGGTGCTTTGCGGCAGGGGGTCTCCGCCCCCAAAGCACCTTGGCCCCATGTTGATGGGGACAAGAGCCTCTTCCCCACAACCCTGACTGGTGGTTGTGGAGCTCTGTGGGTGGGGGGCTTATCAGAATATGTAACAAAGGGGCCCCAAGATCCCAGTCCCCCCATGTGAATGAGCCCCACAATCCTGGCTGGTGGTTGTGGGGCTCTGTGGGCAGGGGGCTTATCAGAATATTTAACAAAGGGGCCCCCAGATCCCAGTCCCCCCCATGTGAATGAGTATGGGGTACATGCATAAATTGATGATGATATGTAAGTACCTGTAATAAATAAATCTCCAAAACTAGTACTCAGTAGCCTATTTTTACAACAGTGCATAATATTTTATACTTATTTTATATTTTATTTGATACTAAATTGTAAATTATGTAAAAACAGATATATATATATATATATCAGGGGCAGACTGTTAATTCATGGGGCCCCCGGGCAATAGGGGATTATGGGGCCCCTGTGTCCTTGCCCAAACTCAAAAAAGCCTATGAAAAAGGTACCAGGGGCATCTCATGGGGCCCCCTACTGACCCCGGGCCCTCGGGCGGTTCCCGAGTTTCCACATGGTCAGTCCACCCCTGATATATATATATATATATATATATATATATTCCAGATGAGCTGTAGAGAATCTTGTGTTAACTCTCTGGAGATCCGGTCTCAAACATCCTGATTCTCCCACATACGCATTTTTAGTTACACAGTATTGGCCCTAGATAACTAAAGTAAAAGAAATTAAAATGTTAAATACATTTTATCTGACAAATGATTTTTATTTCTTTCTACCGAGTCCCAAGATTTACACAGTCCTAGAAGACTGTAGAGCCAGGTTGGTGACCTGACTTTTTTTCATAGTTAAGCAATACAGTTTGGTTCCCTACCTTTCCCCAACCTGTGATTGGTCAGTAAAGGAGCAGCAGCAGGCAAATAAGCTCTTCCTCTGTCCACTCTGCTTTCTGTCACCGTGTTCTCTTTTATCATATATGCTTGCAGAATATCTGCATCTAATACCGACCCTCCTTTTTCTGGTCATCACAAGAGAATTTTGTTTTGTCACATGCAGGTACACAAGCAAAGACATTTCAAATTATAATTAATAGTTTTAATAAACAAATAACTGCATTAATTGGCATTTTGTTATGTCTAGAATTGGGCTTGCTTTGAATTGTTTCCTTCCACATTTTATTCATAGGAGCCAGAAAAGGCTCTAAAGTCAGTCCAATAAAATAATGGATCTTTAAAGCTGAACTCCAGCCAAACAGCTAAATACATAGATAAAATGCATATATATGAGCTGTTTTACCTTCTAAAAGATTTGTTCTTCTAACAATTCAGTCCTGCGATTCACACAGCTCTGCCACTCTGCACAGCCCTGCCTGGTAGGGCAGGATAGGTGATTTTTGTCTGCTGCAGTTAGTAAGGCTGGCCATACATTATACAATTTCCTTGTTCGATTTCTTTTAGATTTACCTTCAACTATGTAGTGCTTGACTGCATGCAAATTGAAAGTGTTTAGGTTTGACCTTATATTATATGGTTTTGGTAAACCTAAAGAAATATTGTACAAGAAAATTGTATAATGTATAATGTATGGCCTGCCTAACACTTCCATGTCTCGTCCCTCCACCATCTATCAGCATGTTCCTTGCACTGCAGCACAACTGCTTAGCTCTTTGTGCTGCTTCTTCCTCCCCTAGTCTAAGGTCGGCTGTACAGAGACTGCAGGAGGCTGATACCGAGTCAAATTTAGGTCCTTATCCTGCTGGCAAGTAAAAAATAAATGTTGTATAATGTGCAATAATGTAAAATAATGTATATTAATGATGTACTAATGTACTAATGACTGTTTTTCTTTAAATGTGCCTAGATATCAGATTTAATAGAGTATTTTCACAGATATCAGTGTGGGCTAATGCTGACACACTTAGTCTAATGAGGACCCATCTTTATTTGTATTAGTTGTGTGGCATCTCTTAGGTTCCTACCTTTGGGTTTGCCCAACTAGCAACAAGTGACATCAGGACAGGTGACTGGCAGATCAAATAGTAAGGCAGAGACAGTTGACTACTGAGTGTGTGGTAGATGGCAGAGATCCTTAAAGTGGTTGTAAAGGCTGATGGTTTTTTACTGTAGCACTACCCCCTTAGGAGTTGCTGGATTATTTTCAGGCTCCCTGTTGCTCTGGACCCTTCTCTGAAAGCCCAATCCCTGCTGACACCACAGTACACTCTTAATTGAAAAAAATCAACACCAAAAAAGTAGACTCACATACTGATTGGAGTAAACTGGTAAGAGGTTTATAGCAAACTTCAATGTAGCCTAGTTGTACAGCATAAACATAAGTGTCATACACAGTCAGTTATTACTTGTGTCAGCTTTAAACAGGAAAAAGACCACACTTATCACAGAGTCTCAGTTAGTATTAGCAGGCCTGCTTTTCAGAAACTTACCAAATACCTTCAACCTGAGGTGGCTTTACAGTCCCCAGTGAGCAGGGAGAACTTCAACCTTCAACCTGAGGTGGTCTTAAGTCCCCAGTGAGCAGGGAGAACTATCAAACAGGTAGACTAGCTCACTTCAGGCCCTCAGGACCTGATGGGAGGGAGGTAGCCTGCAGTAAGAAAGAAGCTCTTTAGCCCAAAACAACCAATTTTCTCTTAAATGCAGTGAAGAGCCTTCTGCACGTGTGATGGGGCCCAGTTGGTGCACAATGAGAGGAAGTGTGAATATTGGTATATACTGTATATATAATGAATATATAATACCTTCAACCTGAGGTGGCTTTACAGTCCCCAGTGAGCAGGGAGAACTTCAACCTTCAACCTGAGGTGGCTTTACAGTCCCCAGTGAGCAGGGAGAACTATCAAACAGGTAGACTAGCTCACTTCAGGCCCTCAGGACCTGATGGCAGAGAGGTAGCCTGCAGTAAGAAAGAAGCTCTTTAGCCCAAAACAACCAATGTTCTCTTAAATGCAGTGAAGAGCCTTCTGCACATGTGATGGGGCCCAGTTGGTGCACAATGAGAGGAAGTGTGAATATTGGTATATATATATAATGAATATATAATACCTTCAACCTGAGGTGGCTTTTCAGTCCCCAGTGAGCAGGGAGAACTTCAACCTTCAACCTGAGGTGGCTTTAGAGTCCCCAGTGAGCAGGGAGAACTAACAAATAGGTAGACTAGCTCACTTCAGGCCCTCAGGAACTGATGGCAGAGAGGTAGCCTGCAGTAAGAAAGGAGCTCTTTAGCTTAAAACAACCAATGTTCTCTTAAATGCAGTGAAGAGCCTTCTGCACATGTGATGGGGCCCAGTTGGTGCACTGTGAGAGGAAGTGTGAATATTGGTTCTCTGAAGAACAATGCACTAAAGAAATTGAAGAACAGCTCTCCCCATGAAAGCAGCAATTGACATGTGTAATGCCCCTTTAAAGCACTACTCACTAGTATATCTAAAGCAATAAGATGTTAAGCTGTCAGAAGTGATTGTTGACACAGGGCAACTCCTCTCTAGACTGCAAGACTATTGGCACAATAGGAAAAGGTCTCTTTAAAAGAGTATATTGATGATGGTGGTGACACAGCTTTGGTTTAGACTGTCTTGTCTGCCCTGCTATCAGCTCTGATGATAAGGCTGTGATGAGTTTGGTCAAGCAATAATGGTGGGAGGAACTAGACCGCAACTTATAATAACTACAATATGTGCAATGTCTGCAACTGTGAGCAGGAAAATAGCAAAGATGGAGCAAGTGTCAGTGTTCCCTTTTTTTGGTAATGCTTGGGACTCTCTCACCCAAGGAATGGCATCTGGCGAATTCCAGCAGTCTTTCTCTCTCCTCATATAGGGCTTCCACGCACTCTCCGGTCCCACCTGTAGCATTCCATCTGGTCACCTGCTGGCAGATTAGCTTTCTGGACAATGTAGAAAGGTCAGCAATCAGCAGACTCACCTTGCCTCCCTTCTCTCTCTTTCCGTGGCCTGGTCTGGTCCTATGGCAGTTGGCTCCCACTGTTGTCAAGCATGGCCGGTGAGGCGAGAGCGGAGGACGGGGCCGAGATACATCTTATAGATGCATAGAGCGGGGTTTGGGAGTGAGCACACACCAGTGCCCCCATAACAAGTGGTTCACTATTGGAGGCACTGGTCAAGTGGGAGGAACCAGAAGCACCAGCAGGGACCTGAGAGGAAGGGGATCAGGGCTAAGAATTATGTTTGTTATTAACAAAATAATTTTAATATCACTTTAACTGAGAAACTAGGAAGAAGATCAAGGAAGACAGGAGTCAGTAACCAGGAACCAGGTCCCATCTTAACCAGTAGCAGAAGGAGATCAGGGTCATATAGGAAAGGACTAGACAAGTCATAAGCACATTGGCATTAGGAGTAGATACCAGAAGACAAGCTGTAACCAAGTAGCAGATTGAGATGAATTTTTTAAGGTGCCGAATAGGAGAAAAAGTTGTCTTCACTTTGTTAGTTCATTGAGCCAGATTTCAGTCTAGTACCTGTATAACATCAGAGGATGGCTGTAGCATGTTCATGCACTTGCTGTATTTACAGTGGATCACATGGACAACCACTTAGAAACGGTGCACCCACCTTAACAAAGGAAAAGATAGGACAAGGAGGAAGTGTGTAGTCCATGGCCTTCAAAGGTTAGAAGCTGCCAAAGGCTCATTAGAGATAATCCCCAACATAACACGAGTTAAAATGTATGTTATCACTAGGCCCTGTTCCTTATATTATTTTTAATCTGAATATACATTTATCTAAAATAGAAACAAGAAAAGTGTATTTCCTAATTCACTTGGCAGTGCTCTTCGATCCCTGCACGTTGGCACAACTTTATTTGGGTTCAAGGTGCTGGTACTTTAAGGTAATATCCTATTCAAGTATAAGTTACAAGTGGTTAACTTAGTTTTATTGTTGAGGTTAGGCGTCATAAGTTAAGGGTTAAACTATGCTGTCTGAGTCTCATTGGTAAATTTCATTTTATTTAATGACCCAGAGACACAACAGTAAGGGAATCTCTAAACAAGGAGAAATGACCTCTTAGACCAGCTCTTCTCAATCTTTTGAACACAGAGGAACCCTTGACATAACTTTCCGGTCTCGGGGAGCCCCTGCTAAAGTGGCTTTATCTGTAATTCATGATATATTAGTGAGATAGTCAGAGGTAAGAATGCTCCTTACACTTGTAGTCATTGGGAAGAATGACACCCTTACAGATTGCTAAAAAGATCAATGGTGTCAGAGGAAACTTATCTGAAGGGCAGAAATTGCTAATTTGTCAAGGAACCCCTGGCAACCTCTGGATGAACCCTAGGGTTCCACGGAACCCTGGTTGAGAAATCCTGTCTTAGACAGTTGTCTCCGAAACATTAAAAGATTTACCCTCACCTCCTATTGAAGTAACAAATGTATAAATTTGGATTTCTCTTAACTTTCTAACCAGGTGACGAGGACAAATAGAGGATAAAAATCTGCCAACTGGGGGCACAGACAACATTAAGAAGCTGACAGAAGTTCTAACCTTTTTCCACCATCTAAAACTTAATAAAAAGGTTTTGTCTTTCATATACCTTAAGCTAGTGGTAAAAATGTAGAGTTAAAACTAAGTTATTTCTTAAGTTCACTTCTTAATAATAACGGTTTAGTCTTTAGAGGTTGAGGTTTAATTTAGAGGTTAGGTTTCAAAACTTCAGTGAAGGCTAAGGGTTAGGGTCCACCTAAAGATCAGACTAAGTTCAAAGTGTTGTAAGTACTTTAATGTATAACATAATAAAAGCTCTTGAAGAAAAAAAAAAACATACAGTCTAGGTATAACGACCTTATGTTCAGTTGGTTAAAAAGTTTCAAAATGCCTAACAGTTTCATGAGAAACCTAACCATTTAAATGCTTCACTGCTCTTTTGGTTTGTGAGTTCAAACAATCTTGTTCCTTTGAAGTTGTCATGAAAAAAAGATTTTTGTATCACTAGCTGCAGCAGCATTTACTGATCACATTGGATGCAATGATTCATTGTTCAACACCGCATGACAATTACCAGTTGATTTGTTAATGACCTGTAAAAGGAAACACATTATGTTGAGTGATATTGACACGAGGTATAATATAATTCATGAGTTTACCATTCCTTTTCAGGTGAGCACCTGGCTTAACAAGAACAATAAGCAGAAGAGTCTGAGGAATCATTTAGAGCATTTCCTATGTTTTCACAAGACACTGATGAAATATGAACAAAATAATAACATTCTTTTTTACTGTAAACAATAACGCATTCCACAAAATTATCAGGTCAGGGTGACAGAACCTTTGTATCACTTTAAAGCAGAATTATGGCCTCCATTATATAAAAATATGCAATGCAGCAATTAATTAAGTGCATCTGCAACTACAGTTTTCTTCCAGTTCCCCTGCAAAGTCACACAAATTCCTGTTTAGTGTGCCAGTAATGTCAACCTCAAGCAGCTTAATTTGTAGGGGTGGCAACAATACTGCACTGCTCTTAAACAAAAATTACCGGATCTGAGCACCACAAACTGAAAATGCTATTTAATTATTTTTTATTATTCAGCCCAAACTTACCCATCCATCTATGTATCCATTCTTTATTCTGTTGGAAAAAAAAACACCCCCTAGCATTTCTAGCCACAGCCATCTTGAGTAAGGACAGATGATTCATGAAGTATTAAATTCTTGTAATCCATCTGCCCTTAGCTCCTGCATGCAGGAGAGTGTGCTTAGCTGAGAAACCCCTCCCCCCCTAGAGATGAAAGAAAAGAATGCCCATGAAGACTTATTGGATGTATGACATAATTTTGGCCTAGTCAAGAAACTAGGAAGCAACTGATGAAATCTTGAGTAAGGACAGATGATTTATGTAGTATTAAATTCTTGTAGTCCATCTGCCCTTAGCTCCTGCATGCAGGAAAGTGTGCTTAGCTGAGAAACCCCTCCTCCCCTAGAGATGAAAGAATAGAATGCCCATGAAGACTTATTGGATGTATGACATAATTTTGGCCTAGGCAAGAAACTAGGAAGCAACTGATGAAATGTAAAACAGAAAGCTTTAAACAAGTAAATATAATATACCTTCCTATCTATTTACAGTATTAATGCTAGCAGTATAAGGATTTAAAATAGTTAATGTTGAGAGAGTTTAGTTCTGCATTAAATGACCATTCTCATAAAGTATGTGCCTGTGTGCACTACAGAAGGATGAGAAGAAATTGCAGGGAGCATAGTTATTGGTATTGTCACTCATATAAGCCTGTAGCTTGTCAATCAGCTCCTGGCCACATCCAGTCCTGCCCATTGCTTTCTGGATTGGCATGTCTCTGTTGCTGTAACCCTCCCACGGTGAGCTGCAGTGTTTTGGAGGGAGAGAGGGTGAGACACAAAAGGAGGATTTGATTTAGTCAGGAATGGTAAAGGAAGTTTTTGTCTGCTTTATGAGGCTTGTATATTACATAGTAACTAGATTCATGTTTAGACTGTCATACAGGTACTTTAACCGTTTTACTGCCACAAAAACCTGTTTCAAATACTAAAGTTAAAAACAGTTTTATTTATATACATTTGCAAATATATGTGTATGGCACGTCAAGGCACCTCTGAAACATATGGCCCCTAACAAAAACGATCTGAGTTTCCCAACTAAAGGAAGATATATAGCATAACACAAACAACAATCAATACACCAGAATCCCAGCCTGGGTGGCAACTATGGTGCCCTCAGGGCTGGTCCGGAACCAGAAACTATGTATTTGAACACACTATTTTTTAAGAATGTACAGCGGTACCGTGGGATTTGGCGCCCACAGACATAGTGGCCCTGATTTACTATTGGGCGTAGGCGCATATTCGTGGGCGAACGCCCAATTTTCATGGGCGACCGTCTATTTTTACCCCGCAACGAGATTTACTATTGAGCAGCACCTATAAGCAGATGCCCAATCGAATTCACAAAAAAACACACACCCGGAATCAGACTCACAAAGGAGACTTGCTAAGAAGCACGTCTAACACCATGAAAAATCACTGCAGAGACATGTTCACTTAGAAATGTGCTTTGCCAAATATCAGGACTTCACTTTAAACAATATCTGCTATTTCCAAAAAAATTAAGATTGTGTTAAAAGTCGTTTTTTTCAAGGAAATCGACACAGTAAAAATCTAGACGCCCGTGCAGTGTCTTTGGCAGATATAAATGCGCATGTGCAGAACACATTTTAGGTGTCTGCCATGGGCGTTTGCTTTTTAGCCACTGCCCAATAGTAAATCTCACTGAGTGTGTTTGTGAGATACATTAGGTGTGCTATTAACAATTCATTGGAACTCCCGCGCTCTAGCAAGGGTAGTACGTTCACCTGCTGTGCAGGAAACGTGCACAGAATGTGCCTTTCCTGTCCCATGTTTTGATGTGAACCAGCCCTTAATGGATACAGTGGTGGGATTGGTGTAGCCCATCAGTTACAAAAAGTGTGTTAGTTGCAGGATTTTCAGGTAAAAATATTAGGAAAAAAGCCTGTAAAATAGAAAAAAATTCAGCCACTCAGTCTAAGGACTGGTAAGCCGTAGCATATTGTATTTTTGGTTTTGGGTTTAGATACACATTAACAGTGTTATTGTTTGGAACCTGCAAGCTGCTCACCCTCTGGCTTCAATACTTGCTAAGTCACTGACTTGGAACAAGTATGGATTTCAGATAGGTCAGAGTGAAGTCAAAGACCTAATATTCGTGCTTATTCCAGGTTAGTTAGTATTTAAGCAAGAGGATCAGCATGAAAGCAAGACAACTAACCCTCATAAGAAGTAGTCAACAATGAGAGCCTCTAGGTTTCCATCATGATTAACCAATACTGTTTCACCTTTCTCTGTACAACATTGTCTAAAAGAGATGTACCTGAACATCTACTGAGTCACAGCAGTAAACCATATACAAAATTCCACCTTCAAGCCTGTTTGATTGTTTTTCATATGCTTTCCTTTTAAAAAAATATATGTTAATTAAATATTTTCAGAAGTGTTTCTTTTTCACTTTTAGGTTATATCTCTTTTATTTTGGTTCAATCATAATTGCTGCTCAGGTGGATAGCGGAGGCCTAGTGGAGCTTGGAGGTACTGAGAGTACTGTACTTCTGGTGTATCTTCTAGATTTGTTCAATGCACGTTATTATATACCTGGAAGATGGAAAGGTTGAATTTTTGTACAGTTCCACCAGATGTGAAGATAGCTCCCTTGTCCTTGTTGGCAGGTACTTGAGGAAAATGAGAAAAAGACGGTTGGGCTTCTGTACAAGATACAAATTTATAATTTTCGATAAATATTCAATAGAGATAAGGAGTGTGTTAAAGTGAATGCCTTAGCCTAGTCCTCTTCCGATAACCTTCCCAAAGTCCATTCCAATGCCTATTCAAAGAGTGCTCCTTCTTTATAGGCCATCTCTCAATATAGCATATAACTCCGATATTACACTAGGGACTGCTGCTGAGCAGATACACGTGTTCAATCAGGAATGAAGGTTGCATTCCTTCATGGTGGATTGAGATTGGGGCTCAAATTGGGGCTCAGATTGATTAGAGTCTGGTAGTAGAATATGGCAGATTTGTTTTTTGGGGATATTTGTCTGGATGATAGGTGACTAGGGACGTGCCAGGTAGAAATTGGAGATTATGAGATTGTGATGAATAGGGTGAGCAGGCCAGGTCCACTTTAAATCACCCAGCTGGAGCTGAAGGGCATAGAATAGGATATCAACATGGAGGGAGCATAAATGGTTCCTTATTAAGGCCTAGTAGTGATAGAAGGTTAGACAATATTTGAAAGCTGACTCCATTGTATGCATGTGACTGCTCCCTAAATAGGTCTACTGTATATATTTGCCCATTAATTTTGAATAGCAGATGATTTTCCACGATTGGTACTTATAATTGCTAAAAATGAAATTTTCAGTATGAAACAAATTAAAATTTAATCTACAGCTGCAGACAAAGTAACTAAACAGATGTGATTTTACAAAAAGCAGAAAGAAAAAAATGTTCTGTGGTGTTGAACTCAGCTGCAGAAAAGTAGATTCCCCGACTGTTCCATGGACAGCTGTATGGTCACAAGTTGTCTGTGTTATGATCACTAAATATGTGTTTTTTTCATATGTCAGAAAATAGAATATAAAAGTTTTCTGCTCCTTAGAGACAAGCAAAATAAAACTGTATACTCTCACAGCTTCTCTGGGGGTCATCTGTAATGTGGAGAAAACCTGCCAAGCTTCTTCTGCTCTCAATAAACCTGCAAAATAAATACAGTATCTCAAATTTTAGCTAAATAGGGCAAAATAGAGCCATGAGTATCCCTAATGGCAGTTCCAAACTCAGCAAACTTAGACTGAAACAATTAAAGAATTTGTGGAAAATTGTTGGATGAACAGTGACTGCATCCAGGCAAGGTGCTGGCTGTTTGAATACAATAGCCAGTGGGAGAGATCTCTATGACCTAGCTGGGTGAAATACCTTAGTGGAGGCAATCTTCAGGTGGGGACTTTGATTGTGGTTATACTGTGGAATAAACTGGAGCATACAATGATGTTATCAGGGTGCGGCGGTTCTTCATTTTCTACCTAAATGAAGTGCCTGTGCATATTACAGAAAGAAGCAAAAAAAAATTGTTAGTTATCTAACAATATGTATGGGTCTGCATCTCAAATGCAGGAAAAAAAGAAATAGTGGAATGTAACTATTTGGAAAATAACCATTCATTTGTAATGCTTTCCAGGTTAGTTCGAGAGTTTTTTTTAGACAGAGGCTGAGTCAGCCTGGGGAGTGAGTTTAACTCAGGACAGGCTGGGAGGCTCTAACGGGTCAGGGCTTCTGAAGCCCTCCCACCTCTCAAGAAACCTGAGAGCTTTCTGGAGGAGGGGTGGTGCAGGGGAGGAGCCCCAGATCTGTATGTTAGAGGGACCCTGGCAAATCACCTGGCAGGAGGCTGGGCATAGTGACCAGGGCAATCCTCAGAGCCTACGGGGAGGTGTATAGTGTCAGTAGGAAGATGGACTGAGAGGAAGGCTGGGATTAGGAGCCTAGGAGGGGGCCCCAGAGAGGGGAGCCTACTTACAGGAATGATTTTGGAAGGGAGAATCTCCTCTGTCCTACCATCTGCTTCGGAGGACAGCCTGTAAAGCAGGGAAGGAGCCATCAGGACAGAGTGAGTACTCCTACACCCCCTGGGCTGGATAAGGGGAGAGGATGGTCAGGTGCAATACCTACCTAGTCTTCATCTGGGACTGCTTAACTCCAAGCTCTTGGGACTCTTTTGCTCAGGGACACCCTCAGTACAGCTGGTTGGAGTCAAGGATTCATTCGGGGGTCTGAAGAGGTACACTAAATAACTATAGCATTCTTTAACAGAGGCTGATGCTACTTTTGTGCTAGACCCAATTTTTTTGTACAAAATTGCTGAGAGGTTAGTCCTCAAGTTCACAGTTCCTTGGGCATCCCATATACCACTAGTTTAAACACTTTATACAAAACCATAAAACCATGCTCAAGGACTGTTTACTACTTCAGGATGCAAGTGTGAAAAAAATGCGTGTTGCCTGGCTGTGCATAGCCAAAGCGGACCCAATCAAATCCAGCGGTCCTTACTAGGGTAGTACTACATATTTAACAATCAGATATAAAAAGAGTTGTCAGCCTTGTAACTGTCCAGATAAGATGCTTTATACATAAAGTTAGCAGGCACAGAAAGAATACAGTCATGTAACCACTCAGATCAGTTGTGCATGCTTTTGACCAGCAAGAATAAAAAGAATGGTCGGCCATGTAACCAATAAGATGGATTTTCCAAGCACTTCCCAGCAAGAACAGAAATAATTGTCAGGCATGTAATAACATAGATATGGTGCCCATTGGATCTTACTGGCAGACACCAACTGGAATTGTCTGTCATGTAACTAAATTGATGTGGTGCCCATACATCTAACAGACAGACACAGAAGGAATTGTTTGTCATGTAACTTCCTGGAAAACATGTCCATGCATCTAAAAGGCAGATGGATAGATGGGGTAAAAGAAAGAGTACCTGTAGGTAGAAAGGGTATAAGGATCATATGCAGGGGCGGACTGACCATTTGGAAACTCGGCACTGCCCGAGGGCCCAGGGTCAGTAGGGGGCCCCATGAGATGCCCCTGGTGCCTTTTTCATAGGCTTTTTTGAGTTTGGGCAAGGATACAGGGGTCCCATGATCCCCTATTGCCCGGGGGGCCCCATGAGTTGTCAGTCCCCCCCTGATCATATGCTATCTGATCTCAGACCCTCCCTTTGGAAAAAATGGTGTTGTCTTCTCATGTGCTGAGAGGAGGAGGGAGCTCAGTAAGTAAAATTGAGACTTTTCAGTATGTTGCCCTTTCTTCTTTTTGAAATTATCAGGAGGTGGGCATGAAGGAGACACTACTGCATTCCTAAAAGAAAAAAGTGGTGTCACTCTACTAGCTGAGATGTCTGCAAAGATGCATGAATCCCAAGATCTGGCCAGACTTACAAACTGTTTGGTTTGTAACATAGTTCACGTATATGGATTTTGTTGTTTGCCTACAGTTCAGCTGTAATGTGCAATATATTGTAAAATCTTTCTATTAATGAAAAATCCAACTTCATTTTTGAAATGCTAAGGTTCTTTGAATAACATAAGTATTTTCCTTAGAAATGTTAAATGCCTGTTATTGTCGAGAGCTACACATCTAAATTATAGTTAGAATTACAATAGGTTAGTGTGAAAATTATTTACACTGCAGCAACACCACATGGCTGAATCAGTGTATTACTTCCATTACATATACGTGAACTTGACAGCATTACATATGAACATAGGCTTAACATTTTGCAAATGAAATTTTGATACCGAATTGGTTGTATAAAGTGTACTGTAATAGTGTTTAACATTGTCCTGTTTATGTGAGTGGCAATACATGCAAAAGATATTTATTTCTGTATGTTTCTTAAATTATTTCATTTTAAAGCAGCTACCCAATGGAAAAGGTTTGAATTTCTTTTATAACAATGAAAAAAAGTAACAATATTCATTGTCTCATAGCAAGCAATTAGAAATGACTTTCATTGGTCACACCATCATTAGATACTGAAAGTTGATATCTGATTGACTCCTAAATGATACACATAAAAAATCCTTAAAACTTAAATGCACAAAGACATAAAAGCATTATTCAGGAATTTTCATAAAGACATAAAAGCATTACTAGGCTTTTTCAGGAATCTATAGAAAGAAAAAAATGATGATTTGCAAAGTGTAATAATGTATAGCAACCTGTCATAAATCTCTTTACTCATTCAACTCTGGTAAACATAAATTTGACTTTTATAGGTTACTGCACTTTGTAAAGTAAGGGGAAGAAGGGAAGCGCCACCTAAATGCAGTATTAAAATCCCTTTAAAGAGGAGTTCCAGCCCCCCCAAAAAAAAATTTAAAAGTCAACAGCTACTAATACTTTAGGACACTTACCTGTCTAGGGATCCAGCGGTGTCCTCACCCCAATGCAATTCTTCAGCTGTCGGGTGCTGGCGCCACCATTTTGACTAAGGGAAACAGCACATGCGTGAAGTGTCTAAACCAGGTATCCGCTCCCTCCAAAAAGGTGCCAAATGTGGCAACGGAGGGGGGGGAGGGCAGATAAGCGGAGCTTCCACTTTTGGATGGAACACTTTAATGAACAATGGTAATCAAAACACACAAGATATGGAAGAAAGAATAGCTCATCATTTCTTCCATACCTTGTGAATTTGTATTACCATTGTCCATTAAAGTGAATATAATACTGCACTTAGATGGCACGTTTCTTTTCCCCCTTACTTTCTTAAACAGAGCTGGCTTACTTTGGGGTCAGCTGCAGCGGGTGCTCACTGCTCTATGGATATTGATGGATATTAACAACTTTTAACTAGATTTAGTTTATGAATGTCTGCACACTTTCCATTTATTTGGCTATCCATTTATTTGTGCAGTTGTTAACCCCTTCTTTGTGCCCTAATTATCTACGCCATTGCACATCACTGTTGCTTTTTTTGCTTCTTGTTAGTGTTTGAGAATTAATGTAGTTCATATTTTTTCTCTTCTCTTTCTTTATTATTCATCTGAAAATGTTCCACTGTTTATTACAAACTGACTTTTAGGCACAAAATTATTGATTGCCATATTCCATTAATATGGTGATATAGTAACACCAGATGTAAGAGAGAGCAAAGCAGAAGTACTTAGCCATTATCTTGCTGTACTAAGCTGTTGCCCCTAAAAAAAAACATTGAAAATATCATATAACAAGGCAAACCCACTCCAGAGTAACATCTTCCATTGGGGTTATAAACCTAACCAGAAGCAAAGATTGTAGATCTTAATTACTATACAAGGCTGTAACATCTCATATTTATAACCAGACCACATTTGTCGTTAATACTTATTAAAAAAAGTGTAATAAAACAAATCAAGTTATTGTGGTAATTTTTAAAGTGTTATAGCTAAAAACATAAAATACAGAAACTTTATAAAGCTTAATAAAAAGATTTTGAAGTTTTGTTATTAAAAATTTGCAGTATATTTTTTGTTAAACAATTGCTAATATAAATCATAAGAGAAGTCAATGCAATACCTATTTATTGAATATTAGAATGGTATCTGTTCTCGGTGCATTATTTGTAGATATTAGTTTTTATTTCAATGAGTTCTGTGTGTATAACTTCTTTATTTTATGGATAAATATGTCATTCCTTTTCTGACAAGTATACCATTCTCCAATATTGTTGTTGCTTTCCAATATCTTCGACTAACAACATAATGTTGTTACTGTAATCCTCTTTCTTTCCCTTAAACATCAGCACATCTGTAACTGAGTACTGTACTAACTGCTTTACAGTAAAACTCTTTTCACCCTGTATTTGATACACAATTTTATGTATTTTAATGTGGGTGTTGAAGAAGCAATGCACTTGATGATCGAGCGAACTTTCCTGAACCTTGTGTTACAGTAAATGTCATTAGTTGCTTAGTAGAGGGTTTGGGGTTTCCCACATTATATGGTTTTCTGTATCATCTGTATTACATAGAGGGCTGCAGAGCGTTTGAGACCTTATAGACATGCATCTCTCTGTCTCCTCCTACTTTGTATATAGTCAACGCCCATCTATAAGCTCATACATAAAATAAAGGTAAGTTCCCCTTTTTTTGCAGTAGTGGTTAATATTTTAGGTTTCCGTAAAGTGATCGCTCACTCTCAACTCTCACAGAGGAGAGGTAAGACATGTACCTTCTCTTCCTCTCTTAAGCCTATCTTATTTTAACTTTTGAACTCATTACTTCCTCTTCTGCCTTGTCTACTAGTTGTTCTTAAAAAAAAAAAAGAAAGCTAACAGCGGAGTATTTGCAATGTTTTTTTTTATCTTCTAAGACAGTAGCAAAATGATTATATATGTAATGCCATACCCTTTTAATTATTTTAAAATTCATATAGAGCATTAACAAATAAGTATTAATTAAAATTAATATTATATTTTATTGCATTTCCTATGTTTGCTTCTAAGAGAGGACGTTTGATATTAAAACATAGGATTTATTATTAATTATTTTGATTACTATGCAGTTTATAGCTCTCTTCTTCATGATATAATTCAGTGTCTTGTTGTGGCTGAGACAAAGCACTTAAATGTTGTATTATCACAGTGTCTTGTACTTGCAATGATGAACGATATCACATGTACTAAACATGAAAGCCTACCAATGGTCTTCAGAGATTCATAGTGAAAGTTCCTAACCACTCTAAGATTTCACCAGGGTGCTGCTGTGCACAATTTTTAGTACTCTATACAAATATAATTGGCTGCTTCTGCCAATATATAGCTTCAGCAACTATTCATGATATAATGATAACCATTAAGTCAGTAAGCTAAAGTCACTCATTAGTAAACATCTGTGCTGCATTGTGAAAAGTTGCTCATACACCAGTAGAATGTCATTAGAATATTTTAATTTTCGTTATTCACTTTTCTAATGGTTAGTGGGGTCAAATAGATAATGTTTTTGACCACAGTGATGAGAAAATTCAAAGAAGCTGGATGGAAACATTTCTGGAATAAACAAAATTCTAACTGTGAATGTGGTTTTTGTTCAAGAAAAAAACATGTATATTAAAAATGAAACCTGATTAATACGCTTGAGATTCCCTTCAAAAATCAGGTCTGCCTGACATTTTAAGGGTTTTAGGTGACTCAATGATGACAAGAAAAAAATGTTCTGATGAACAATTTTTCGACAAACATTTGAATGAAAATCTAATTGTGTGTGTATGGCCAGCTAAATGGTTTCAGGATGTCGATTTTAAACCAAAACTATGTTTGCAGGTTCTGATTAAGGGGAAAAACTAAACTGGACTATTTGTTAGTGTGTATTGTCCTTTGCTGTGAGTAATTGCTTTACTTTTATTGTCTGTTGATCAATGACTTCCGCCCCTGGATACTTGCCATATATAGCTTTAAATACAATTACAATTAAAGTAAATGAAAAAAAGCTCAGCACGTGAGTGTTCATGCAACACTTGGACCATGCTGTATAAGCAGTGCAAATATAATATGAAATGTTAAATTGCTAAACTGAACAATGACATTTACTAAGATTATTGTTCACTGAGAACCATATATAGAAATACATAGTGTATGAACACAAAGAAAACAACATGTAAGGTGTAATATACTCTACACATCAGTTTTTACACAAGGTTAAACGTTTTTATTTTAGCCATGTGACAGAAATTTAGCTGAAAATAACTGTCACCCTTTTAAAAATAAGCATCCTTATCCTGGTGTGTTAACCTTGTGAATTGGGCCTATTTTATTTAGTAATAGACGATTATTGTAGGGAACAAAAGTGATCAGATTATGTTTTTCACTATTCAATCTCATTTTAAAAGACTGGACCACCCTAAAGTGATGTTAGTTATAGGGGGAGGTTGGTGGGCTAAATCAGCCATTGACTTCTCCTGTGACTTAGATGCTCCTACCAGCAAGAACAATTTGACATCATTTCAGACTTTTCTATCTGGGAATTTTAGGTATTTCAGACACCTTTGTGTGTTCCATAAGTCCTGTCCCATTTTTCAAAATATCAAATACATAAATAAAAATCCATCAGAGTGAGTGGGAACCCCTCGTGATGTACCCAGCAGATATGCAGACCCAAGAATTAAAGTGCAGACATTTCATCAAAACAGTCTCTGAGATATAAAAAACTGCCAGATTGTTTAACTATCCATTATCAACAAAAACTGAGACATCAAATAAAAAGAAATATCGGTAGATCTTTATTATCAGTGTGTTCTTAAACATTAGACAACCCCTGCAAATATTGTGGAAGGTAACAATTGCAGTACTTGGTATTCTCTATACTTTGGAGAGTTCTGAAACCTCTACAGTGACTTACATTGGTTGACAAACGTTCTCTACCACAAGTAAGCAGTTTGGGGAGTGGCCACAGTGGACACATCACTATAGGAGAAGCCACCAATGAACATCAGATTTTTCCATTTTTAAAATAATGTCCCAGTGAGAAATATTTGGCATCTTAAGGGTTATACACTTTTTTTAAGTTTTACAATTGTCAAGATTAATAACCTGGAAAAAAAGTAAGTAACCAATAAGTAACCATTGGTATATTGGTTACGTAGTTAATTAAGAAACCAATACACCATTCCTTTTCTGTTAGTGCTTGGTTGTGTAACTAAATATAATTACTAACCCCATATCTATATGTGCCATTATTACCATTTGACAAACCTACTACACCAATTCCTCGGTTCAGTGATGGGACCAGAGTTTATCTAATTTAGCTTTTGACTCAGTAGATGCATTGGTGTTGATTTACTAAAAGAACAGATGCTTGTTTAGGTAGCAAAGTGAATGTTTAATTTGCAACATGTAGGTTCACTTGGCAAAGCAAGGGCTGATCCATATCATTTGTATTGAACTTCACTGGGCAGCCTTACCCAATGCAGTTCCAATGCATAGACAAGGCTATTTCCCTGGAGTAATATGAGTTCAGTTCCTACCACTGCACTGCAGTGGTGTGCACTGAAAAAAGTAGGACATGCACTACTTTTTTCAGCGGAGCATCAGTACACTGCATTCCACCCACTGTGGCGAATAGGAATAAATAAAATGTCACTTTATAGCATTTCAATAAAGTTGAAAAGAGACAGCAACTCAATACACCATTTATGACATATTGACGCTGCTCCCTTCACAGCGTACACCAGTGGCCACTGTATAATGCAACCCCTGGTGTAAATGAGCCCTGAATGTTAGTTACCTGTGTTCATTTTTAATATGCAATCATGTGTCGGGTAAATTAAAAACAGGCTTTTTGCTAGCACAAGATTGTGTTTTCTAACACAGTTTACTTTTTCTTATTAGCATTCACTTTGCAAATTGAATACACTTTCAAAAGTGAACAGCTTCTATTCCTTTAGCAAAGCATTGACAGCATATTGACAGCTTTTTGGATAGTACCAGAGAACTCTACTGTTATAATGAATGAAAATAATATTAGAAGAAGACTCAGATCAGTTTCTGCTGTGAATAATCACAGATGAAGCATTATTGCATTTATTTTCCTGTTCATGATGGCAATAGCTCCTAACTATCATTATACTTTTGAAATCCTTGTGGTATTTCCCAGGGGACCGAGTGCATAGAGTATTTGCTCCCATTCTGATCCATTGCAGCATTTTTTTTTCTGTTCATGGTGGCTGTTGCTCCACCCCAGGCTGAAGCCCAATTTATAAGTTGCCGGCTTGGGTTTGAATGACAGTGGCATAATTCATAAAAACACAAGACACAACACAAGCAGGCAGCTAGGTCTTTTGTGCACCACAGCCCAGCCCAGCCCCTCCTGCTTGCTATTGCGGGGGATGGGTGAAGAAATTGAGTAGGTGCTGCCAGCTTGTGTTTTTATGAATGACAGTAGACATCTGCAGTGTGCCATCAATCACAACACAAGCCAGCAGCTGTGACTTTAGTCCCTCATCCCGTATAACAGGAGGGTTGGTGTGGATTCAGTAGTATTTGCACTGTGTACAAGGCAGAGCAGAGAAGGCACAGTTCTACAAATTACATGGCAGAACTACAGATGTTATGCAATTCTTCCCTGTGTGTGCTGCCACCACCCCCTTGTATGTGTACCTGTCAGTAACAGTAAAGTGTAAATCAATCTCCTTTCTAGCAGTATGGTGGGACTGCTGTGGGGAGAAGGGAGTTGAGTTGTTGAGCATGCTAGCTTAGTTACCAATGCACAGATTATTATTATTATTATTATTATACAGTATTTATAAAGCGCCAATGGTTCGCTCAGCGCTGTACATTACAGAGGGGGACAGAACATGTGACAGAACAATACCAATACAATGCAAAACATGAGGGGATTGAGGGCTCTGCTCTTTCAAGCTTACAATCTAGGAGGGAGTGGGTGGTGGCACAGGAGGAGATAGCTGTGGGGGATGGAGTGGTAGGAAGAGTGGAGGAGGTCGGTCAAGTTAGCAGGGGGTGGGGTAGGCTTCCCTGAAGAGATGGGTTTTCAGGGTGCGCCTAAAGGAGAGGAGAGTAGGTGATAATCTGATGGGTTGGGGCAGGGAGTTCCAGAGGATGGGTGACACCCTGGAGAAGTCCTGGAGGCGGGCATGGGAGGAGGAGACCAGGGAACTAGAGAGAAGGAGGTCTTGTGAGGAGCGGAGTGTGCGTGCTGGGCGGTACTTTGATATTAGGTCAGTGATGTAGTTCGGGGCAGTATGGTGGACAGCTTTGTACGTCAGTGTTAGGATTTTGAATTTGATCCGTTGCGCAATCGGAGGCCAGTGGAGGGATTGGCAGAGGGGGGTGGCGGAAACGGAGCGGTTGGAAAGGTGAATGAGTCTGGCAGAACAAGACCAAGTGCTTCATGTAGTATGTCCTCCGTTGCATTCCAAACAGATTTAAAAAAGTAGTGATACTTCTTCTTTAGGATGCGGATTAACCTAATGTACTCAATCATTCTAATTTAGTTGATATTTTGACTATTAGCCAAAAAAATGTGTTTCTGTACATGGATTTCTATCCTTTCTATATGCTCACATTTCTCACCATCCTTAGGCTAAGTTCACACTGGCATTGAAAGCAGAGGTTTGAGGGGCGCTTTTAACGCTCCTCAAACACCTACGCACATGATACAATGGACAGCACACAGTGCTGTTCACATTATCAAAACATGAAGCGTTAGCGTCTCCTCACTTCGCTTCAAAATTGAAGCCTCATGTTGAGTCTGGAGGAGTTTAAAGCTTTTCAATGCCTCCTATTCAAGTCTATGGTAACGATCCACAAATGTGCTGGCAGGCACTTGCGAGGCAGTTGCGGTGCGGTTGCAGCGCGTTTACAACATTACAATTTATTTTAGGCATTTGTGGTGCTGTTTTAACACGCGTCAAACATGCTAAAAACACACATAGAGCATTTGGAGGACGCCTGGGGAAAGTTTTTAACGTGCATTAAATGCGAGTCAAATGTACCTGTTATTACGCATTATTGCTATATGTGCACAAGTCCTTAGTCCAGCTACATATGCTAACCACAACTTATTCTGCTGGTTCTTATAGACGTTTTGTACTTCTATAGGACTGTAATCATTCACAACATGTGGACCCAAACATCAGTCTAAAGTATAAATACAATTGTGAATATGATATCAAACAGAAACCCTAAAACCCACTCTAATTTCTAATTAGAAGAAAGCTTTCAACCCCTGAAAGTTTAAAATCAAATAAAATTATTCCAAAAAGAATCTCCCCTCTTTCAACAAATTCCCACCTATAATAAAAAACAAAACACACCCCTTACAAGTGATAATTATTAAACAAATGACAATGATCATAAAGTCCAGTGTCTTAGTAGTTCAAAAAACTCAATAAATCAAGGTGAAAAACTTGAAAATTTTCTTACAGTGTTGATTGTGTCCAATGGCTTTTGTGAAAACCTCCAAAATAAAGAAACTCAAAATAGTGCATTAACGTAATATATATCAGTCTAAAGTAGTTTTAATTTGTTCCATTTCTGTAGTAATACTGCATTTTTTTAAAGATTTTGAACTGCTAGAAGGTTTGGCGTAATTGTTTACCTGCATTATTTGGTGGCAGCCAAAGATAAAACTAGCAGTAATTTAAATACTAGCACCTCCAACGTTTTTCTTTATAAATAAACAAGACTGGGTATATGCACCACTGACTCCATTTCAGCCTCAGTGGTGTGTGAAATACTGCTGAACAGATAAACAAAATACAATACTAGAGAAAGCTCTAAATCTCTTGACAATTGTAGAAACAGTTTTCATTGCCACTTGTAAAGGTACAGTATGTGTGCATGCCAAGTTTTCACACAGTTCTGAAATTTACTTTGTGCTTTAAAGCTTTCATAGACCACAGCCTTGATTTAAAAAGCAATTGGGTAAACAAGTAAAATCAGTCAGTGAGCTACTAATGCTGTCCAGCAAACACTGCAGTTGTGATAAAATCAGAAAGTTCACCCAGTGTACCACAAATTCACATCCTTAGATTATTATTATTATTATACAGTATTTATAAAGCGCCAATGGTTCGCTCAGCGCTGTACATTACAAAGGGGGACAGAACATGTGACAGAACAATACCAATACAATGCAAAACATGAGGGGATCGAGGGCCCTGCTCTTTCGAGCTTACAATCTAGGAGGGAGGGGAAGGTGGTACAGGAGGAGATAGCTGTGGGGGATGGAGTGGTAGGAAGAGTGGAGGAGGTCGGCAGGTTAGCAGGGGGTGGGGTAGGCTTCCCTGAAGAGATGGGTTTTCAGGGTGCACCTAAAGGAGAGGAGAGTAGGTGATAATCTGATGGGTTGGGGCAGGGAGTTCCAGAGAATGGATGACACCCTGGAGAAGTCCTGGAGGCGGGCATGGGAGGAGGAGACCAGGGAACTAGAGAGAAGGAGGTCTTGTGAGGAGCGGAGTGTGCGTGCTGGGTGGTACTTGGATATTAGGTCAGTGAAGTAGCAGTATGGTGGACAGCTTTGTACGTCAGTGTTAGGATTTTGAATTTGATCCGTTGCGCAACTGGAAGCCAGTGGAGGGATTGGCAGAGGGGGGTGGCAGAAACGGAGTGGTTGGAAAGGTGAATGAGTCTGGCAGCCATATTCAGGATCGACTGAAGCGGGGATACCCAGTGGCGAGGCAGGCCAGTGAGGAGGGAGTTGCAGTATCGAGTCGTGATATGATGAGGGAGTGGATGAGCTGTTTAGTGGTTTCTGGGGTTAGGAATGTGCGGATTTTGGCGATGTTGCGGAGGTGGAGTCTGCACGAGCTTGTTAAAGATTGGACTTGGGGCTGGAAGGATAGGTTGGAGTCCAGAATGACACCAAGTACTCTGGCCTGCGGGGCGGGTTTGATGGTGGCGTTGTTGGATGTGACGGAGAAGTCAATGGGGGGTGGTGTCTGGGCTGGGGGGAAGACAAGAAACTCGGTTTTGGAGAGGTTCAGTTTAAGGAAGTGGAGCAGTTAGAAGTAGAGAAGTTAGATGGTAATAGGAGGGCAGAAGGTGTTTAATTCCTGAACCCTGTGTAACTTCATTGCTTTCTCCCTTTCTCTTTCTCTCTCTGCTTGCTTTCTTCATCATCATTCTGTATATTAAATACAACAAGGAACCACCAGTGTATGTTCTAACACCACTAGCAGTTGTGTTCCAGGATCACAACATTAGATACAAAAGGAAGTGAAGTGCATGTTTCTGCTAAAGCCAACAAATACATTGATCCTCACACTTTGATATGCTCCCTTCACAGCACACACCAGTGGCCACTATACTATATAATGCGACCCCTGGTGTACATTAGCCCTAAATATTAGTTACCTGTGTTCATTATGAATATGCAATTATGTGCTGGGTAAATTAAAAACAGGATTTTTGCTAGCACAAAATTGGGGTTTCGAAGACAGCTTCACTTTTTTTATTAACATTCACTTTGCAAGGTGAATACACTTTGAAAAGTGAACAGCTTCTGTTAGTTTAGCAAAGCATTGTCAGCATGTTGACAGCTTTTTGGATAGTACCAGAGAACTCTACTGTTATAATGAATGAAAATAATTTGAGAAGAAGACTCAGATCAGTTTCTGCTGTGAATAATCACAGATGAAGCATTATTGCATTTATTTTCCTGTTCATGATGGCAATAGCTCCACCCCAGGCTGAAGCCCAATTTACAGGTTGTCTGCTTGTGATTGAATGAAGTGAAGTGCATTGTTTGATCCTCACACCTGATATGAACAACAGGAATGCCCCTTCTATGAGCTGAGGGTGTTGTCTAAAGTAGCATCTTCACAGAATTGGCATAAATCATTGATGTTGTGCTACTTTCTGGATTCAAATTGCTTCTTTGTTCATATTTGCCTGCACCCAGATTAAAGAGAAGTATGTATTTTTCTTTCTATATTCTACACACTCAGTAATCACGATAATGGACAAAATTCATATAGGGTTGTCACTGCTCCATGTTTGCCAATCCAGTTCCAGAGCAAGTCCAGCGGTTAAGCTCTAGATCTAGAAATGAGCTTGATCCAGGGCCTTTGCCAATCTGCTTCAGTCAGCTCCAAACAATAGATTGAATAAAAAAGCATTAAAGATTTACTTTATTCTAGCCTTTTCAGAACCCTTGATATAAAGTGGTTGTAAACTCTCACTTATACCCAGTGAAGTGACTGGCCCCCGATGATACACAGAACTAAAACAAATTCTCCTACATAAGTTTTATCTGCTTATCTGCAGACGTCTTTCCATCCATTCAGATATCCATTCAAAGTGCAGAATTTACACAGGATCTCTCAGTCCTGAAAAGGTGGAGAGCTGAAGTTACAACAGTGAGGGGAGCTCTGAGAGTTGATTGCAGTGAAGGAACACACCCCCTTCACAAAGCACACAGGAACAAAGCTGAGGCTGTCAATCACAGACTGTGCCCTCCCCTGTCACAATTTTTCTCTTGGTGTCAGGAAAAGTCATCAGAAGTGACTCATGCTTATAACAGAGGAACAAGTCAGCAAACAGAAATGACATGTAGTGCTCTGGATTGAGACAAGCACACACTAAAGATGGATATGCTTTGTTCATATTTTATTTCTGAGGTTTACAACTACTTTAGGTATGCTTGTTTTGCTATTACAAAATTAGCTGTATGCTTATTTTTTTTTATAATTATAGTCATGTAAATTAGCACTGAAAGAAGCTGCAGCAGAATTGTCACAGATTTGATCTCTGTGTCCACCCATCCTTTGACAGATTCTCTTCACTAAACATTACAGTCTGGAATCAATATACAGTGATTAGAGTAAGGAACACATGCAGTTTACAAAATACCACTCTCTGCCCTCCCCAAGCACAGGCAGAAGCTACAAAAGCTATTAATTATCTGCAAAAATGCATAAAAATTGATTATATTACACTAAATGAGAAGACTCAAAGACAAAGTGATATTTAACAAATGCTGATTTTCAAAAGCTGATGCAGTCTGGCAGACATACCAAATATGAGTAAGCATATTCACTAAAGGCAAATTGACATATATATTTGTCAGAAGCTGCAATGGTGAGACTGGTGGGTTTCACTATTGCATAGCAAACCCTGCTAACCGCATTAACATTAACGGGTAGCCTGGTTAATATCTAAGCACCAAACCAGACATTAGTAGTCTGGTAAAACAGATTTAAATTTTTATTTGTTTATAATGGAAGGCTATATCAATCACCTTCCTATTCCTATTATATGTACAGTTCTAAAGCAGAATATATGCACAATTGTATATGCATAACATGTAGGTAATCAGTTTCTAAATTCAAATATGCCATCTGATACACATACTGTTTTCTTTTCAAGGAACTCAAGAGTGCTTGATGAATTGGTTCCATGGAACACCAATTGAAATTTTGTTTGTGTTATGTTGTAGAGTGGTCACTTTAGAGGAATCTCCAGTACATTTCTATTATTAAATATACTATCTACAAACCTCAAGGTCTTTGGTACTAGTAGTGCGGGAGTCCCTAATCATAACTGTAACTATAACTCCAAACACAAAAAAGATTAGTTATGGATTCAATCAGAATATGTGGTTTTTTTTTTATATATATCACCTATGAATAAGTCATAAATTGGTGGTCAGAGCATATAGATTATTCCTTTAATCACACAAAAATAGACATACAATGTATCTTAAAAAACATCTCAGTGAACCTCCAACAACCTTCAAATATACACATATTGGAAAGCTTTATGATGCGACATATCATATGAATACGGTGGACAATTCATACAGTTGTCAACCACGACTCAACACTTCTGATTTGAACATTTGGAGTTATCAGTTGACCAATTGGACACATCTTGGTGGGTCAACCTTTAGAATCTTAATTCCACTCAAGGAATACAACTTGGTAGATGATGACAGGGATCTCAATGAAAAAATGAGAATGTGTAGCAAATTTCATGTTATATTGCATTCATTTCCATGCTAGACTTCCCTCATACACTGGCATGAAGTTATTGTAGAAATACAGTGTCCCAATAGAGACTAGATAGTACAAGAATCCCAAATAGTGTCAAGGCCTATCCAGATAGGATGTGATCCATGGCAGGAAACTAGTATAATAAAAAGTTCCTTCACCTCCCTCCAGCGCCCACTATACAGACATTGTCCGGGGGAGGATTAGTGAAATAGACAAAACTGACCTATCTCACACATCAGTGCACTATGGACGGTCTGATAATGCTTGCTCCAAGCTGAATTATCCTAGGTAAGTATAGGCCTCATAATAGAAAGAACAGTCCATAGTTCCATGGCCAAAATCCCTCCAAAGTGATAAAGGTTGAGGTGGTAAAAACAATGCTGTAATGAAGCAGACATATATATATTTACTTATCATCCATTGGCATCAATGAATCATCATGCTGAGAAGTCATGGAGAATAAACAAAGCCTTGGTGACCAGCTTCCTCAGAGGTGGGCTCATGTTTGTTTGGCATACCCTGGAAATGAGTCCATAAAATGGCCGCCATCCCTGTTCAGTGCTTCATGATGTCGTATACTCCCGCACAATGCCACAGTGCACATGCGCAGCAACTGGATGCTAAGGGCCACTAACTGTACACAACAGCACAACTCAGAATATGATCAGGGAAGATCCAAAGATCCAAATAGGTGCCATCTTGTGCATACAATATATTGCACACTTACACTTAAATAAATCAGATGGCAAATATATGGATATCATGTCTAGATACACCTGATCACAATAGTGGTTAAATGTAAACCACTCTCATTTCAACCCATCCCAAGGCAGACCAATCCAAATGGAGGTTAAAAAAAAATTTGAACAAATGTTCCAACCACCAAAATAGATATTCCTTCTACTAAGTGTGCTTAAATTTTTTTAATACACAAAAGTGAACAAACAAAACCTGGACTGCGTGCAAAGGATAAACCACAAATACCTGTATATGAACGTAAGGAAAAAAATGAAATTGGTAAATGAGTTGAGGAAGTCAACTTTGTAAAAATGGGACAAAGCTCAAACTTTCATTGAGGCCTTGGGATCTGGTAGCCTCAAGCAGGCAGAAAGAATAATATACACAACCCCCGTTGTGATACAGTTGGCTGTTTCTCTGAATCTGAGGGTCCTTTCCATTGGAAAGGTAACTGTATCACCCACAACCATGAAAGGACAAATGTCACAAGTGTCACACCTGTGTATTCCAGGCTGCATGCGCAATTTTGGAGGGGACCAATTCACATCACTATGGACCAAAAGGTCCCCTAGAAAATAGGTCTTTCTAAAGACCAGATTAGGATTGTCCCTCACATATTTCTCGACTGAGGCATCCTCTCTTAACAGATGTCAATGTTTTGCGCAAATGCTTTTAACACTTTCTGATAGTTCAGTGTACTGTACACTCAATTTAACTACTTTCCTGAGGTTTCTGGGTTTTATCTCTATGCCCAAAAATCAATTCCTCATGATTGGAATCCCTTGCTCTCTGATAAGCTTTGGTTAGCCATTTCTTCTTGTATCCTCGTTGTGAAAATCTCTTATGTCACAAGGAGGCCTCCTTTTCAAAATTCAAACAATCAGAGCAGTTTCTTTGCCCTCAGATACCGGCCCACCGGGATTCCCTGAACTAAAGGATGGGGGTGAAAACTCCTAGCATCCAATAAGCTATTTGTAGCTGTAGCCTTCCTATAAAGTTTTGCCCCCCACACTGTCCAACTCAGCTATCAGATCCAAGAATGTTACCTTACTGGTACTGTATTCACTGGTACATTTTAAATTATATGGGTTAGGGGTAAGACCATCCACAAACTCTTGGACTTGCTCAGTCATTCCTGTCTAGAGGATGAGGATGTTGGTGATGTACCTGTACCAGGACAAAATCCTGGACAGGCACACCGATGACACCCCACCATCAAAAAGCCAAGACTCCCAATCCCCTGGGTATATATTACCATAAGTCGGGGCACATTTAGTGCCCATAGGTATGCCTCGGGCCTGGCAATATGTCTTATCACCAAACTGGAACTTGTTGCGTGTCAACAAAAATTCCAATAGATCAACAATAAATTGACTGTGTTTCTGTTTATCTACCAACCTACTGCACAGTGTCTTCTTAATGACCTGGAGGCCTTTTGAATGTGGAATAGAGTAGTAGAGCAATATCAAGAATGAGGAGGATAGTATCAGGAGGAATAGTGAGATTATGTAGGAGTGTCAAGAGGTGCAACGTGTCCCTAACAAATGAGAATTGATTTACAACAAAGAGTTAAAGGATCTTGTCAATGTTTCAGTTAACGACTCCATTCCCAAAATTATGGGACATCCAGGGAGGTCTTCATTTATGAATCTTTGGGAGGACGTTAAAGACTGGAATACGGGGATGTTCGACTTTCAGGAATTCTACTGTATCCTTATCAATAATTTCTATTATTACTTTTCTATTATTCACTGAATGCCACAGAAAATCAATAATCTTTGGTTTATAAACCAAACTATACACCAAGCAGAGACCATAGCTTCCCCGACACCTCAATCTGTAGTGACAGTCACATACTGGCTTCAGGTTCCAGTTACCGATCTAGAAATATTTGAGAAATAGGGTAACACACCTTTTTTTAAAATTAGACATGTCTTTGGAACACAAGACATGACGTTTCAGTAGACACTATCAGGTTGATTTAGGCAAGTAGGCTGTTCCCTTTGCAAGAAAAGTTGCACTTTGCAAAGGAATTTTCCTCAGACCTTAGTGAATGAAGTGAAACTCTGCTGACGTCTATCATCCAATCGTGTGCAAGCAAAAATGCTGTTTTTTGCTATTGTTCCTTGCAAGTGATTGGGTATTTTTTGCAAAATTAAGTTTCACTTAATTCACTAAGCTCTGGAGAAAATTCCCTTGAAAAGTGAAACACAAGCAATGAATTCAGTCATTTTGCTTTGATCTGTGTGCAGTACCCAAAATTTAGTTTAATCTACAATTACAAAAGGATCATTTTAAAATGTTTGTGTTAGCTTCAAATCAGATGTTTTCTTGTGGCTTAAACCACATTAAATTATACAATATTGTGTTACGGGCTAATTATACCTATTTCCTGATGTTAGATTTTTTTTTAAATGTTTAGGAACTATTCTTGGTAAACTACAGAGACATCTCCTAGGACTTTCTTTATGCACATTGCAGCAAGTGTTAAGGAGAAACAAAATAAACATTTAATGATGATAAATACAGATTTATTTGAAAAATATTCAAAAAGCAACAGTTTTTAAAAGTTTCATCCAGTTACCACCAACAACGAAATAGAAAAAAGATGTACACTTTTGTTTGCTACAAATATGCTAAAAGATATTTAAAGGACATTACCAGGGGCGGACTGACAACTCATGGGGCCCCCGGGCAATAGGGGATCATGGGGCCCCTGTGTCCTTGCCCAAACTCAAAAAAGACTATGAAAAAGGTACCAGGGGCATTTCATGGGGCCCTCTACTGATCCTGGGCCCTCGGGCAGTGCCCGAGTTTCCAAATGGTCAGTCCGCCCCTGGACATTACATGTCAAACCATGTAACCATAAACAAATGTGTGCTATGACACTATACAACCCATCCTCAACATGAGAATGGCTTTGCAGACATTTGTTTACAGGTCCAAGGTTTGAGATGCAATGATGTCTTTGGCATATTTGTCGTAAACAAAATGATATATCTTTTACCTATTTAATTGTTGAGGGTGACTGAATAAACTGTTGAAAAAGGTTTTTGCATGATTATATCTGAAAGTACCAGCTTCCATCAATAAAATTTAAAGTTTAAAGTATATTTATTCTTCTATTCGATTGTAACAGAAACATCTCAAAACAGTCTCTATAAGCAAGATTTTAAAGCTGAACTCCAGGAATTCAGCCACTTTGTGCCAGATTACTATGGGTTAAGTCCAGCTAGCTGCAAGCCACCTCATGCATAGACGTACAGTATCTATTTAATTTATAACTTGTATTTTTACTGAGTGCTGAGAACATAGCTATCACTATACTTACAGCATTCTAATATTGAACCATCTGGTTTCAGCTACTGCAGCTGCAGAGTTGCATGCAGTCGCTGTGTCTGCCCCTCCTCTTCTCCTGGCGAATCACAGAGCACTTTGTATTATGTGAACTCATTCACAAAATACTAAGGTTTTGGTGAACGAAAAGTAAAGGGGAGGGTCAGACAGAGCTGCTGCTTTATGAGAGAGCCCTGGGAGTAAAGGGATAGCTGTACTCCCAGACCTTTCAACAAACTTTTAGTTGTACACAAAAGAGATATAGCCACGAGGTGGCATGCACCTCTTTAAACTTAGCTCATAGTATGCCAGCACATTTTACAAAGTGGTGGGATTCTTGGAGCTTAGCTTTAAGTATAATAACAGTTATCAAAACTACTTGCACTAATTATCCAATTTCAAAAGTTAAGATTTCAATCCATAGTTGCTCTTGGAAAATATATCCTGATCAAAGCTACTGTTATCTTTTTCTTGGTGTCTAAATTATTGCTACAGAACATCACATTCTATGTTTTAGGTGGCATATCACAGAACATGTAAGAGCACTAAAGTCTACAGGTTACAGCCATTAAATAAATGTTGTCTATGTTCCTCTCCTAACAGTCGTCAATAAAGAGGGTATAGACTGGTATGCACCAAGACGGAGATTGTGGAATGACCCCGATAAGTTGTGGAAATGGAAAACTGAGGCAATGGCTGATTGAACAGATTGACAGTGGGAAGTATCCTGGATTGGTGTGGGAGAATGACGACCGAAGCATTTTTCGTATACCTTGGAAACATGCCGGAAAACAGGACTACAACAGAGAAGAAGATGCTGCTCTTTTTAAGGTAACTTTTCTCAGGCTAAATGAGCCACAAAAAGGTTATATCGTACGGTAGACTAATGACTAATCAGTGTCTGATGATGTGCATGATTGTAATGTGATAAGTAGACTCCAGCCTTCTAAAGAAGTGATTTGCATTGGAGGTATAATCCCTTCTGGTGACACATTTTATTGCATTTTGCCATAAAATCTGATCTATAAAAAAAAAATTACCACCATTTAAGAGAATTTAAAATGAAGACCAAATTTTGATGCCTCACATATTTTAAGAAATGTAAGTTTATATTTCACAGTTATGTTTCTCTATGAGATGTAATGTCATGTATTGCTGTTTGTAGTTAATGGTAAAACATTGTTTTATGATTAAAGCTGAACTTCATTTAAATGTATTTTTCAATAGCCATGAAGTATGTAGGGTCACTTTACGTGCACCAAGTGAATGGGTTGTTTTACAAGTTAGATATTCTTTAAGATGTGCATATAGAAAAATTCATCTGACCGTCTTAAAATAGTATTGGATACATTCAGGGTACCTTTTGAAGAATTGTTAACCTAACTGCAAATCACTGTGGATTTTTCACTAAAGTGTCTGTGTTGTACCTAACAATCAGCATCCCTCTTTTATGCTTCTAGAGCAGATTACCAGTTGAAGCATCTACAAAGTGATACAGAAAGTTCCTCTTTTAGACACTTTTAGTCATGAAAGCACATCATCATCAAGTCCCAACCACCATGATATCTACGGGACTGTCCCAGAATACAAATGCAAACTGAGACCACTAAAGGGAGGCCAGCTTATTAAAAGTGATATGTTTTAACATGCACACATTTAGAGTAGTAGTTGGACGCACTATTAGAGGTTTAATGTTTTTTTTCTCATTTTAAAATGGTTAAGGAAGTATGAACGCAGTGGATAGAACCCCTGTTGTTTGGGGAGCTACATAGAAAGCAAAGATTTCAGCTTTGCTTGCTTTGAAGCAATATAGGCTGTCCTTCTTTGAGACACTTATAAACAAAGTTTAGTGTCTCTTATAATACTGTGGATATATAGTACTTTATAGTAAATACCTATATACACCAAAGACGGAAAACAAAAATACTGCCATATCAAATCTGCAACACTTCTCTAAACCAATTAGTGTGGTGTCATCATCTTCCACCATATGCAAAAAAGACTATATATTGACTTGATGCACCCCCAGAGATAATCTTTGTATTAGGTCAACCTTTATTAGCTAATTTCAGGTAATGTATTACCTCCCTCCAAAAAACCTCAAAATCAGTTAAACAGACATGGCCCCACCACTAAATTGAATGTAGATCAATGAACCCAAGATAATGTAATAGAAAGAAGGGCTTCATAATATGCTTAAAACTTCCAGATATGGTCATTGCAAACTTGCACCAATATTCTTTCCCTCCTAGAATCTAAAGATTTCCCAAATGTGTCAATCACCATATTGTTGAATCCAAGAAAATGGCAAAACATTTCTTACATTAATTATAAGGCTTGAAATCAATTGTTCTTTCTTGAAACATGCAAGAGGAGAAATCCAACTGCTGCCTGTAGGCTGTTTATATACTCCATGAGTTGTTGTAGTCATCATTAGAAACCAACTTCAGATTTTTATAAGACCACTCATGCAACTTAATTTTCAAACAGGCAAACATTTCTACATATATCCTAGTCTATGAGACATCGAGGGGAGTATAAAAAAATAAAGTAATCTGATGTGCACAAACATACATCCATTAGGCATGTATGGCATAGTTGTTATTGTACTGACTCCTGCAGGCTTAGACCCCATTCACACTTGAGTATTTTTCTGCTCCTTTTCCTATGTGTGACTACTCTCAATGTGCAGAATCCAATTCTTTTTAAATATACCTGTTTACACTTATATGCTCAGTACCCTACGTTCTACACCCCATGCTCTAAAAGTACATACACTTTTTTTGAGTGCATACAAGTGTTTTTGACCCTATAGATTTCAATGGGAATGCCTGTAAATGTGTATTTGTAAAACTTTCTCTCCTCCTATAGAATTGCTCTCTTCCCCTTCTGCAACCCAGGAAACAGATGCCTGAAACTTTATACAAGTGCAAAAACGCTTATGAAAAACACCTGTAGTACACCTGTAAAATGCCTAAAAAACCTTCAAAATCACCAGAAATTTGATCTGCTCAAGTATGAATGCAGGTTAACACCATCCCAACAAGTTCATCTTAATATACATTTTTCTTAAAATATACCCTGCCACTCAAAGCCATTGTTTCTAATTTTTAGGGACTCTTTAATGATTGGTGTAAGGCCAATGTGGTGCCAATATTTAAAAAGGGATCAGAATCTTTACCAAGTAATTACAGACCTGTTAATTTAACTTCTATAGTTTGGACGACACTGAAGACTTTAATAAAATATCACATAGATGAGTTCTTGCAGGAAAAAAATATTTTAAGCAACAGACAATATGAATTCGTGAAAGACAGAAGTTGTCAAACAAATCTGATGTCTTTTTATGAGGAGGTGAGCGAAACCTTGGACAGAGGGGTGGCAGTGGACGTGGTATACTTGGATTTTGCAAAAGCGTTTGACACAGTTCCCCACAAATGGCTAATGTGTAAGGTAAAGTCTACAGGCTTGGAAAATCTGTATGTAAATGGTTAGAAAACTGGCTAAAAGATCGTATTCAGAGAGTAGTGGTTAATGATTCATACTCTGAATGGTCTGGGGTCATCAGTGGTGGAGCCCAAGGTTCAGTGTTGGGACCCTTACTTTTTAATATATTTATAAACAATATAGGGTCTGGGATTATAAATCCCATTTCAGTCTTTGCAGATGACACCAAGCTGTGCAGTGGAATAACGTCCTTACAGGATGTCTCCAACGTACAAACTGACCTCAATGCACTGTTTACTTGGGCAACTATGTGGCAAATGAGGTTTAATGTTGATAAATGTAAGGTGATGCACTTGAGAGTTAAGAATATGCATGCATCATACATACTAGGGGGGTACAACTGGGGGAATCAGTGGTGGATTCTGGTAGATCACATGCTGAATAATGGCATGCAATGCCAACTGCGGTTTCTAAACAAGCAAAATCCTCTCTTGTGTTAAAAGAGGTATAGACTCCAGAGAGAGAGATATCATATTACCCCGGTACAAATCATTAGTAAGACCTCATCTGGAATATGCAGTTCAATGTTGGGCATCGGTTCAAAAAAAGAACATTGGGGAACTGGAGAAAGTACAGAGAAGGGCAACCAAACTGATACGAGGCATGGAGGAGCTCAGCTATGAAGAAATATTAGCTGAACTGAATTTATTCTCTCTTGAGAAGAGGAGATTAAGGGGGGATATGATCAACATGAATACATCAGTGGTTCATATAGTGAACTCGGTGTAGAGTTATTCACCCTGAGGTCATCACAGAGGACAAGGGGGCACTCTTTACTTCTGGAGGAAAAGAGATTTAATCTCCAAATACAAAAAGGTTTAAATAAACTCCCTCAAAAGTTGGTTCTGGCCAGCTCAGTGGATTGCTTTAAAAAAGACCTGGATTCTTTCATGGATACACAAAATATAACTGGATACTAACATTTATAGGTAAAGTTGATCCAGGGAATATCCGATTGCCTCTCGGAGAATCAGGAGGAATTTTTTCCCTTGCAAGAGCAAATTGGGTCATGCTTTGCTGTTTTTTTTCCTTCCTCTGGATCAATTGTGGATATAAGATTAGAACTTTTTTTTTGTTGAACTGGATGGACGTTTGTCTTTTTTCAGCCAGACCAACTATGTACCTCAGAGTTAAAGTGTTACTAAACCCACAACAGTAAAATCAGTCTGTATATGCAGTAAAGCATGCTTGTTATACTCACTATGGAACCTAAGGGGTTAATCCTCTGCATTGTATAAAAACGCTGTTTGATCCTGACTTCTCTGATCCTCCCCTTCTTCCAGTGTCCCCCTCTTATCTCCTGATAAGACATATCATGTGGAGAGACATGCTCAGTTTGGTGTGTACTGTATTGCTAGAGAGTTTTTTTTTCTTGAGAGGGTGCATGTAATCAGCACAGGGACAATCAGCACTGTCCAAGAATTCCAGGTATAACATTTTATACATAGTTGCATAGGTCCAGCTGGGACCAATTTAACTATGCATATCCTATACCTGTGAGATCCCACTAAAAGCTGGAAATAACTGTGGTAGGCACCGCTACACCATTGATCTCCACTAGCTTCTGGGTTCTATGCCGAGTAGGTGCTCTGCTGCTTTGTAAACACAGTAGGCTGACTGCTTGATAGGGGTGCTATTGCATTTTCTCAATGAATGCAAAATGTTCTCTGATTGGATGAATTAGAGAGGCAGGACAGTGACATCACACTCTCTACCTCATCCAATCAGGTAAATGTATACCGAAACTGGAGTCTGAGAGAGAGTAGCAGCACAAGGAATTAATCAAGAAGCATGCTGATATAAATTGAAAGCAGATTGATAGAGAGCTGTCCCTGTGCTGCTTCTCCATTCACTGTCCAGTCATTGGCTGGGATGGATCCAGGATTCCTCAGGCTCAGAAGAAGCTGATTGAATGATGCTGGCCATCACACTGAGTATGTCTAGCAACTAGAACAAATATGGCAGGGGATATCTCTGAATTAAAGCTAAATATTGCAGCTTAAGCTCCTGTGTTTATTTTTATCTTGTTATTTTTGGCTATAGTGCTCCAGAATGCAATACTAGTCTTTACCATATCTTATAAGATGTTATTTTAGTCCACATCTGACAGTGTACATTGCTGTTGTCAATTAGAAAGCTGGCTGGTGAATGAGTCCATTCTCGTTCTCCAATTTTGTACTCTATTGCCTGTGGCTTTGAATGGATCTGTTTTATGTGAATTTGTGGTTTGTGGTACAAGCCGTGTAGTCGTCTTTCTAAATATATATGGAAACAAGTGAGAGTGAATCTGTGTGCACTAATCTTATTAACTATCTCACTTCGACCATTCAAAGTGTTAGAAAGTGCACCTATTTATTTACCAAACCCTGTATTTAGAAGAACATTGTTAACTGATATGAATGAGGTCTCCATTACTGTTACACGTTTAATCTTGTATGGACCCATACCTAACCATTCCTGATTAGGAAACTTGTTCCAGGTCTGTGGCTAATAAAGTACTGAAGCCACTTGATTAGCATGGCAGCTAGGGAACTAGTATTTTCAGAAGAAGATATTAACAATGGAAGCCCATTCTTCAGAATATGTTAAAGTATTATTATTATACAGTATTTATAAAGCGCCAATAGTTCGCTCAGCGCTGTACATTACAAAGGGGGAGAGAACATGTGACAGAACAATACCAATACAATGCAAAACATGAGGGGATTGAGGACCCTGCTCTTTCGAGCTTACAATCTAGGAGGGAACATTAAATAACATTAGATTATAGTTTTCATGCTTATGCAATGAGGGTCTTATACTGATTTAATATTCAAAATATTTATAGCCAATTTTTTAAGTTTTGGATAAAGAAGGGAAGGGGTGTGTTTTTTTTCTGCCATTGTCCTGTATCCCTGCTCTTCTTGCTCTAGAAATGCAAAAGAAATCTCCCCATATTGATGGTAAATCCCTCTCTAGGGCAGGACTACATGTTTGCACTGCCCACATTTTAACTCTATGCACATCCCCATTGGACCAACACTCACAGATATCTGTGAGTAAGCCTTCTTTTCTTTTAATTGGGCCTTGGTAGGTTATCTCCTTTTAAAAAGAAGCACTTTTCATCCTTGTGATTTTTGATCTCTTCCATGATGTTCAGGTAGAACATCATTGCTCCAAGGTTACTTACCCCTGCTTTAACAGGGCTCTAAATGTTATATAATCCCCAAAACATCATTGATACAATGTGTATACCAAGTACTACTGATACATCGAGGGGTATTTACCAAAACTGGAGCAGCTGTACATAGCAACCAATCAGCTTCTATCTCTAAAGCAGTAGTAAAGTCTTTAATTTAAAAAAAAACTTTTCCTCTGCAAATGAATTTCATAATGTGCTAGTATGCATAGCATATTAGCACATTATGAAAGAATTACCTTAAAATGAAGCCCTCCAGTGGCATGCTGTCACCGCTATCAGGTCTTCCATCTTCACCCAGTCTTCTTTCTTCATGGGCTCTGGCTGTTTGAATGAGCCGTGATGACGTCACTCCAGCTCATGTGTGTGGGAGCCAGGATTGCGGCACAGCACTCATCCATTCAGAACAAAGTGCACATGCACCAATGGCATCACTGGCTGCTACAAATGGGAATACCTCTTAAATGGCGCATATTTAGGAGAAATTGTTTGTACCTACAGGAAAGTAATATTATAAGTGATGTTTACCAGTGCTTTCATTTTCAAATCTTAATTGAACAAGCTGAAGATAGAAGCTGACTAGTTACTATGCACAGCTGCTCCACAATTCTGGCTGTTTTAGTAAATTCCCTCCAATGCACATTATTGACCTACAAGTATTGGAGCAATTGAACTGATACAGATGGAAGGAATGCTGCAAGACTATAAAAATTAAAAGAAATCATACACACTTGACAACAAAATGTCAATAATAATATAATATTAATTGGTATTAAGATGTTGTTTAAAAAAAGTTTATTAAATGTTTTAGTAAATGAAGATGATTTGTAAGGCAATGGTGGTATTGAAACATAAATGTCTCAAGATGTGTTGTAATTATGATAAAACTGTTAAAACTGACAGATCAGTACATTTAAATACCTTGTAATTTGTTATTGTAAATGAAAATAGGAAAATAAGTCAATTTCTTTCCACCTCCCACATCTTCTGAGTTACTATTAAGTGTCCTGGTAAAGCGAACTTTTCAGTGAGTCATTTACCAGCAGAGGGCTTTCAGCTTTTCTAAGTACTATGAAGTTGAGGCTTTACATTGGAATACGCAGTTTAATTATCTGATACAGGAGAAACTGTAATGTGGTACGCACTTCCTGTGTGCTCAATCTTTTCCAATAGAAACCCACCTTTACTGAAGAATACACCATGCTTAACATTTGAGAACTCAAAGGCAAGAAAAATAATTATTTTGTGACACACACGAGGAACTACTTCAAAATGATGTTAAGAGGAAACTTTTTTTTGCTTTTTACATTTGTTACACATGATTTGAAAATAATGTTCTATTTACAGTTTACATGAAAAAGTCATTTAGCATTGATAGATAAACTATATATAGAGGTGATATATATCAAGGTCAAATTTATATATCAAGTGTCTATAATCTCAAAGCCTATAGCTCCATAAACCTCACTAATAAACGTTCAGCCCAATCTACACAAGACAGATGCAAAGCCTTGTTGCCCATGCCATATTTAGCTTCAGTGATATTATAGATCCTACTTTCAGCAACATGTAATATGTGCATATTGCTGTGTTGTCATGCTTGATTTTACCCCGTGTTATACCCAGAGCTGGATTTATTCATCCTGCCTGCCCTCCAGGTCTACTGTCTTGTGCTCCTCCTTCTATCCCACTGGACTGGCTAGCCATAGTAGCACACTAACGAGATCAGATATCATGGACGCACAAGGCAGGCCAAGGCCAGAAATGCAGTAGCAGAGTCAGTTTGCTCAATGTAAAGTCAGTAAAGCAAGAAGAGCAGGGCAACTCTAGCATTGTGGTCCTAGGTGTACAGGCCCAGAGTGGGTGAATTGGAAGTACACATTAGAGTATTCCAACAACAAAAATGCACAAACTGTAAGGTAGAGCAACAGCCTGGAAATTCTTATTGTACATGGAATGAGTTACTGGTAGTCAGCAACATGTATGGGTGACTGTTTGCCATCCCTGATGTTATAAGATGTTATATGAGCAGAACAATTTGTAATGTTACATCAAACAAAAGTGAGTCAGAGGCAATTTCTTGTTTCCAATGCTAGATTCCATTCCATTTTACACATGCCAGATAAACAACCAAAATACACAAGCAAGATTCAGTTTTAACATACCAAACCTATCCAACTAAAACCTGGCATAGACTCTACTCCACATCCATATCCTCAAAAATACAGTACTGTACAAGAAGAATTATTTTGTTATATTTGGGGACAATCCAGTAACACCATGCAATAATTACAGAGGTATCAAATTTACTTTTATTCAAAAAGATGACAATCACAGAGGAACATACACAAATTGAAACCATATTGGCCAACACTTCTGAAAACAACTTGACCTGGCCTCTGCTCTTTTGTTATTGGGTGTTTATGTTTTTAATAAGCAGGACATTATTGTCTAATATCTTGGACTGATATGTGGGTATTGTAAGACTTCTCTTTGATTGCAGTATGTGTTTATCACACTTTACAGGCCTGGGCACTTTTTAAAGGTAAATACCGGGAAGGTCTTGACAAACCAGATCCTCCCACATGGAAGACAAGGCTACGCTGCGCTTTAAATAAGAGTAATGACTTTGAAGAATTGGTGGATAGAAGTCAATTGGATATATCGGATCCATATAAGGTGTACAAAATTGTCCCAGAAGGCGCAAAAAAAGGTAAGATATGCTTCTCCCTACATGTTCCTGATTGATATTTGGCTATGGGAAACTGATAAAATAGGAAAGATATCTGCTCATAAGATAATCATGAATATAAATCATGGTATTAATTAGACATGTCTAAACATCTTTTTTTATTTTAGGTATCCATTGTATGTTAATGTTTTCAACAAGTAGAAATCATTTAAAAAATGCAACATTTTACATTCTGTTATAAGAAATAGGAGGTAATTAAGATTTCTTCCATGTTCATCTGTGACAGTTTCATGTACACTTTTCCAAAATGAACCAACATAATTTCTTGGTACAGACATGAGGCTGTAAAATAGGACAACGACTCCAAACCCTTTGTGTAGTAGCTGATACAGACTTTAACTCTTTGTACTCCACTGTAAGCAACAATCTTAGAAAGTCATAAAGAGTGTCATAGATACTCAGAAGTCTGTCTTGTGGTAGTGTGACAAATTGATGTTCATTTTGGAAAAGTGTAAATGAAACTGTCGCAGATGAACATGGAAGAAGTCTTAATTACCTCCTATTTCTTATAACAGACAGTAAAATGATGCATGGGCATCATGTCACAAATGCCTTATTGAATGGCCCTCAGTAAGTTGTTAGATATAATAGCTCTAACTCTTACAATACATGCCTTATTATGTCACTCTGAATAGGCTATAAAATCAGTATTCACCAGCAGTGTAGCTACACATGTGGCCCTGAATCACAATTCTACTTTAGATATGCAGATAAAAGTCACTACAACCATTTCACATCTTCCAGCATGTTCTATTGTTGTTCTTTTATACAGTTCTAGTGGTCTGTTACTAATATAATAGTAACTATTCAAGAAAAGCCAATGGAGAACATCAAGGGGACACTGGTGTTGGGAGTCTATATTAACAGATGTTCTACATTTTCAAACTCTAGATCTATTAAATATATATATATTATTGAAAGGTGGTATGTTCTATTTTAGCCTATTGCATATACATTTAATGTTTTTTTTAAATACAGGAGTAAAGCAGCTTGGCTCAGAAGACACTCAGTTAGTTGTAAATCACCCATTTGCTGTACCACAAGCTTACACATCTCTTCAGCCTCATTCTCAGGTATCTGCATGAAAATAAAAATAAATAAAAGATTTTATCATTTATAATACATGTTACTAAGATGATTTAAAGCTTTGTTATGACGTATAGAATGTTGCAATGTTTTAAATAGGCAGGAGAGCTAAACTAAAATGTAGGTCATATCTGCTTGTCATGTCTTCAAACACCTATCCCTCCAAGCAGCAAACAATTACCTGCAAAAACCTTCACAACTTTAACCCTTCTCTTTTCTACTCTGCAACTGACCGCCTCTATGACAGAATCTCTCCCCTGTCCTGCCCTGACCTGGCCACTGCTGTCTACAACAGTTCGCTTTCATCCACATTAGACTCACTTGCTCCTCTAACCACACGAAACATCAGGCCCCGACCAATACAACATTGCCAGACTGACGACACAGAAATCTGAAGTGACATAGTCGTGCGCTGGAGTGAATGTGGAGTAAAACCAAATCACACCAAGCTTTCACCCTATATAAATCTGCTTTCTTAACATACAATTCCTCCCTCCATGCTGCCAAACAAGCCTACTTTATCATTCTCATCAATACTTTGTCGTCCAGTCATTGTTGTCTCTTTTCTACTTTTAACTCTCTACTTTTTCCACCTCAACCTCCACCCAGTACCTCACTCACTGCTTACAAGATTGCAAATCATTTCAAAAACAAGATTGAGGCAATCCATAGGGGCATCTCCACTGCACAGACATCAATCCCACTTAGCATACCTTATACTAAACCTCCCTCAACACTTTCCTCTTTTTACCTTGCTACTACTGAAGAGGTCACTAAGGTTTTCTCAGAAGCCCGTCTCACTACCTGCCCTCTGGATCCTGTCCCCTCACAACTTCTATGGTCACCCTCTTCTTTTATCCTATGCTCCCTCACTCACATCTTCAATCTCTCCCTCTCTAACGGTGCCTTCCCCACCTGTCTAAAGCATGCACACATCACTCTCATACTTAAAAAGCCCTCCCTGGACCCCACCAACCTGGACAACTTAAGACCCATCTCCCTGCTCCCGTTTACCTCTAAATTCCTAAAACGCTTAGTCTACAATCGCCTGTGCTCCTACCTCACTGACAACAACCTTCTTGACCCTTTACAGTCTGGCTTTTGCTCACTCCACTCCACTGAAACTGCCCTACTAAAACTCACTAATGATCTACTAACTGCTATAACCAATGGCCACTACTCTGTACTCTTATTACTTGACCTCTCTGAGGCTTTTGATACTGTTGACCATCCCTTCCTCCTCAAAAAACTCTACTCTCTTGGCCTCCAAGACTCTGCTCTCTCCTGGTTCTCCTCCTACATATCGCAGTGCTCCTTCAGCGTTACCTATATCTCTGGCTCCTCCTCTTCACTCCCTCTTTCTGTAAGGGTCCCTCAAGGTTCTGTCCTTGGATCCCTACTCTTCTCCATCTACACCTCCTCCCTTGGTCACTTCCAAACTCCCCATGGCTTTAAGTACCATCTCTATGCTGATGACACACAAATCTATTTTTCTGCTCCTCACCTCACCCCTTCAGTCTCTTCTCGCATTACTAACCTACTAAGTGACATATGAGCATGGATGTCACTCCACTTCTTCAAACGCAATCTTTCCAAAACTGAGCTCTTACCATTCCCTCCAGCCTGTGCCCCCTCCTCTGACTTCATCTGACATCAAGATCAATAACACAACCATCAATTCCTCCCCTCATGCCAGGGTGCTAGGTGTAATCCCAGACTCCCATCTGTCCTTTCAGCCCCAAATCCAATCACTGTCCAAATCTTGTAGACTTCACCTACACAACATCTCCAAGATACGCCCGTTCCTAACCTCGGAAACCACTAAGAAACTTATTCACTCCCTTGTTATATCTCGCCTTGACTATTGTAACTCCCTCCTCATTGGCCTACCTCATCGCAGGATATCCCCTCTTCAGTCTATCAGGAATGCTGCTAGCAGACTCATCCACTTTACAAACCGTTCCATATCTGCCACCCCTCTCTGCCAATCCCTCCACTGGCTTCCCATTGCCGAACAGATAAAATTCAAAACATTAACAATAACATATAAATAACATATAACTCTACCCCAAATTACATCACCAATCTTGTCTCTAAATATCACCCAAACTGTACTCTCCGCTCCTCGCACGACCTCCTGCTCTCTAGCTCCTTTGTCTCCTCCTCCCATGCTCATCTCCAGGACTTCTCCAGAGCTTCCCCCATCCTCTGGAACGCTCTACCCCAATTTATCAGACTGGCGTCTACTCTGCTCACTTTTAGGCGATCTCTGAAAACCTATCTCTTCAGGGAAGCCTATCTTGCCCTCAGCTAATAATGGACTCTTCTACTTCTCCTACCAGTCCATCCCCCCTCAGTTATTACCTTTTGTACCACTAGCCCCTCCCTCCTAGATTGTAAGCTCCAAGGAGCATGGCCCTCCTAACCCTCTTGTATTGAACTGTATTGTTGCTGTATTGTCTCCCGTTATATTGTAAAGAGCTGAGCAAACTGTTGACGCTATATAAATCCTGTATAATAATAATAATAATATTATTATTAATAATAATAATAATAATAATAATAATAATAATGTAGGCCTTATACAGCATGTGACAATTCGTGAAGTATGTGCAAAACTCTGTGTCAGTTTTCCAGCCAGTGCAATAGGTATTATGCTTGTTGTACAGGAATATACACTCACCAGCCACTTTATTGGGTACACTTATTCAATTGCTTGATAACACAAATTACTAATCAGCCAATCACATGGCAGCAACTCAATGCATTTAGGCATCTAGACGACTTGCTGAAGTTCAAACTGAGCATCACAATGGGGAAGAAATGGGATTTAGGTGACTTTGAACATGGCATGGTTGTTGATGCCAGATAGGCTGGTCTGAGTAGTTCAAAAACTGTTGAGCTACTGGAATTTTCTTACACAACCATCTCTAGGGTTCACAGAGAATGGTCCAAAAAAAGAGAAAATAAACAGTGAGCAACAGTTGCGTGGATGAAAATGCCTTGTTGATATCAGTGGTAAGAAGAGAAAGGGCAGACTGTTTCAAGATGATAGAAATGCAATAGTAACTCATGTCAACATGGACCAAAATCTCTGAGGAATGTTTCCATCACCTTGTTGTATCTTTGCCACGAAGAATTAAGACAGTTTTGAAGGCAAAAGGGGATCCAACCTGGTACTAGCAAGGTGTACGTAATAAAGAGGCCGGTGAGTGTAGTGGTTGTATAATAAATAAATATAAGCAAGTGTTTCTGATAGGTTAAACATCTCTTAAAATGATCAAATGACCACCAACCTGAAACATTCCTGTTTTTCAAGAGTTTCCACCGATACATCATTTATGAAGCCAGTAGGATTATACCTAATGTACTGTCCAGTGCTTGGTGTCTGGATAGTGGACTAATGACTCTAATGCAGGGGTCTCCAAACTATGGCCCTCCAGCTGTTGAAGTACTACAAGTTTCATCAAGCCTCTGCCTCTGGGAGTCTTGCCTGTGGCTTTCAGAGTCTTGCAAGGCCTCATGAGACTTGCACTTCCTCAACACCTGGAGGGCCATGGTTTGGAGACCCCTGCGAGTCTAATGCCTCTGACCCAGGGTTTTATTGCTTCATTGTCTACAAGTGCCTTAAAGGCATCATTCTGAGGATGCCTTTACCATCCTGTATGGAAGCTTACGTATATTAAAATGTCAATTTAAAAAACAGTTAACACTCTTAATGGAACAGATAAATAAAAAGTAGTAGAAGGAATGAAATACATCAAATTTGTAGTTTAGGTGATACCTTTGTATAAAGCCAAAGGAAAAGGACATTTTGGCGTTTCCGAAAGTTTGCGTCTTTAATAACCCGAGCTAGCCAATAAAGGGTATGCTTTAAAATACACACTTACTACATTGATTGATGGCTAGAATGGTAAGATTCTACTACTAAAAGGGATTAAATACTTATTACAACTTATCTAATTGTTGGGAATCAGATTCTGGTAGTTTTTATTGTGAGGATCTCAGTAGCGAGAGCAAGTAAAAAGCCAGCAGTTAAAATATATTAAAATAAAACGTACCCCTTAAAATTTAAACTTCAACTACTTGAACATGAACCTTCTGAACCTCGATCCTTAACACTTGCACTAAATTGAGACCTTAACATTTAGTCTTTCCCCAACACTTAACCAGCCTCCTAAGACATAACCCTAACTACATCTCTAAGCGCCCCTTCACACACATTAACATGCAATGCGTTCAGGCAGCCTATTCATTTGATGCACCAGGAAGGATTAAAAATCACACATGCACCATTGTCTCTGGCACAGTGTACTGAAACACATGGCTGTGCCGTTCTGTATGCTCTGGTACGCTGCAATGCAGATGCGTTAAAAATGTGCACTGAGGTGCAATTCATAATCAAAGTCACAGCGTTGCACCAACGCACGTAACACATTGCACCCGTATGAATGGGCTTTAAGGGTAAACCCCATAATCCTTGTCCCCAGTAATAACCTAATTTAATCCCCTAAAGTAACACCTAACACTAAACAAACCCCTTTCTGTGGTATAACCACTTTATCCTACACAAAAAGCATCTTTGTTGGAAACCAAACAAGTCCTGTACCTGAAAGTACCAGCTCAGATGCAGAGAATACCTGATCTGTGAAATACCTCTCCTGGAAATCTGCTGCTCCTGATTTCTTCCAGAGCTGCTCACATGAACAAAAATCCTAGGCCATTGGCCATATGATCTCTACTGAAGGAGAGGATAGCTCACTCAGAGCTCTGCTATTGTTTAGGTCCTGATGCAAAAAGGGAGGTGA